>NW_022884487.1:1200000-1800000 GCF_011952205.1 Bombus bifarius
ATGAATATACTTCCTAGTATTTTTATACTCAGTCAATATTATTGCAAAAATCTCATATATGTAAATATATGTAGTGTAATATATTGAGTAGTTGGTACATATATACATTTACTAAATTTTGTGCTTTCACTATAACACTATTTCATATATATATATATATCTGCATATATTAGTAAATGTTGTGTATGTAGAGGATACATGCAGCTTGTAATAATATTTCAGAATATTTTTATGATAGCGATTAAATAACGTAGAGTTCCCTATAACCTGAATTGCACAATATAAATGCGGGCCAGCAAATAGTACGAATGACTCACCAGTCTTGTTGCTATTGTTCCCGAAAGAATGCAGTTTCTTCCAGCCTTTCCAACCCTTTTTCCAGATCATAGCCGCTTTCGTTTTACGTTGTCCGCCCGCTAATTCCGGAGTGCTAGTCTTGCCCATTCCCCTCCTCAACGATCCCAGCCCCGACCTGAACAAACAACAATCAACATTCTTAGATCCCTTTCTTCTTCCTTAGTTTTTTTCTTCTTTAGATTCATTGGTTTTAGGATTACTTAGAATTAGAATTGTACGAGGTGTGTACAAAGAGTTCGTGGACCCATTTTTTATTAATGGTGGCAATGTTCTTTATACACTTCTTGAGTGCAAGATAATAGAGGAACTTCTATTCTGTATAGTTGATTCATGGTCACTTCCTTTTTAATACAGGTAAAGTACGTATAAAATATCATAAGATATACACTTTATGACATGTAATTGAATAAAATTTATTTACAATTCTCTAGGAGGAATTAGTTGCAAGTAAATATCAATAAAATGATCTACACAAAAATTGCTATGCATTAAATCCTTTCTCTACTCTAGAATACTTTGTAATATCCCAATGAACTACAGAGACAATTGAAGATATCTGAAACAGTTTATCTTCAACATGATTGTATAACACTTGAGTTCCCTCATAAATACATAAATGAATTCTTCGATAATCCATCTTTGAATCATATGAAATCCTAAGAAAGGATTCTAGCATGAATATAAATAAAAAGGAATAATAAAGAAGCAAGTCACAAAAAGAATGAAGCAAAATAAATTATAGAAAGTTTGTATACGGTGCTCCAAAAAATTGTCCACCCACACCAGGTACATACACGTTATTACAATGTGTCTCTATCAACCTGTAACTTGCACTGGAGCTTCCACTGAAGCCGCTGTCCATGTCACAGCCAACAGGCGAAAGGAGGTCGTCGGTGGGACTGACCGAGGATAACAGTTCCTCTGTGGACGCCCCTCGTTGGTCCTGTGGCTCGTCCTCGTCGTTGTTATCGGCTACGGTAGGCATCAGCATCGCCTCCACGCTCAAATTCAATTCCCCGAGTACTCGACGATGCCGTGACTGAACTCGTCGTACCTCTTCCGCCACTAGGGATCTTCTCGAACCATGCAACGCTCGGTGACATTGTCTGCTAATGAATTCGAGTTCTCCATTAGTATTTACATACGTTTCCCTCTTGCATATACAATGTGAAATCATATAAAGCGATTGTTTGTGGATGACCGATAATCGTTCAGCAATGATTCATAGTTATTAAAGTAATTAATATTAAGAGAATTCCTCAAAGTTCACGAGATATATTTCAATTATTGCAAGATTATTATGACTATATATATAGGATATAATTTAACTACTTTTATTTCTTATTTAATTATTAATATTAATAAATACAATATTAGTTATAGAATATTATGAATATTTTTAATTATATTCAATATCCATACAAATTTTTAGAACTTTCAAATTTGTCACTGTAAGCCTTTCAAGAATTGTTTTTCCAAATTTTTCAAAACTTATTGATGCTTTCAGATACAGTAGTGCTCATTTAATTTCCAAGATATTTCACAAGAAAGAAAATTAGATCTAGCAAAAATAAATTAGAAAGATATAATATTGTTTCGATTTATTCTTGTTACACCCATACACTGTCTATAGATTTATATTATATTAAGCTTCTGACATTAAATATGAATAAATGAAACTTGACTTTATTTATTTACTTATTTTTGAGAAACGAAAGGATATATGTATGTACAGAGTGAGGTCAGTATTCGACCATATGTTTCGGAGCGCACCATTATGACAAACGGTGTTAGACACTCGTAACCATAAACTCGGGGTTGTTTTCTTATTGTTTGCGACTTTAATCGTTAAGTCTGATGGCATCCGGTGCAGGGAATTCGTCGAATCGGGCCAAGTGGTCGAGCAGGAGGAGAAGCTCGTTGTCCACTTGAACCTCGCGTTCAACTCGCGCCAGTTGAAGTTCACTTTGCATCGAGGCGAATGAACGTGCGTATTCATCATCGTTTAGATTGAATGAAACGTAATTCTACCGCGACTATCATCATCGGCGTTCCTATCGACCGTATGAAGCTCGCGTGCTTCGGGTCTTTTTCCCTTGAAAGCTAACACCGTCTTCCTGTCATGCAATAATATCCATCGTCTTTAAAGCAGTAAACATTATAAATGGAAAAATCGATCGACTCTGCAGTGAATTCAATATTCAAGATTTAACTTAATTATTCGCCAGGTTATTTATTTTGCTATTAAGCACCTTTTATTGTTGAGAATGTTTATTGGAAGCTATTGGCCCTAAATTAAATTGTCCTAAATTTAATTGTGTAAATTTTCTTGGAAAGTGGAAATTGGTCGATTTTTGGTGAACTAAATTTTTAGTTTCTATCCTTAGTAAGATTCTAATATATATTCTTATATGCGAAGTCTACAAATGCATAAGAATCTTACTTGTAAATACTCGAATGGAACATGGTCGCTACAATGAATGTCTAAAATTCATCTTTTAAATCATCTTTTATCAGAATCATCTTTTAAAGAATCATTATATGAACTGTTCTCTAGGTAATGGAAACCCGCCCAAAGGATGTTATCCGATAAACCATCAGAAAAAAAGTCGCTAAAGAAACCGGTTGACTTGAACGACGGGTAAGACTCTGCTCTTCCCATATTAACCTTCAATTAAAGTCTCATAACATAACATAAATCCGATACTTATCTAACGCATGCCATTATTACGAATATTATGTGTTTTTTGTTTTCGATCGATCGCGTTCTCACGCGCTACTGTTACTCTCTGTTAATTCCAAGGTTATAGCAAATTCTCCCTTAAATTGACAAGCAGAAACTCTAGCTTCATTTCCTCCATGCTCGTGCACGCTATATTTTGGCTCGAAAGCTATTATTTACGAATAATTAAGTTTTATAATGAATTTCTCACTTGATCTCCGATATCTCCTCGTAAATATTCTCCTCTGTCCCATATCGTGTCATGTATGTGTGTCTCTTGAACGAATCTGCGCGCAATTGTTGCTGTTGTTGTGGCTGCACACGATTCAGGCCAACTTCCGCCGGATATGTGCCATGCAGCCGACTCGGTCCAGGTTCGAAGTAAGCATATGAATAATCCTGAAGGGGATGCTGATGAGCAGAACTCGCCATCGGTGACGCTACCGATCCAGGATCCACCAATCCAGGGCAGGCCATCTGAAAGAACGGAAAACAATATTAGTTGTTATAGTAATCGTATGGAGTAATGTAATTTTGTAGCGATAAATTGATGTCTAAAGAATGGAATTATATTTTTAACAATTTCCCAATTTTTTAATTCTTAATAATTCTTAATAATTTAAATTCTGCGATCTCCTAATTCTGAATAATCTTAATTTTGTAACTTTTCAATTTTTAGCAATTTCATAAATTTTAGTAACTTAGTGATAGTGAATTGTAAAAATTTCGTATATGTATGTAATTGGTTTAATTATCTATTCAAAACATAGAATCACTCTTGTATAATTGAATACTAGAAATCATCGAGCACGTGATCGCGTTATAGATTATTAGGTGCACGACTAATTTGTACATACGTATGCAATGGACGATGCCAAGTGGTATATTAAATTAAGTGGTCATGATTGGAATTTTAATAAAATGATGACTAATATCCTTCATATTATTAGTATTAAAACTTCTATATTAAACTGAGTATTAAACATAATTTCCTAAAATAATTAAAAATTCAAACAATTACAATTTCTAATTTCTGTAGCAAACAATGAGGTTATGTATCATCCTTGAGATTCGTAGTTGGTAAATGTATAATACTTAATATATATTAATTACACATAGATACTTTAATTCTGATTCAAAACAATGGCAAGACTGATTCTACATACAGGTTAAAATTATACACGCATTCGAATTCACATTAGATCGCATTAGAATTGTGCGTACGACATAAGCTGTATAAGGTTTAACATTGCATGCTGAAAATTATACCTGGCTGTGAGGCGGTGGATAAGGTGGAGGTGGTGGAAACTCCAGGTTGACTCTTCGCGGTGACGGGACACCTGACGCCATTCCTGGTCCCCCTAAAGACGAAGCCATGATGCATCGTTCTGATTATCGTTCAATTAATGCGCCTCTTTTTCATCGTTCTTTCACTTTTTCTGGAAAAACCATACCATCTACCATTATTACTCATTTTTGTTTATTGCATCTTGAAAATATATTTGCTTTCTCTTCGCATATTCGATTTGTAGCTCCTGGAAAAATAACTTAACTCGTTCTGCGATTAAAAAAGCCTTATCCTATATATAACCACTAGAATTCACAATAAAAATCAAGAATAACCGAACCACTTGAATTCTCTAAATTGGGAACTAAGTCTCGCTGACGCCATGCTGTTCTAACCTAGAATTCCTAGTTTCGTACAAACTTCATTCCGTGTGTGTCATTAAATCACAATACGTTCAACGTAAGCAAGTATTAAATCTTAATCCCTAACTATTATAATATTTTTAAATCATACGTGACTTCCAACAGCTTAGGCTACGTCAAGTTAAGCTGAGTCAATTTTAGAATCTAGGTTAAGTTACTTTACTTTATTTTACGTAACAAAATCCATCAATGATACTTATTACGTAAAACAGAAGGTATAAATGAAATTCAAATTAAATAACCTAGCTGAAACCTAACCTAAATTGTTATTTAATCGCTTAAGATAATCCAACAACTAATTTCAAATTAGACTTATAATCCTATTATCTTAACATATATATTTCGTAACCTTATTAATACGTTGCATATAATAAGCACGTTCCCTAGTCGACTTGTATCTTGGATCCTCGCTTTCATCGCGAATCGTCTTTTCACATGTTTCACACGAACGCACGTTCGCGTGTCTGGTGAAAGAAAACGCGACAGAGCATAATCGCAGGAAAAAGCAACGTCGATCGACGACACACTCGATCCCTTCAAAGAAATTCAGCGACGCGTGCAACATAATCCTGTATATGTGTATATACGTACGTGTTCTTTGAACTTCGTAAATGATCTACAGTCTACACGATTTTCAACGAGAAACGTATCATTATTCTCCTGTACTTGAATAACGTGCCGGACGATCTTCACAAACAAGAGAATTGGGTCATTAAAATAATTTTGAAGACCCTCCTGAAATTTTTTCTATATCGTGTCTGTTGAAGCACGAAGAACACAAGAAATAAAAGTTTCAACTTACATAAAAATTAAAGATAAAAGCTACGAAGTGGTTTCTGTGGAAAGGAAATTTTAACTTCGACTCGGCAATTTCGTTTCACAGATAAAAGTTGCAAAAGGCTTGTTCATCGAGGAAGCGAGGAATTTTAATACTCGGACTTACTTCTACGTGGATAAGGGGCAAAAGTTGCAAGAGTACTTTCTCTTCGCAAGAAATGGAATTTCCAAGAATATATTTGGGTAAGTTAACTTTGTAAACGGAAGTTTTCCGCGCGACATCTAGGCGAGAGACGAAATTAAAGGAAGAAGCGAAGTCGTGTGTTAAACGCGCGATAAGATCGTGCCTGATTTCTCCTACTGGCAGCGAAAGAAAAAAGAAGACACAGGTGTGGGACGTGATGTGCCGTAAGAACTCGACGATTGAGATTCAAAACGCAGCATATAATTCGCTAACACCCTACACACGCAACGTCGTGTAATAATGTACGTCGGGTGTGAGATCCAGCTAACAAGATAAACGTGTGTTATTTGCGACGCTCGCGTACATGTTTCCCTGCGCATTACGATAATAATGATAGAAATTAATCGATTTATCATTGGCAATGATACACGATAATAATAATTACACGTCGTTGGAAAAAAATGTACTCGCGAAGATTTTGACACCCGTTGGATCATGGGAACCATTTTGAAATTCAAGAACTTGTCTAAGTCTCCGTAAGATAGAACCGTTGAATTATTGGGTTGGCAACTAAGTGTCATTAAGTGGTATTGACAAAATCCGCAATCACTTAGTTGCCAACCCAATATATCGAAATTAAAAAATTCGTCTACCAATAAATCTCTGTAACGTGAGAGTTTATAGTGAACAATTACGAAAATCTAGGAATTTCCCATGAAATTACTAAATGTTGCTTTTAAACTATTAAGAAAACAGTGGAAATCCATATTTAATATTTTTTTTTATTTTATATGAATTTTAAATGAATAATTATTTTAAATGAAACACCTACAACCGTATTAATATTATTTCTACGGCAACGAAATTAATACGGTTGTAGGTGTTTCATTTAAATGTTTCATTTAATTAAAATTCGAATTACGTAGAATGTGTAAAGGAATGTAGCTGCCAGAACGAAGAAAATAGGGGCAGCACACTGGTCTTGCATGATAAACGATTGGTGTCTATCTTCACCTGCCCACTTGACGTTAATGCAGTCAATTACCAGGCAAAGTGATTTGGCTGAAGTCATAATTCTTTTTTGATCAAGTACGTCAATCGAAATTATCGACACTAAAATGGCGGTAATGCGTACGTACAGAATAAGGAACCACGAGATAGGTTATGTTACAATTCATACAAAAATTATTCAATCGCAACGCTATTGTTTATTATTCTATCATATTCTAATCGTTTATTTCATAAGTAATTAAATGCTATATCTGATATTAAAAAATGAAAAGTTTTCAAAACGCGAAATTGATGAATTTAATTTCTGAGTGGTACATAAATCACGCTTCTTCCCGCGTTTTTTTGTTTGGTCGATGGACGCGAACGCACTGATGTTGCGCATGCTTATTACGATCGTTGTCATAGCAACGTGATCTATTGGAAATTTTATAGATTTCAATATATTCAATAAACAAGAATTCAATAAAGAATAGCTTTAATAGGAAATTGTTTCTAAATATTAAGAATTCGATGTTGTAATTTAGATATAATAATATAAGTAACAGTTATAAAGAATTGAGTATGTAACAGAGATAATGTTCCAATTATATTGACCAACATAATACGTCGGTTACGATCTCTAACATAATACTCAATAACTCTTAAGTTAACTTTGTAGGACCAAATTTAATGATGAAAAAATCAAATTATACGAAAATATTATTTCCTTAAACATTTCCTCCCACAGCAGTAATAACTATATATAACAGACTAATTTCATAAAGGAATTCGCCGCATCCGCCTTAGGTTGCCCAAGTTGATGAACCATTTGCCTTAATTACGTAGTCCATACAATTGCCTCGAGACTTATGACGGCTTTAAACGTCTCTTCAGACTGTTTACGATAAACTGCGATTTCATTTGAATTTATTCTGCCGATAAAGATAGAATTCTACCTAGTAAATATTTATGATAACGTCTACATGATTTGTATTTATGATGTCAAATATTGAATATCAACTAACAACATTTTCATTCAATATTCCGCATTCTCCGTTATACGTAGTCAGTTTACTCGCATTGTTTACCTAAGCGAATCGAAGGAAGATGATAAATAAGATATTTAAATAAAGTTCTTTACACAATTATATTATCGTCAGTGTTTAGATATAATTATACAGGGCACATTAAATATATTAAATATTCTAATTCTATAGAATTTATTCTAATGGTTAATTTCAATGTAACAAAAAGTAATTTGAAAAGAATTTTACAAAAAGAGCTGATACATTCGTATATAATGTAGTAATACGTATATTACAAACACATCCTATATACTTTCAATTTTATCGTCATTGTCATGTCAATATCACCGAGGTCGCTTCCTAAGGCATACATCACTCAACGCGATCAAACGCACAAGGTTCTCCGTACTGAAATATCATTTCCGTTATATCGTGTCTCGACCATGAATATACGCATACTTTCAGCGGTCGTCGGTATTTTTGGACAGCATCCAAGACGATGCGGGAAGAAGGGCCCATCGATGACGTCGATTTCTCTGACTTTAACTAACTATCAAATACCCAAAATACATACTTTGCGATCGCGACTAACGACATCCACGCGGTGGCATTTGAAGGAAACACGTTTCTAAAATCCCTCTGTCGGAAAGGTTCTTTACGCGTCACGCCAGCTTTTCGTCCGGGGTTCTATTTCGTTTCATCCCGAATTAAGCTGAAAGAGGGGCTTCTCAAAGTCAAAGCGTGTCCAATTTGGTTGAACCTGACTCTCGGACATGTGTCCGTGCTCAATTATTCGCTTCTATACTAGTAGATTATTCCCTCGAATTATTTGAAGAAGAAACAGAGAAAAAAGATTTAGCGGAACTACTTCTATTGGGATGAAAGTTTCGTGCTTGATTAAATGAATTGTCGATTCAATCCACTTATCTAAATTTCTATTATATGGTACAAATCATAGGTAGGAGATAGAGAGGATTAATTAACTATTATATATACGGTGCATTCAGGAGTTAGATTGTATAAATATATAAATTGAAAAGAAAATAGATGAATTAAAAAAAGATTTAATATAATGTTGGACGTTTTTAAATTGGACACTAATCACATACCTTGAACTTCCTTGCGCAATTCAGCTAATATTACCGATGAAATTATATAAGTTATAAATTACTACTATTAATAAAATATCCTTACGTAGCTCTAGCGAGTTTAATAATGAAACGAATGAAATTTTTCAAATGACGTTTAGAGGTTATAATTCTGCCTTTATCCAGTTGTAATGAGTTTAATAATAATAAGAATGAAATTATCCGAGTCAATTTTATATGTTATAGGTTACTTGATCGTATGATTTCGACTTTATCGTATCGTATGATTTGACTATCCTACTTGATGAAAAATTATAAAATCGTAAAAGAAAAATTCATAATCTATGGTTTACTTGTCAATTCACTACTATTATTATTTGATGAATTATTGTGCAAGAGGACTGACGTAATAAAATTGAGAAGTTTATGAAAAGTATCCACTATATGAATTCCAGTTCCGTGAACTGTTTGTCCTACCATAAGTTCAAATAAATAGAATTCTACAATAATAACAACAAGGATTTTCGTTTTTAGCGTGACCGTGTGTCGATATCTCTAAGAACGATAACTATCTTCATAGACCCGTAACGTTTCTCACGATCTATCACACGAAGTAATGGTATTTCGAAATGGGAACATGATACCTATTGGTTCAAAGATTATGAATCAAAGTCGATACACCGCGACGCACAGTCTGCGAACAGACGCACACGTTCGATCCGGATTGAGAAACTTGTTCGAAAGAAACATTATCGATTTGACAAGTAATTTGGCAATTTAATAGGATTAAAGAAAACCTCGCTGAAAGTTAACTTCTTTTTGCAAGAGAAGTCTTTTTGGTTTAAGAAGTTCATTGAAATGATCAGATCAGTTAATACATGACGATACCGCGCACATCGAAGCAACGTGTTACAAAAAAGCATGGAGACTACGCCGAATCTTCGTTTATTCGGATGCATCGGAAGACATGGCAATTCGAATAACTGGATAGATCTTATAATAAATTTTCTAGCTGTCGCCCCCTCCATGTTTTTAAAACTGTGAGCTGTTATTACATTGCTTCAGGGAACCCCCATTTGTTTTTATTAATTTCGATAGTGGGAGCTAAGGTTCAAAAAGTTGAAGTTGAGCACACTGTAAATTTTATCTATTCCATGAATCGTCTGGGTATCACAGATTTCAACTGTTCCTTGTATTCGACGTACACGCAAATTGTTCTGAACACAAACAAATAATTATATATGTATCAAGAATTTTAAGACTTGCCGAGCCTTATAAAGGTTTAAGGAATAAAATCATGTTCAAAGTAATTCAAACTTCAGAAATATTTGAGCACTTGTCACAGAAAACATTTATGTACAATGATAACTCAGTCTCCTCACATTACTAGTATGTTGTATAACATATAACGTATTCATAAAAAGCTTCTATAAGTATTTAAGTAATTTCGTAAGCTATCGTATATATTAGAAGCGATTCAGTGTGTTTCAGAACAATATATTTCATTAATACTAAACATAACCTTATTAAAATAAACGAAATCCTTACTGTTACTCGAAAAGAAGATATATACACAAGATAACAACATTGGTACACTTACCTTGCGGAAAAGTGATGTACGCTGAAAAGGCGATCCTCTGGTTAAGTTATTATTGACCGTTGTGAATCCATTTGAAATCCGGAAAAAAGGGGTCGAGCGACCGTATCACGGGAGTAAACACACTCGCGGGGCAAAGATCGGGCCACACACAGTCAGAAAACACAGGGAGAACCATTCGTTCGCGCCTCGTGCTTAGATAGTTTTGCGTTCGCTCATTGTTGAATGTGGCCAAGCACGCCCCCTTGAGAGACCGGTCGACCGAGGAATGGAGTAGAGAAAGGAGCGACAAGGAGCGAGAGGTAGACGAAGATAGTGAGAAAAACAGAAAGAGAGGATCGCAAAGAGAGGATAGGGACAGGAGGATGGTCGAAGGGAATGCAAGATGAAAGGGAGCGAGAGAGTACAAGGCGGCGACACCAAACCAAAGAAAGTGCGTCGACTGCACAGATTTCTTAAATCATGAACACTTAAATACACCCGATTCATTTATTCGAACGAATCGATAATCACTCGTCGATTGTACAAACTTAAGGTTTCAAATGAGCCAAAGGACACACAGGCACATCGGTGTGACAATCAGTGGACGATTACTGCGATTACGATCCCATGAGGCGCGTTTTACAATTAGTTTTCCAGGGACGAAGATCAACGAATGATACCGATTCCATACGAAATTCGTCTCTTCTGTCGGTAAACACTGCTCGTGGAAAGATATATGTACTTATGTACACTCACATGCCGGGTGATTCGTTCTGTGCGTTTCCTTGGCTACCGTGATCCAGTATCGATCGACGATTCTCACGCGCGCTTTAAAAACACCCTCGTTATGATCACGGTGATGTATATAATCTAGATGTACTTTATGTTTTATTTTCATATAAAACTTCTGACGAAACACAGTAGTAAACACACGCGTTAACAAACTTTCACAATGTGAACGTTTCACGAATCTCTCCAGGCCAACACACAAAGCGTTCCTCCTTGGTCGCAGCCCGGCCTCTACTGAGAAACAAGTACGCCAGGGGGCAGTCACGAGCAAGCGGTTCTCGAACCGCTGGGAGCCTGAAAACCGTCTTCAGAAATCCCCGGTGCATGTACGGTTTCGTGGATGTACGAGACCCGAACGAACAAGCAGACCAAGTACAATCCACCCGCTTGCCTCGCTACTCGGACCCGAGACGACGACGACGTTCCATTGTTTCGTTGTCTCCTGGCTCGGGAGCGTGGCACACAGACAGACACGGCTGCGGTAGCGCACGTGCACGCCCGCTCAATACACGCTAATCTCTGCACACGTACGAGCAGGTTAGGGGCACATACACACGGACGCACACTCGCAGCTATAAACCGACTATATACCGGCCGACCAGTCACGCACGATCTCTCGTTCGTGTATGAATGCCGTAGTCCGGTTACCACCGGACCCGAACCCATCACGAACACACGCCTAACTCATACCTGCATGTATATGCTCTCACACACAAGCTATTCGCTCGCTCACGAACGAAAAACCTATCACAGGTCTTTGAAGTACCGATGAAAATTTATTGTACGCCCTTCTTGCCACTTGCTCTTTTCTCCTCGACTTTGCAGTCATTTCGGCCAATTTCACGTCCATGGAAGGGTATTTACTGCTAGCAGTTTAACACCGGGGACTCCAACGAAGGGAGGACAGAAGAGGGAAGTAGAATGCGAAGAGAAATGGTTGGATGGGTGTGAGAGAGACGAATATATAAAGGGAACTTAAGTGGGTGGGAGCTAAGAGCTAGGTGGAATACGATGGAAGGGGAAGATGATGTCGAGCAACCGAACTTGACCCTCCGTGGATCTGCATTTTCGTTGGTTTGCTTAGCCGACAGAGGATCTTGAGTTTTTAATCGGCTGGAAAAATTACCGTTCGCTCGACTGGAAAAAGAACGTATACAAGCATGAGATTTATTATTGCAATTTTAAAAGTGTCATTTCTATGAAATTATGAAGATTGCTGGTAATGTCAGATATTATATTTATTGTTGAATCGCTTTTTGTCTTAACTTTGTAACTTGAAATATACGCATGTATATCTTTTCATACTTTTATGATAAAAAATTAGATGTTTTACTTGCAAAACTTTGTAACAGAGTATAAGTAAGAATACGATTACAAAAATAGTACGTATGGCATACTTTGATCAATTTAACAAAATTGTGCAAAATAAAACAGATATTTGAAATTCCTTTCTTGATGTGTTAATGCCAACGCAACGCCTATCTATGTATTTTCTTTGTGTTCTAGCGAAAGGAATGCCGCGCCAGCGCTCCGTTATGAGCTTCTAGATATGTACATTGAATACGCATCAAGGAATTTGTTCTTGCTAGAACCGTGAACTACATAATGCTTTTTACCTACAGCCTATATTGAATGATTTATCGCAACCAGTCAACTATGCAACCTTCTACAAAATGATAACAGTAAAACTAAAATGCTAATCTGCATGTTAACCAGAAAATGAGAAAGGTAGATTTTTAATTAAATTAATTGTACAGAATCACTTATGTTACATATTTCCTGCAGTTAAATATGTTCTCCCTCAGAAGAATTTTGTAATATGGTGCGTAAAACGCGCACGCATATCTGTATATTTCAATTTGACTTTTCTTAAATACGCGTTTCGAGTATGCGATTTTTATTTATATTCATTTGGAAAATAATAATTTTTTAATTGTACACATTCTAAAATGCATAAATGAAATTGGTTAATCAACTATATCAATCGTGGAATCAGTTATTTTAATATAATTATTTATATTTATATTCAAAATTTTCGTAAATTTGTTTACATTCTGCTAAAAATAAAAGAATCATAATCTTCTGACTATGTGTCCAGGATCACGTGCGAGAAGAAACCATAATATAATGCTTCACAAATGGGCACGAAAGAAGTTTTGATAAACGTAACTTGAAGCGGATCTGATAACGACTCATCGCATTTAGGAAGCTAATAGCGAACCTACCAAGACAACAAAAAGCGTTTAAACACGCATTCATTTTTTCCATTAGCACGTTTTACCATTCCATATTCTGAATCAGTGCTGTCCACGAGTTGCCCCATAGTTTATGGGACTTTCCCTATTTTTTATACTTTATATTCCTTACTTAGGTACTAGAACTCGATACTGTATTGCACAAACATACTGTTTATCTATGTTCTTTGTGAAATTCAAGTCTGAAGAAGAGAAAAAAGTAGGTAAGGAACATAAAAGGTAAATAAAGGGAGGAAGGAAAAGGGGGAGTGGGGAAAGGAGAAAGAGAAGGAAACTTAGGAAAGAAAAATGAGAAACGAGATCGCTACTGCGAAGATAGCGTTTGATCTGTCGTTAGAAGTATACATAACATGAAATCCTTTTATAAATATTTTTAACACAAAGTTTATTTACTTTATTTATTGATCTTTACGGATTCATGTTATGATATCTTATACAAAAATACATATGCATTATATAAAAAATATTTTGCATTTAATCTACATAATCTAATCCGTCCTAACTATCTAATAATGTCCCTCTCTAGTGGACACGTGCTAATTTAGTTTTGAAATAGCACTTTATTGCGCATCTTTTTACAATTGTTGCAATCGTATACTTTGTTCGAAAATATATATTAGTTATCTTTTTCCGCTTATTAATTATATAATGACATGTTTGGCAACAAAGTTATATATATTAATAATGTTAAGAACATTCGTTTGCACTTGTAATTGTTATGAATAGATAAAACGAATATTAGTACATGCCATTGTAAAGTGTGGTAAAATGTACTAAAAGTAAGGTGCTGCGAGATAACTTTAGAAGCGAATAAGCATAAGTATTGAGTGAACTGAAAGCAGGTGCGAAAGCCGGTGATAGTTATGAATGAAGTCTCTCTTTGTTTAGTTATCTTTTGAAGATGTGCTGTCTTATCTGTGATCCTACTTTCAGTAATTATGGTTATCATAAATACATAGGTCCAATATTGTTTACAAATAATGTTCAAATAAATGTTTACCAAATTCATGTTTCTTATTTTTAATTATTAAATTTTCTATAGTATTATTACTGCAAAAATGGGCATTAATATATATATGTATATCTTTATTTCCGCCTGTCTTCCGGCTTTACGGTGACTTCCAATTACATATACAAAATAAGTCAGAATAATAAACATGAAACTTACATATAAAAAAAGACATATATAATAGTAAAATGGAACAATAGACAGAAACTTGCTCATAAACAAAAACACATACATAATAATAATCATAACAATAATCATAACTTAACCTAACCTCTGTTAGCTATATATACAATTACTTACATCTATCCTTATAATCCAAATTAATATGAAGCTGTACATAAATCTACATATAGATCTATATATAGAACCTATATCTTATATTAAAATAGACATTAATACTTTGCACATATTAAATACGACAACGAAATTTATAAATTAACAGCATTAATCTTTCCAAATTATTATTGATAAACATTTGATTAGATTTCAAATAAAATTTATAGTTTAACTAATTCATAAAAACAAATCAATAACTGTATGTTTAGTCCACAGTCGTCTTACTTACGCAAATTATGATCGGATTGAGGAGGTTATCAAGCAGCAGTAGCGTATCCAACTATTTTCATCATTCAATGAAGAGATTTCTTTGTGCTGCAAGTTCGCTGGATGCATTAATAAACGTCGAAATACTTTATTCGATATGTAATATATACCCTTATTAAGTATTTGATTGTAAATTAATAACTTCTCATCCATATATACTATATGTTCCATATGTGAAATATCCTTATCAATGCGATTCCACGTCGAATAAACATGTTATGCATCATCCATTTGTTTATAAAAAAATTATACCAGTTTATCGAAGTTTATCACGTATTCTACGATTTCATAAGTCTGCTACAACTATGGTAAGATAAAATACCTAACTGCGGGAAAGATTTCAGTATGTTATACACTTTGGTCGCGTCAATAGCACTGGTTTAATAATTGTCAACACAAAATCGTGCGCTGATAAGAGTTCTGACAAGCACGCAACGCGCAAGTGGAAGTTGTAAGTGACAGCATATTCATAATAATCATAAGTTTCACGCCATATTATTATGCAATAACAAACAAAAAAAAATGGGAATAATATACATATAATTTAGAACCGGAACTATAGCGTATTTTATGCATATTTAATGATACTATATAGAAATTTTACCATTATTTTTAAATAAAATTTGTACTATATTAAATTCGATATATTAAATTATTCGATGTTATAACAACTGGAAGTAGCATCTCTTAATACATTATCACTGATATCAAGATTAAATTATCGTTTTGGTAACTCATAGAAAGAAAGGTGACGTAAAAATGATGAGTTATTTATATGCCATCTTTTACTTTATAGAAAGTTTCTAGTTTCTTTTAGAAAATTTAAAAAAGGAAATCGAAATGCAAAGCGAATGGAATCAATTGGCTGTTCGCAAGTACCCACCAAAGATACTTCAAACCAAACTGCAGTTACCGATAAAAACTTTAACGGGCCCCGGGCCGACTAATTGTTCGAAGCGAGTTCTTCAATCTCTTCAGAATCAAATTATAGGCCACCTTCATCCGGAAATTTGTCAGGTAATCATTTTTTTTTTTGTTTATGTACAAAATAGAGGTAGACTGATCATTATCAGTTTCAAAATATGTTTTGTTAATTTCTAGTTGATGGATGAGATTAAGGAAGGTTTACAATACATATTTCAAACTAATAATAGACTCACTTTGGCGTTAAGTGCGTCAGGTCATGGCGGTATGGAGGCGTGCTTAACAAATTTACTTGAACCTGGAGAAACTGTGCTCATTGTCAAGCATGGAATTTGGGGTAAAAGAGCGGCTGACATGGCTACTAGAATTGGTGCAAATGTAGGTAATACAGTTTCGAGGGGACCAACATAAAAATTAAAAAATTCACCAGTATTTACATTTAAATAGTGTATGAATTTTAAAATATAGGTAAAACTGATAGAAAAAGAACACACTATTGCTGTTACGTTGAAACAATTGGAAACAGCTTTGCAAGTGTACAATCCAGTCGCGGTATTCATGGTACACGCTGAAACCTCCACTGGTTTAAAACAACCATTAGAAGGGTTTGGCGATCTTGTTCACAGGTAATTTTGTTATTTAAGACATTTTTTATGTTTGCCATTAGTTTAAGTTGCAGTTTATGGAATGCTATCAGAAGGAAATATAATTAGAAACGTGTTTGTATAATTGATAAAATAAAAGAAATTCTTCCAGATACAATGCTCTTCTTATCGTTGATACTGTTGCGTCACTGTGCGGAGAACCGTTCTTTATGGATTCTTGGGGCATCGATGCAGTTTACTCAGGCAGTCAAAAAGTTCTCGGCGCCCCTCCAGGATTAGCACCTATTTCGTTTAGTCCACGAGCTGAGTACGTATTGCGGTTTCCTTTTATAACATCCAAAGCGCAACTCTCACATAGAAAACACCCATGAAGATGGTCTAAGAATTGGGACTTTTAGTGATCTCTTGTGAATAACAATCCAATCCGTGATGTCATCACGGTGACTCGCGCTCTCGCGTAACCCATTCGATCCTTCTGTGATTCATAACCGCAGATGGCTCCAGTGAATTCTTATTCAATGATAGTCTGACGCCTTTTGAATTATGATAAATAGGACATCGGTATTGTCTGTCAAGGCTCATCCATTATGAAGAAACCCACTTCTATAATAAAAAGTTACTTCTGTCTATTTAGTAATTTTTTCACTCTTTTTTCTAAATCTGTCAACGAGGTTACGTTCGCCTCGATTATTAACGCATAAACTCGTTGCACACATTTGCTCTCTCATCTTAGTATCAATTTTCTATTATTATTACTAATTTCCGGCCATTACTCTTAATTGCTTGCTATTAATTTTCCACACACTCGACTATTACGAGGCGGCAAATGTTTCCGGCAATTTCGTCTTACACTCTTCCTTTGTTGCAATAGGAAGAAATTGTTTCAAAGGAAGACCAAGCCTATGTCCTATTACTTGGATATGACCCTTCTCGGAAATTATTGGAAGTGTTTTGGGAACGAGAATCGCCTGTATCATCACACCATAAGCGCTACGCTTATTTATGGTCTTCGCGAAGCGTTGGCGGAAATCGCTGACGAGGGCCTGCAAGCATCTTGGATCAGACACGCTGGCGCAGCTGCCAGATTAAGGAAGGGTCTTGAATTACGGCGTCTTCGATCTTATGTGAAAATTCCACAGTATCAATTATCTACGGTTATCTCGATAGAACTGCCACCTGGCGTCGACGATAGGATCATTGTACAACGTTGCATGCAAAAGTAAGTACCTTTTACAAATTCTAATCAACTTATTGCAATTTTTTCATAGATTCTAAAATTAAAATACTTACCATGTAATTAAGTGTTTTGTATATTGTAGTTGTAAAATAAAAATTTGAGTCATTTAAGATCATAATGGTTTCTATAGGTACAAAGTGGAAATCAGCAGAGGTTTAGGACCGACTGAAGGCAAAATTTTGCGAATTGGATTGCTAGGGATTAATGCTACGCCTAACAAGGTCGACCTTATTTTGCGTGCTCTAGATGATGCTTTGAGATACGTGTCACAATCGAAGCTATAGAACATAATAAAGAAAAATTACTATTACGTCTCCTGTTGTGAATTCGAGGTGTCCATCATGTTCGATTATTGTGTATAACAACTATTAGTGTATTATACGTCTTAAATCTCTATTATATTCTCTGTATCAAACATAACGCAAGTTTTAACTAACTTACTAAACTTATTTAATTACTTGCAATTTTTTGATATTATACTGGGAATTATTTTTAATGTAATAAGGTTTTATTAGAAATGCACAGACAAAGCTAAGACGGACATATTATTCTGAATATTACTACCTATATTATATGAAGCTTTGCAACTCTCATGTTCACCGCTGTTTGACTGGTTCAAGCACAATAGGCGCCTCACCAACGCTAATGTTAAATGCATGTAATCTGTAATGTTATGTCTTTCAATTAATAACACAGATGCACAAACAAGACTCAATCAAATGTATTTGTTTATTAATGGAAATACTGAAATCGGCATACAATTACCTCTAATATAATTATTTACTTATGTTCAGTTATACGTTTTATTGCATTAATTAGCAATATCAACAATTGGTTACACGCGTCTCTCTCATTCTCACATTTGCTTTCGTTCTCTCTCTGACTTGTTTTCGTCGAATAATAATACACGTACACGTACAATCATGTACCTGTAATGCAATTACAACAAGCTTGTCGAAATAACAAATGATTCTAGCGGATTAACGATTAATTACGAATTAATTGACAATCGTTTTGGCATCGTACAAAATATCACCATCTTTTAAATATACAAGATTAACGATTCGTATTAACAAATGAACAATTCCAACTGATCGTGTACCACATTTAAATTGAACTTTCAAAAAATAGACTTGGTTTTATCAACGATATTTTACACTTAATTTACTATGAGATGTATTGTCTGAATGTACTGTCTATCCACTAGACAGATTCCGTACTGATCGCTTCGATTGTTAATTAAAACTTATTAAGGCACTATAAAAACGCGTTGTCTCCGCGATTCTTACATAATAATTTACATACATTTACAAATTGACATTATCGCATGACATCCATCTAAGAGATGTATATATCTATAGATTTATATATTCGATTATTCATCTATACAATCATACATCGAATATGATATGCTCCGCCATTTATTCAATTTATTAATTTCGGTATTGATTGTAATAAAGCTCGATTATTTAATATGGATGGCAAAAAAATCGGCATGTTTCTATTAATTAACAAAATAAGAAAAAAGAAATAATGCGAGCTTAATGTATTCTCAGGACGATACAGTATTACGATACAGGACGAGTACAGATGACTTTAAATAATTGTGAAAATAATATTTATATATAATGGCAATAATAATAAAATAGAATAAAATAATGTTAATGTTAATAATAATAAGCATCATTGATATTGTCGAAAAGTTTGATGACGCATGAAGATTCTATATAATTATATATAAATATTATTAATAGTAAAGAATAGTCGCAATATTAATAGCTCGTTTATAGTAGTCGTCGTGATTCTCATTACATATTATGTATATACGCCTATGTACAAAAAACATTGACAATCGATCACCGTTAAGGGTTTTATAATCAATTAAATATATGCACGTTAACAATTATTAAGGCATGGATAGTCTCGAATGTTCACAAAGTTTCTCACATATCAAACGCTCCAAATCTGTTCGGTATCGGGCTACATTACCGTTCAGCTGTCGTAGCACCAAGAAAGGTGGTGTTCGTGTCGCACGGAGTAACTTCTAATCGTTCCCACTGGATCAAGACTGCCATTTACCCTCTAAAAATTGCTCTACGTATATCTACCTTACAATGAGAGCCGCATTGAACGAATAGAATTCCGAAAGAAATATTCTAGTATCTGTCCATCGTGAAATATTTTCATATTTTGTAAAAATATTGTGAATTATAAGAACAAAAATCTAGTTTGTCATATAAAATAAACATCCTTTTTACAATTATGAGTTAATTTGGATTATCATAGAAGAAAATATATATTGTTTCAGTAGAATTTAGATAACATTTATATGGACAGTTCTCACTCTTTTATTTTTTAAATATTCGAAATCGTTGAATATTCTGACAAACATTAGCTAAATTATATTTTGTTAATTTTTTATGTGAAAGATACATTCGAAATTAGCCAATTATCATAGTATTGACAAAATATTTGTTTATCACAAGTAGTAAAACAAGCTCGTTTTTGATGGATATACTCGACAATTACAAATAAATATAAACAACGAGTGTACTAAAAACGTAGAAATCGTTAAATGAAACTCTCTTTGTAATACATGTTGCACCTTTCATTGTATTATCTTGAACCTGTTGACCATGTAAAGCGGTAGACACTCTCCTGGTGTGCACGCTCTATTGGAAAAAGTGCCGTATCAAAAGTGTTGAAAGTAAGCAGGTCTGCCAGCTGCCGGGGCTACGCATAAAACCGCTACCCGTGTTTTCATCTCGTCTTTCATCAGCGATCGGATCACCGCTCGTTTTCCGCAAGCTTGCCCAAATGAACACTCCAGACGCTTAGACTAGATCATAAAGAAATGCAGAAGAACGACAAATCCGTGACTAGTGCGTCACAATGCAGATTAAAAGTTAATATAGCGAAAAAGTTCGGACACTACATAATTTAAAAAAATTGAGATTATCTATGTAAAATAGATCGAAGTTAGTATCAGAACTTCTATACTTCACTATATTTTTCATTGTGTTCTTTAAATGTTCGCCTTCGCTCGCTTCTAATTTGCGAAATTTCCGCTCGAACGGTGAACCACTCGCATGTACAAAATACTAAAATGTTACAAAACTGGACAAAATCGTTTCTTTCGCGTCTTGTTGTTCATATTCTTGCATGACATTAAGAAGAAAAAATAGTTTCATGTGAACTGCCAAGCAAAATTGATCGAAATTGCGAGAACGATAAGTTAGGATCGTTATACAATTTTTACAAATATCCCTTCTCCCTCTATATCGCATAGTATCTTTTCCTATTCGATTACGAATGTTCTATCTTTTTATAAACGCTTTCATCAATCGACATACGCATAAAAAAACTGACGCAGTTCTACACATTCATTCAAATAACATGCACCCCTGTATGTTTAAAGATGGCGACTCTCAATTTTATCCTTACCTAACTCCGATTTTTCAAATTCTCTGTAACACATACACAGACTTTGAATCGAGATTATAGCCGCGATCCTCCACTTTTTATTTAAAATTCACTATCGAATAATTTAAAGAATCTAACAATAAATACGCTTATAAGTTACAAGAGAAGCCATTTCCATGAGATTACAGGCCGACTCATTTAAGGTGTCGCATTCAATTAATATTTAACAATAATAATCGCGATTAGTGGATATAGTGTTGATAGTAGCGGTGAATATTTAATAAAATAATAGCAATATTATTTATACTATTAAAAATGGTAATAGAAATATTAATAATAATCATAATGACAATCATGATAATGTAAAACAAATTTTCGGTGACGATGTATACCATGAATCGCAAACGATAAGATGAACGATGATAAAACAATGGTGATACGAAGTTGATGAAAATGAATAATGATTTATAACATTAACGACATTGATATCACCGTTAATAGTAATGATGATGATGATGATAATAATAATAATAAAAAAAAAGAAAATAATAATAATAATAATATAATAATAATAATAATAATAATAATAATAATAATAATAATAATAATAATAATAATAATAATAATAATAATAATAATAATAATAATCCGTAGCAGTAATAAATTGCGTGGAGCTAATACAGTGTGATATAAACCTTAGCGTGTTTTTGCGCTATAATGATAACTGATGCCACCATCGGAGGTTCTTCAGTCTTCTTTGGTTGCTGGGTAACTCGATAAGGTTGGTGGGTACAGTAGGGCTCTGTACTTGCCGCCACGACTTTAAACTCTCTCCAGAAGCCAACTTTCTTTTAAAAAATAAATGTAGCGAAACGAGGAGAGAGATTCTTCGATCGCTCTGATTACAGTAAAGTAATAATGAAAATAACTCTCTCCAGAAATCAGAGCAGCAGACCGGAAACGACCTCGCGTCCCGCCAAAATGCAAACCAGGAGATGAAATGAAAGGTAACGTACACCGGATAGAGCCATTTTGGGATAGAAGAGACTGAGAGTAACATATCTGAACTGATAAGAGTGAGTATAGCATTAAAAAAGCAGGTTTTAAAAAGTAAGAATTCTTTGCAGACGAAAAAGAAGAGATAGGCCTGACGAATATGGAAATTAGAATCGGAACTAAAACAAATAATACGGCAGAGAATACAAAATTCTTTGAAATAATCTTGATCGAGAGATTAAAATTTGGAAATCAAATAATTAAAAGCTTTCTCCAGATTTGTATTTTTCTTCGTTTTCGAATCTCTCTTTCTCTTCTTCTAGCTTTTTCGTCCAATACATCCGTCATACTATATAACATACGTACACATATGTACATATGTATGTATACGAATATAAACGTGTGCATAGCATACGTACGTGTATGCGAGAGGTCATTCGAAGATAGAGAGCAGTTGGCTTCCGGTCCGTTGGTCCGTTGATGAGAGCCAATTGATTAATAAAAGTCTGGTTGTGGGTGCTGCAAGGGACTCTATAGCGCATAACCGAGCAAGCGACGAGAATATAAGAATAACGTCTGACGAGAACGATCCACGTTCCTTCCTGTTTTGCCGTGCTCGCACTATATTGTTATTGATATTATCATTATTATGGCTTCCTGCGATGGCCACCGATCATCCCAGCAGCGAATCTTTCTGTTTCACTGATTACCATCTTCCGGCTGTGATTTATCATTCCCGAATATAGCATTCAAAATGAGCACCAATCGTTTCTTCATAGATTCTTCTTTTCTTAAGGATGGCTGCTGCGCTGGATATGACGCCGTGCATTTCCAGCATCCTCTCTCAGAACACTTGTTTAGGATGATTATTCAATCATAAATTCTGGAAAATCATTATTGGTTACCATATGGAGAGATAGCAGACTTTGCAGGCGATTTATTCAAAACCGACCAAATTGACCAACTTCATACAATATACAGACCGAGGTGCCTCACTGCCCCTTATCTCGCCTAGATGGCTTCGTTTAATCTCGTTCCTGCATAAATTGAATCTTGAATCTTGCATAACCTAATGATATGCCTTCCATATTGTTCTACAACGTTCATTAATCCAAAGAGGCTAGTTTTCAAACAATATGTGTCTCTGAAACTGTACAATCGATGGTGCTGGCAGACTGTAAGAACCATCTGTAATTTTCTCCGTACTTCTTGATTTGAATGTAGGCTTCTGATACTAATTCACTTCTATCACTTTCTCATAGCTTCCCGGTCGCTCTAGAATCGCTTTGGAATCGAAAGTAGCGACGATGACGACGACTACGGCATGGCTAATCGATGGCTATAGAGAGAAACGAGGTCCAGGAGCATTACCGTGGACCAGGATACTGCTCGAAGGAAGCTTGGTAGCAGCGGCTGGAACTACTCAGCTGAGTTCACGTGGTGTCACCGAATGCCGAGCTGGATGATGATTGTTACGATGATGACGTCTCGCCCGGCGACACTGGACCGTGCAACAGTCATCACCGTCTGCAACGTACTCGCCGCGTTTTATCTGGTGCGCGATCGTGTTGCATAGCGCCCGTGGACATCGTTTCCTGTCGCACCTGACCTCGCCATTCTGCAAACATTCAGACATACGGCGAAATTCGCTTTAGAACCGACGCCATTTTTCAATTTAGATCTGGGCATCGCGTTTCGTAATTTTTATATAAATATCGAGCTTTTTTATCGCGTCGTTGGTTATGTTTTTACGATATGCTAAATTATGTACAACATGGAAGACGCAATGATAATAACGCACTTTTTCCAGGAAATGTAACCCTAACCTACAACCTTAACCTTACCTTACCTAACCCTAACCTAACCTTAAAAGTAAGGCATGTTTCTATTAGAAGACACAAACTTAACCTAGGTACAATAATAGTAAATGTAATTTTTCTTTCAGAGGACACAAACCTAACCTACGTATAATTGAGATGACGTAGTGGACGCTAAAACGAATGTATAATAGAGACACATTGGAATAATATCTTGCGGATGATCTCGCAATTACAACAATCGAAAAATAGCAGTACTTTTTCCCCATGTAGTGTTGGTCCGCGCGCACAATCCGTGGCTGCGTTCCATTTTCATCGTAATGGATGGACTCTTTTGGGTCGGTCCAGGCGAACGAGTCCGGTTAAAGGTTTTCTCCTTAAAGGTTTCTGGTCGTGGCCGTGTCTGGATATGACAACGGGGCTACCATTGAAAAACTTCTAACGAGTATATATTGCGAAGCCGTGCGAGTAGAAGTAAGGCAAGTCGCAAGCTGTTTCATCGATGAGATCTTCGCATAAATGATGAAATGCGAACGAAAATGCTCGGAAGAATTTCTTTTTCCTTATTTGAAACGCGGCCAATAATTAATTATTTACTCACATGTATTGGAGATTTAATACGAATAGCGTGACAATTAAAATTTTAAAATAAAATATTTTATCATGTTTAAATCATAAAATACAACTGCTTTTCACCATTTGTCATTTAAAAGATTTCCAAGTTTTTTGATATCTTTTATTATTTGATCTAAAGCTTTTATGGAACTAGTCTGTTATTTATTCGTTTATTTCAGGTTATTCAGGTTTGTTGTTATACGAGCAATAGTAATCACTGAGAATGTTAAGTCGAGTCATAACTATCTGAAGATAGATAGAGGTAGACGATCCTTAATTCGTACAATAAAATAAAAATCTGATCATTATAAGACTAGCAAAATATAAAAAAAGGCCTGCGAATGAGCCACAAAATTGACTGTCAGTTTTTCTGTGTATAAAATTTCCGGCGTTATTGGTAGATTCGATCATAAGGAAAGTGCAAACGACCATTACCATTGAGTACTTTTAGTAAGATAGATATATCGTTAATGTTAAAACCTTCTATAACCTTGAACGACCTTTGTTCCAACTTGTAGAACACGTCTGGACAAGTGTCGTTGCACCGAGACCAAAGAAGGATACGCGAGTCCGCGAAAAAAATCAAGGCGCCCCTGAAATTTCCTGTACACTTCCATTCGAAAGAAAGTTAGTCTATGTTTCACGGAAACCGGTTTTTCGTATTGTTTAAAAAGATATCTCGCTAGTCTATATAAATTATTCAATATTCAGTATTGTTTAACCGCGATAATGTTGTAAACATTATACTAGACTCGTTTAGTTTCATTTGAAACATTATTTATAAAAAAAATGTTATTGAGCACGCATGTAGAAAAGGATGGTGAAAAGAAAAATTGGTACGAAATTCTAAATTTTAACTAAAAGCTTCAAATGCTAACGTGATGCGTGTCAATTACCAGAATTTCTTGAAAAACCTAACCTTTTAATTGAAAATAAATAAATCTTTTACGGAATCGTATCTACTCGATGCATTTTGCCAATGATGGTAGAAAGGTAGTAAAGATGTGTCTCCTCAATCGTGTCGGCCAGCAACTTCAAGCACGAGTGGAATGCAGCTGATGAGAGGGTAACCAGCGATCGTGTAAACCGGAAATTGTCGCACTTGCTGGCTAAAGTACCGTGACGATCTCGCGCTACTAGTTCTCAACACTACACGTCCAATAAGATCCACTTCACATCATTACAATACCAAAAGAAATCCATTATTAGTAATTGGACTTTGCAACTATGTTCTATCTTTCTGTACTACCGATAATGAAGAACGCTGCAAAATTTTTTGTCTAGTCCCGCAATTGTCCTAACAACATAGTAGTAAGTTTATAATATGTGTTAAGATATATCATTCAGCTATTCTCATAATTGGATCTTTGCATCTGTATCTTACTTTCTTGTAGCTTCGCAAATTGCACACGTGCAAACCATCAATTTCCCTGTGACAGCAAAGTGCATTGATACTCTGACGATTACAACTAATTTCTAAGTTTATAAATAGAATGACTATGTTGATCATCCTAGTTTCCCTGTAATTCATGTAACGTAAAGTTGCATTTACTATCCACAGCACTAATTTGCAAATTCTCAAAATTAATTCTCGGCACATCTTACATCGCGTATTTAAAAAATGATATCGATTCATTTAATAACTCAATTTATTTTAGTTACCCACAATTGCACCAAGTGTTCGCCAAATGCAGCGTACATCTCTATAATATCAATCTAATCGAAACGCCTTCGATCCGTATTTTCGCGAGATTGCACTGAATGCCCTATAAATGCAATTCATACAATCACGTATCAGCCTAATCTCACAACAGCCGCAAATTGCAGCGAGGCTCTAGTGGTCGCGGTTACAAACTGCCCTAACCTCTCTACCAGCGAGGCGTGTAATCATAATCTGCCGAAATTCGCACGAGCGCCACCGTCGATTGAAAGGATTCGCATTCCGCGCGTCAAATGGTGGCCAATTGGCGGCCACAAAACCGTCACGATCCGGGAACGATGGACCGCGCTTTCATGCACCGACGCAATCTCATCTTTGCCGCACTTATCGCACGTGAACAAAGAAAAAACGACGGTAGATCGACCACGAAGAATCTCCAATGACTCTAGCGGCGCTCCGCGCCAACAGTAATAGTCTCGAGTCGTTTCGAGCGCCTGACTTCAATTCTAGACTTTGCAATATTACAAAGCTGAAGTATATGAAGTATTTTAAGTTGACAAATAGAATATATGAATCATTTCTTAGAGTTTAGAACTTTTAAATATCCTACTTTGAAAAGATTGTTATTTATATAGAGGTTATGATATAATTGAATAAATAATATGGTTTGTAATAGGTTTCCTATTAGATATTTCTTCCAAGTTACAAGAATTTTGCAAGTGTTTTGAATAAATTATCTCATATTACAACACGGGCCTCACGAATCCCACGGAGTCGATTTATTACAGCGTTTAATTAGATTATACAAGAATCAGTCAGCGGTGTGTAGTCGGTGGAAGAGCGGCGCCTGTGAGATACGAGGTGCTGATTGTTAATAGACCTCGTGCATAATTAGTTACGCTAGACTAATTTGTAAAAACCATTAGAACATGAAACCGGGTGCTACTTGGAAACAGGACAGGACAATTATTTATACAAATAACTGTCATCTATCCACGTTGCACAGTCCCTGTTATACACCTTGATACATCTGAGCAAATAAAACTTTAGAAGTAGCTAATAAGTACTAATAAGAAAATTACCTATTAAAATGTCACGTATACCATTGTACATTTTTGAAACTCTCGAATCTCTCTCTATGAATTTACTTTAAACTAGAATCTAGGATCTACGTAGATCTTTCAAGTCTGAGAAAAGTTTTGCAACCCCGACTAGTATCATATAATGCAACTAATAAGATAACAAAATTATCCATATTGCATACTTTCAAAACCCTTAAAAAGTATTACTTCAGATTAACGTATCACAAGCTTCCCAGATTCTCCAAGTATGTATAATAAAAATTCTCAAACTACGACCAGTATCAAAACGACTGCAGCGCCGCCACGCGGGAAAATTCGTAAAGATAAAAAATGAAACGCGTGTCTATTAAACAGTGATTCTCACCTTGCACCTGCACTTGACGCATTTCATTTCTCCGTGCGAGTGGACTCGTGGATGCCACTCCATCCCGTTCTCATACGGACCACCAAGGGGATACTTGCAACCGCCGGAAGCCAGTATCTCATCAGCAGTGCGCCTAGTGGATGGCGCCGCCTGGTCCCGTGGTAAACGTGTCGTGTCGCCCCCAACTCCTGCGATCGTGCTAGGCGTCATCGCCGGACACTGTCTGCAACATGCCTTCTTACTGGGTCTGAAGGCGATCTTCTCGTCGCAATCCAATGGCGGGCACTGTACCCGCGGACATTTCACCTCTAGCGTAACGGGCTGCAAAATAAATGGACGTCCACAGTCAAAACCTAATGCCGCGTTCACATTGCGACTATGAATGATAGGAGGTCCTCAATCTCTTTGTTCTCAACCCTTTGTAGTCTGAGCATTCATAATATTCAGTGAAAGAAACAGATGTCTACCTATGTTACAATCCTTTAATTATGTTCATAAAAATATGAAATTATATACAAAGAAAAAAGTCAAAGACTCAGATAATCGAAGCAATCAGTTCTCTTTCTACATGGATTACATTGTTCATAGTTAAATTCCATGATACTAATTGAATTCCAAATAAGTATGTGAACGCGATAAGGTTAAATCGAACAGCCAGAGTATCAGCTTCTGATTTGTCGACGTATACAAACACATTATCCGGCATCAGTGTTTCTACTCATTACACGTACGGAGTTGGTCAAGCGCGATTTAAGTGACAAGCAACGAATCAAAAGTAACGTCTTATCTCCGGTAATGAACATGACTCGGTGCAACGTGTCTCCAGGCATGACTTCAAACAATTCTCTAATATCTATTTAGAAAGGCCTGTCACTGATTGCCGATCGCGGCGCTCGCAACACGGAGCTCCTTTTCATGACTCGGCAGAGAGCAACCGCATTCTTCTGGCGCAACGAACTCGCGCGAGCGCGCCCCGGTGTCTAGTTGAATTTTTCATTCGCACGAAGCTTTTATAACCGTGTTGCCTACGAGAGAGCGCATTATAATATATGTCGCAGGATCGACGCCGATGCTGGAATCGTTACGAAACTCTCTGGCCGACCGCGACGAGAGTGAACGTATGGTAAAGAAGTAAACAAAGAATCTGGAAAAAGTCAGCCGTCTGCGTGGAATTCGAACCGTGCCTCGGAACCGTCGTGCCTCGCGCGTTTCAGCCGCTCTGTTCCGCATCATGGGACCATTTAAATTCCAACACGTTTCGAAATTCGACCTAAGGTTCAAGAATATTTACATCACCGCTTATTGTGCTCGGCAGAAAAAGTGGTACTCACGCGAGAGAAACCTTTGGAACTTGTCTAAATGAATTATAGACTGTTAATCATGGGAATACGTAGTAAATATACTTGGAAATATTCTATCTTTACAAAACTTGAATTTCATTCGTTTACTTTAACAAAGTCTGAAGAATTTCGTGCAGAATTAAGTTTTCTTTCTATAGCTTGACTGTAATCGGCTCACCGGTCACTTCTCTGCTCTAAAAAAGTGATTAAATGGCGGAGTATCGCTATCTCAGTCGATTAAATTCACACGTACCACTACAGAAAGGCAATGGTAGATTAAGAATAATGAAAAACTTACATCACACGTGCAAACTGCGCAAGTGTCGAACCCCATTGGTGGCAAATATGGATGCCATGACGCTCCTGGTAGGTGGAACTGGCCAGCCAGTGTGCAACCTCTTGTCACCGAACTGACATTCTTCCCCGTCGCATTCATGTTGATCCCTGGACCTATACGAACAATCCATGCCATTACTCCAAGCCGCGTATTTTTAGTTTATGTTATTTGTCGCAACATACATGCGCAACAACATAACCTATTTACGAGCGAATCTTCCAGGAAATTGTTATATACCCGTTAAGCCGAAGCGAACTGTACTAGCGGCTTTTAGATACAAATAGCGCAACAAATAATGAAACCGGATGAACAGAACATCGTAATCAATTTAATTAGATACAGTAGGACATCAATGTACCGGCGATGTATCGAAGAAAATGACGCATTGCTTTAATTTGATTCTACTAGAGGGCTTTTTCTCGACCAGCAGCAACCGGACTGATACGTCTCTATCGCACACGACAAATGGTTAGTAACTTCCGATTTATTCGACCGATTAATCGGTCAATGACAAAATTAATGATTAAATAAGTTTGACTCAGCTTGTAGAATAACGTGTTCGTCGTCGTATCAGTGATAAACACAAATCCAATTAACATTGATTAAAATAAATATTAAAATAACAGTATATATGTATATCTGAATTAAGGAAATTATATCGTCCACGATGAAACCATGTTTCCTCGAGGCAAAGATTTCAACGTTTGAACGGCTCTTAATGTTTCTTTGCAAAAAACGAGGAGTGACAAGTGGAATCGGACAAGTTGCGAAATAAATTTGCCTTATTTCACGATCGATAAGCGATCGTGTAATCTAAACAGGATCGTAAGTAGCTGTAACTAATTCCGCGCGATTACTTTCATCGAACGTGTCACGGTAATCGGATTGAATATTGGCCACGGTCATTCTCTTAATTCCCTACGACTCTATGGTGTTTGTTGAAACGACGGGATACGAAATTGAAGGATAATTAATCCGGCGTTTTCTACGGTTTATTCTAGATTACGAGGATTCTAGTCGTGTTTCTGATATAAACATAATTCCTTATGATGATGAGAATTAAAAGAGCTGGTCGATAAATATAGAAGAAGATGAAGACTTGATTATAGTTTTAAGCGACATCAATTTGCAGAAGCGTTTAAATATTAAATTGAATAAAAGAAATTCAACGTATATTATGATGATGAGATAGAAAGAGGTCCCTGAAGACGGTACAAGAGAGAGAAGAATACTGTCCACTTTAGCTCACAGTCTAGCCACGTTACATGTTATACTGCTTAAAATACGATTATGAGTTAAACGCTTGAATTTATTAAAAATAATCAATTAGGTCTGCCTTTGTTTTGGAGGCCTTTTTCCAGTTCTACACAGTATAAGACATATGAGCCCTGCATGGAGTTCCAAGAACAAGCTTTCTTCTTAATAAATCAACATAAAAAATCTTGTTTTTCTATTATATACATATCTTTCCATATAAATGAGAAATAAAAAAAAAACAGTGAAAATAAAAATAACTTACTTGAACAAATAGGACAACAGTGACCAGAAGCAGGCCTCAACTGCTTGCCCTCAGCGCAGGTAAGAACTGGACAAGGCATTGGATCGCACTGTGGTAGTCCACGGTGACAGTGGCACATGTAGCACGGATCTGTGCTGGAGGTCCACTGAGTACCCTCTTCGTAAAATCTAGTCTCATGGAAGCACGCGCCAGTTTCAATATCCGACCTGGGTGGGTAAAGATTATACGCGACCACCGAGGCAACATCGTTATCCGCATAATGAGGAAGACAGCTGAGCGGCGCCCTGGCTTTGAACGGAGCCTTCAAAATCCTTTCAGCCTGTTTATCAGTTACTTCAAGGAAACCAATACCAGATTCAATTCTGTATAATTCCACTGGTGAGAGTCCAGTGACAGAACCTTCCAACACGTATCCAGTGAACTCTTCCAATAATCTCCTAGCTACAGGTGCTCCTTGAACTACTAAGGGCATGGTTTCTAGATAAAGTCGGAGGGTGCGTGGCTCGTGGCTGTTTGTGGAAGACGTTTGAGGGAAGCCAGCAATTTCAAGCTCATAATGTAAAGAGCAGTCTAGATCAACAGCTGTCCAGACCAGACCAACTGGACCAGGATTTAAAGGTTCCTGGGACAGTCTTCTGAGCAAAACAGGTGCAGCAGTATCTTTAGCATCAGCTACAGGTCTCTGTAGTAATCGGCCACGCAACATAGATCCAACGTGCGAGGCAGCAACAACTGCAAGTTCTCCATTAAACAAGGGTTCAAGGAATCGTGGTCCTGGACGCTCTAAGGATCCATTAGCTAAACCATCAACAAGAGAAGGCGTCAGATCTTCCAATTCGGTGCGACGTTTACCTCCTTCATCTACTAATGTTACCAAAGGACTCTCTTCTTCCAGTCCTATCAACTGAACGCCATAACGCAACGAACCAGCGCGATCTAAAAACGCCCAGGCCAATCCAGAAGCTGCTGAAGGTGTTTCTGAGATCAGCAAAGTTTGATACATCTCGCAGTTGGCACGTGGACCCACTACCCCGGCTAATCGAAGTGCCTGAGGATCTTTTCTTGACATTATGCTAATAGAGAGCTTGCCTCTTGTTAATAAACGAAGGTCCGCCCCAGATAAGGCGCTCCGAACTTCCCCAAAGTTTAATTCGTTCGACGGCTTCTTCACTATTATTTCCTCTCGTAAAACTACATAATCCTTCTCCATGTGTTCCAATTGGACGATTAGTGGTACTTCGGAGACATCGTTAGGTAGAAAGACGCCATTGAATACCAAAGATACGTGGATAGATGGCGCTGATGCCGAGGACGCTGAAACTATGGCGGTAGCTCCTGCACCTGACATCAGCGAGCGATCCACTCCCATTGTGGGCTCCAACAAGGAAGAATACTGTTCCGTGGACAGGGCGCGATAACGGGACAACTGTCCAGTCAAGGTAGCCGACGGTTCCCATATAAAGGACACGTGCAGGCGTTCCTCACGCAGCAGTTTCCTGTAATCTCGAGGGACCCTCCTCCATACCCCACAAAGTTTACCCGTAGCATTTTGGTACACTCCACCAATAGGGTCGATCGTCTGTTCCTCTAGAATACTTCCCGATCCATCGATAAATTGTATGTTTCTTGGACGAGGAGTGGATGTTGACAAATAAAAGGAATAGTACAGATTTTTGCGGTGAAATGTGAAACGACCTGTGGCCAGATAGTTATAAGCACTGTTGTACATTGATGTCGGGCTGGGTTCATCGCGACGTAGTACCTGAGATGTTTTACCAGTTAAAAGTGTCCCAAAATCTGGAAAAACGTGAGAATACATTGGGTTAGGTTTGGATAAATCTTCGGATGCACCGAATTGCAAATTGATGGGGACAATTACGTTTTAGACTGCGTTCCTCTTCCTCGGAGGTCAATTGCGCTGGCAAATCCTGCACTATGTCGCTACCTGTAACACGGTAAACGATCAAATTTCACTCAACAGTTTATATAACAAACGTTTTTTCGCTATGATTATTTTTTACTGTTGAACGTCTATCTAACAATATTTCCCCTTCTAACTTCTCGTAGGCAACTTAGTTTGTTTATTTTCCTGTCGAAATTTTACCCGTGATCTTAGGAGCAAATTTTTATTGTTTGTAAGAAAAGTTCCCGTAAAAAAGTTAGGCGCGGATATAAAGATCCAACTTGCTCATGGAAAGTGCGAAAATATGTTTGCTAATGGAGAGCTAACCTTCCAAAAAATTTGAAGTATCAGCGCCATAACGGATTTTCAATTTCCCATAACGTCAAAAGTCGCTAAACTAGCGATGAATACCGGTAAGATCGTGGCCCGCAAAAAAACTTACTTTATTGCCTCGTAAAACGATCACGCGCGCGCCACCGTCGCCCAAACTCCTTCCTTCTGGCGAGAAACTTCTCGTTAAAGCTCATTTTGTATGGAGCAATGATATATGTCGAGGCTTTATACCGGTCGGCGTAATGCCCATATCGAATCTCTAAAATCGCACATACGAAAGTATTTAAACACTTACCACGGAAAAATTTGATGTATATATTCTATGTGAATACGTGTGTCAGGTTTGTATCGTATAACACACATAATACAATCATAAAGGATTTCTACAAGTGTTCAAATACGCGAACCACTGTACGTCGCTTCGAGAGAAGATGTACGCACTTCTCCCATTTTCGTATTCTTCCTCGTAAGGATAATAGACGCGTGGTATGCACGTTAAAGCAGCGTATCACATCTTCGATTGTAAAGTCAAGAGATCTCGTATGGTGGCGTATCGATTACAAGGCGGCAAACACATTGAAGTCGCAACGTAGAACAAAAATAATCGATGGAGAAGGTGGGTAAAGAAGATGAAAGAAAAGTAGAAAAGAAGAAATTAACTACAAATAGAAAGAAGGAGAACCTAAAGGGGAGAGGAAAGGAGAGAAAGAAAGGGAAAAGAAAAAAAAAGAGTGAATCCTCATTCAGCCAAGATGTGTGTATGAACCATAAAGAATGCCCGTGGGGTAAGAAAAGAGGAGGCTGGCGCCAACCACCGCTACTTTGAATGTTGCTTTTATGGCGCATACCGCGCCGATCCAGCCGCGCGGATACATTAATTGGTATACGTACAGTGTACAGTGCGTGCCAGTGACAGCCACCAATAGCCATGGAGTATCGCGACACGCCGTGCCGTTTCACCTTTCTACCCGTCGTTTCTATACCTCTTAACCTCTCGATTTATGGATATTCGTTGCACAGGATTTTATACCAGCACGTTTCCTTACTAATTTGTTTCTATCTTACTCTCTTCGCAATTGTACGAAGCGGCCATCTTCTTTTTCTTTTGCAGCATTTTCAAGTACAAAGTTCTTTATGAAAATCGGTTATCACGCAACACATATAAAAACGGTACTTAATCTTTGTTCGTATTTTGAGATTTGAATTTAAATTCAAATTCCAATCGCATGTGTTATAGAAAAACATATCAATGAAAAATTATAATGAATTATTATTTTTAGATTGCTGTTGAATTAAAAAGTAAATGGGAAAGATGTTATCGAGCTCTGAAGTCGTTGAAGATTCCGTACACTGTATCGTCGGAAAGCCATGTGGCTCATGGCGCCTCGTTTCTTCTCATCTCCCTCGCATTAAGAGTCCAACAAGATGCCAAAAAGGCTACACGTTTCTAACAATTACGTCAAGCTTGATACGCTGATGCATCCAACATTGTTTGTAAATCATCATGAAAGATGACGCCAGGAATGGCGCACGTTAGACAGCGCTATAAATTTATTTAATAAATGGCGCTACTGGCATCAATTTCAGATACTTTCTATTTATTTTTAAGTACGGCAGATTTTTATAAATGTTATTAGCACGTGCGTATTTCATTTCTATACTTTGATAAAGATAAACTTTCTTTTATTTTAGAATGCAGTAAATGTTACTTTCACAAGTTCCATTGCAAAAAATAATAGGCTACCATTTCCTAAAATCGAGGGACGTAGATTTTGGATTTTACGGCAGCTGAACGTGACTAGAAGGAGCGTTACGGCCAATTTAATAGCTTTCACGCGAGAATCGACACTACGCGGTACGTTTGACCGAAGGTCGGTCGTTATTCAGGATTAAGTTGCGCATGAAAACGGCGCCAAAATCACTGGGCCCGCCTAACTGACCACCATTCACATTCTCTGAAACACAGAATCTTATAACAACGTCTTTCTTTCATTAATTTACAACCTTCGAAATGTTTACCTGAAGCTCTGTAATGAGGCAGGTGACAATAAAACTACAGAAAAATATATTAAGTAACAAGACTAGTTTCCAATTTCAATCTTACTAGTAGCATACCAATCACGAAAAATTCTTAAGATGATCGTTCGTGATGCTGTTCGATCAATTACCAACCTTTTCTTAGTGTATTACTATTACTTAGTGTATTAGTATTACTGTATTACTTAGTGTATTAGTATTACTAATAATCAGTAGAGAAATAATTTTTCTTACAGGCTAAAAAAGAATTCTATCTTAAAAGGGATAACCGTATGATGGTAATCACGTCGACAGAGGATTTAAAAAAAAAAACTTCAACAAAGTTGCTGTAATGAATACACTTTTAAACGATCTACCATAATACTCTGGACAGGGCCGTATATTAACCCAACGCTAATTACGCGATGCTCATGCATCTTTCGATGTCTCGACCCTTCGTTGCTCTTCCCGAGAGAACGCGGGACATTCAACAAGTTTCGTCATTATCCAATGAATGGAACTCCTTTCGCGTCTTCTGCCAACATCCTGGACACGTTGTCGTCCGTTGTCCGAGCCGATGAGAATCGATGTGACAGTCCAATCGACGGGCTCACGGGTCACAGTTTCTTCTCGCGGGACATAAAAGGGAGACGGCCGCGTATTGGTAATCGTAAGCGACTTCACCTTCCATCAGCAGGGGGCAACAAGCCTGCCAGACGACGACGCGAACACGACCACGATGACAACGGCTGAAGAATGTAGGGGGAAAACAAATTTCTGCGCGTTGAAACTTTATACTCGTAAATAACGATAAGCGATACATCTTGAAACGGGGAAGAATTGATTCTATCAGATACGCAGGGAATTTTTTACTTGCTTGCTGTAGAAGATTGTATAATCTGTACTTCAGTGCTATTTTCATTGCAAACTTTTGAATTGTTATTTATCTGATCTAAGAGTACCAATCGAAATGGATCGACACTAGGCAACTATGAAATTTTGTTATCGCTATATAACCTGTTATGACTTATTAATTATTGTTTCATATGTTTTCAGGAGCAACTATCTTTCTGTTCCTAGAAATGGATACTATGACTTTTTTTAAGGTGAGCGGAAATATTGCTATAACGGGCTGGTTCTTGGGGCTTTGCAGCACCATATCGAGATGACCTTTTCGAATCTGGTTTTTCCGGGTACCAGCCATGTCAGATGGGTGGAAATGATACATAGATATCTAAGGAACTTGTGAATGAGAAACTTAATGCAACTTGCGACTAAATTGTTGAACGCGATAAGTTATTCGAGACAAATATGTGTCGCGCCTAACATAGACAAATTTCTCTATACGGGTATGCTCTCACGGCATATGTTTATTATTGGTTAGTGCAACACGATGCCGTGCCCATTTTCACTGCCCATGTTCCGCCGTACGTTAATTAGGAAAAAAAGAGGAATTACTATTCGTTTGTGAATAAAGGTACATTGTATAATAAATCGTTCGCAGCTACAGTAGTTACAACCTTAACGAATATAGATATGATTTTACTCGTAAATTACAGGTAGACGTAAAAATGTTTTAGGGATTTTTATCCGCTGAGGTTGACCTGCCTGGAATCTGGTACAATTACGTCCGTGTTTTAATCGCTTTCGAATACGTATATGTCTATTTCCTGCTCTTAAAAATATCGACTAATAAACAAATTAAAAAAACGGTTCAACCACCGACATTTTTGAAAAACACACCAGTCCTCCCTCTCCCCCTATGGAGGCAATTTAAAGTATGCGTGATAGCAAGCAACGAGGGAGTGGTTGACAAAGATAATAAGAAAAAGGGGCTTGAGGGAGTGGAGGCAGACACGAAATTAACGACGATAAAGCATGTCGGGAGGATAAAGAGCAATACAAGGAAAGACGATAAGAGGTGAACACGAAGAGGCAGCAGTAGCGACGAGACGATTGGTCAGCCTCATTGAAAGAGGAATGGTTTGCAATGATGCCCCTACCCCCCTGCTCCTCCCACACTGCTTCCCCCGCGACCTTCCAACCTTCCCACCAAGCCACGTCTCCTCGTCTATTCTCATTCCCGCGCGCGTTATGCCCGATCATTACGTATGCTAATATTTACATTTAGATTGCACGGCTTAATCGAAGTGACGCCATGCGGTAATATAGCCGGCGCCATGGCGCTAAACCGTGGCGCCCGACCTATCTCTTCTTTCTCTTTCTGCCTACCGACGACCACATCTCTTCTACTCCTCTTCCTCTCGTCGTTCTCCATTCTCTTCTTTTTTGCCTACACTGTCTCTCCTGCCGTTTCTTTATCATCGACCTTTTTTCCGCGCTGCTTTTTTCTTTACCGACCGTCCTTCCCGCCGCGTCGGTTACGCTTAATTCGATCTCTCTCACGGGTTGTTATTTCGCTTATCTGCCACACGCGGCTGTGTCCCACGGAACGGCCACGGGGTGGCACTATTTACGCTCAACAGAAATCCGACCCGCCATCTTCTTCCAATTGACATTATTTGACATAATTTTTTCGTAGTTGGCATTTGAGAAGTTTTTTCTTTTTTTTGCGCGACGGTGGAATCGTAACAAGGAGAATCGTATCTTCGGTTATGTTGGAATAATCAAGGTGCTGGATAACCGGGCTACCGGTTAAAAACTTCCCTCTTTAATTTCTCTTGATGTGGAAGGAAAAGCCCCTCCTCCTGGCTCTGATGTGATATTATCTCAAGAGGAGAGGCTACTTGCCGCCTATCTGGCCCTTTATTTGTTGTAAAAATGTAACATTAGGTATAAAATATAACAATAGCATCGTAAGTTTGTTAATGGTGATTAAGCAGTGGAACAATTGAACTTACTAGTGCAAGAATATAAAAACATAGCGCGCGTATTCATTACTGGACTTATTATTAAGAATATCGACATATTCACGTTGCGAACGAGACGGCGCCACTCTGACGTTTGTATCCTCAATTATTGAAATATTCGACCGTAAGTATCGTAGATGTCTAGTCAAGATAAGTTCAAGGAAACAAGAAATGCGGAAAGATCGGTCACGTAGCGAATCGTTCTCTGAATAACATAGTGTTTTGAATGACAAAAAGCAGTATGCGAACACTAGGCTCGTTATGTATGGTAAACAAACAGTAACGATCTCATCGATACACTGTTAATTCCACCTAATTGTAAATTTTACGTGGTTCTACCTTTCTTCTAGAGGCACCTGCGAAACTAGCGTCACTGCGCAAGCTCACGCTACGTACAACATAAGATGACATACTCATTCATAAGATCACGATAGGAGATTAACATGACGAAAATACGAAGGAATTTGATTATGGGGAAAATAAATGATAAAAAGAAAATGGCGATATGAAGGATCTCGTACGGCCGCGATAAAGAAATCTTCGGCTAGCCAGGAATGGAAATAGAAAGCACGCGGACAATGACAGCAGGCTTGTCCATGGTTAATAAATGTGAGCTCGCTAATTGATTCTAAGTAACCAATAAATTGCGCTGGCCGCATTGTAAAAGTGGTTATGGTGAACGTATGCGTGTGGCCGAGCGTTATCTTTCCGCTGGTGGTTTGTTCGTTTTTCCCTCCCAAGATCGCCTGCGCCTGTCGGCCGGCGCGTTATCATAAAAGCCCGCGCTTTTCCTCGCTCGTTTAAAAATGGCGGTCTCAATCGACGCTTCTCGCCAATGGTAATATGGTAAAATGGTAATATGGTCATCGCGGTATCGAGTAGAATACCGCGAGGATATCTTGAAACATCGTCCCTGCTATCAAGGTAATAAATTGCGATTCTTCAAAAAGATATTTTATTGCGAAAAGGTTATCATCTGGTATTATGTTTTGCAGAATTTTTTAGGCAATCGTGCAGAGCTACATTTTGTTGAATATTGATATCAATGTTTTATAGAATTCAATTAGGTTATCGAATGGAATGGACTATGAAGGTTCACTACACAAGGTTTTTTCTATTCTGCAACAGTAGGTAAATATAAAAATTATACTACCAGCTTGTCGCCGTAGGTAAAAAAGGATTTACAACACGTAGCACTAATACATTTTCATCTGTAGATAAAACACGGAATTCTCGGTATTTATGGACTACGAACTATTTCTTTTTATAAAAGCCTCAAAGTTACTTTACATGCAACAACGACTTCTGCTCGCATAGATTATCTCATACATCGGTTGGACACGACACTTGTGATAATTATCGTTATAATTATGGTAACAGATAAATAAATATTAATAATTAATCAGCATAAATAATCAAATAATGCTATTGCATTTTACAAATCTGCGTGCGTTGTTTAAAGATCATTTTATTGTTTACGAAACGACTCGGAATTTTATAAAACTAAAAAGTCATTTGAATCTCATTTAACTCGTTTCATCTTCTTCTGTCTTTTTATCATCATTCTCGTTTCAAACGTTTTGTATATGTAGATCTCTATTATATCTTTAGTTCATAGAAAACAACATATAAACTTAATATCAAAGTTCTCATATATTGGGTTGGCAACTAAGTGATTGCGGATTTTGTCATTAAGTGGCATTGACAAATCCGCAATCACTTAGTTGCCAAACCAATATCTTCCATTTACCAATAATTCGATTTATCATCGAGCCAATATGTTAATAGAGCCGCTATATTTGTAAAAAGCTCACTATTAGGTCAGAATTCCGTTTATAAGAGAGCTAAATCCTTAACCTTTATTTCCAAGTAGCCAATGTATTTCCACCTAAAAGCAAGAGGAATGGGCACAGGTATTTCAATCAGTTCATTTATTCCATCCGCATTCTATGGTAATTAACGGCGATATAGGAATCCATTGAAGAAAGAAAGGAGCCAAGTAACCGTACAAAGAATTTGGCCCGTGCTATTCAAGTGAAAGTTGCACATTTTAGAAATACTTTATACCGCAACGTTTATTGAACGAGAAACAAAAGATAAAACTCTTGAATTGTGTCCTATAGATATAGCTATATTCTAATCATGTAACTTGTGTTTTTTTATCAAATAGTACTCGAAATTTCCGGTCCTGATTTCGATATCTGCAAGTCGGTCACCTATGATGCAAGAAGAGCATTACCAAGGGACAATGAGGGTGACATGCATTTATGTCATCTGTGTATGACTCATAGAACTTATAGTATAACCAGACAAACAATTCCTTGATAAGTATTAGTCTAAATTGTTCCTTTGTCACCTCGTTATCCTTTAAAATAGGCTTATAGATCTGAATTAAGAATATAATGGGACAAAGGATATTATGAATTAAAAATAAAATTAGATAAAAGAGATAAGCATGTAAATCTTTTGCAACACTTTATATTGTTGCATGTAAGAGATCGTATACGTTGAATTGTACTCGAGAATGAAAGTAGTAAAAACCAAGTTAATATTGTGATTACAATTATAACATTTATGAAAGGAAAAAAGGCAAGGCAAAGCTAGGGCATCTTTCTTGGCAAAGAAAAGTAGCAAGTTGAAGTCTCCTATTTTGCAGTACTCGAAAAAAAGCTGCATATGCGCGTTAATCTGCTAATCCCTAATAAGAGTACTCGAGCATTGAGGCGATAATAAAACTGAAGCCACCAGGCGATAACGGTCAATCATGATTACATGGCATTGCAAATACGATTATCGGATCGATCGGACCGATAGAGAGACGTTCGAAGAAGCGACCGAGGAAGTGTTAAGAAGAAAAAGAGAATCCTCTAGAAGGCGAGAAAGACAACGACACAGACAAAAGAGGCAGTGATCATTGATAAATGATTTATGCAAGCCACTTGACTCTCATTAATATCTCCCGTCACTCAATATATTGGATCTATATCTTCTGTAAGCGCTAATCGTTACAAGTTTGCTGATAGTTATTGAGCATCTTTCATTTTTAACCTTTTTTGATCGTCAGTACAATTATGGTAACTGGCAAATCGTAAAAGTTTCAGCAGCCTATACATTTCAGATTATTTCTCAGAGATCAGTATTCTGATCAATGATATTGTGATACTAGCGCCTCTGTTGGCAGATTCTTTTGTTTCAAACATAACCTAGAATTAAGAACAGTAACGTATGAATGTTGACGATACAACAAAGTCTTCGGATCATATAATAGCAATATTCTTATCTTGGAGATACCGTTGTATTAAATAAGGATACTACTATATGTGCCACAAGTGCAAGGAGTGTTCAATAACACGTCTACATGGAGGTCAGCACAAGTGCCTACATCTGCTGCTTTTTCTCGAATACAATGGATCCAATATCAAGTGTATGCAAAGAAAAATATGCTGTTACTTACTAAAGTCTCCAGGACAAGATTTGCAACACCTGCCTGGAAGAAGAACTGGCTCTTTGCACGTAAGTTCTGGGCATTCGTTCTTGATGTTACGGCAGTGAACCCGCGCTACGATTCGCCGTTTCTTCTGCACCTGAAACCAGAACATTATTATGTATTTTCACACATTACAACGTTTAAAATATTATCACGCTGTAACAGATGGTTTTCAGTTGAACAATAGGAAAAAGTTTGAACGATGTCCGTTACGAAACAGAAATGTAAGAACTTAAAGAAACAGCGTCTAGGTTAATTATTATTCGAATAATGGCGAATGCTAACACGTTATTTTCCTTTTCCAAATTATTCGAATTCCAGCGAGTTTCTCCATCAGCCTGTTCATACTACTGGACACGTTCGCGGTGACGTTTGAAAGTGTGATTGTAATGTTTTCGAACCTGTAAACGTGCTTACATGTTTATTACTCCTTTACGCATCGCTGACGACGACAGTTGCAACGTTTACATGCACGGCGTGCATAAATCTATCGTCAAGTAATTGGTAGGTGTTATTGATCACAAAAGACTCGTTTATCACGGTCAATGGTGCCATTATTCGCGATACGATTTACAATACTCTATGGCAATATAAATTATCGTTTAACGTCTCTGTCGTTCACCATTTTCTACGAGTTTAGCGCGAAAAAGAATGGTCCACCTACCGGGGCTTGAACCGTGTAAATGGCGGCGTTGTTACCGATGTGTTCTACAATATACGTCTTATAAATTCATATTCCGCGGTATTGTAGTTCACTCCACTTTCTACCATAGATCTGCCGTTTCTACCTAAGGTATTTCTCTTTTCAGATGTCTTACTCGAGCTCCACTGTGTTGTTCTTTACGATGCATTCATAGCTCGATGGTACATGCACGATTCAATTCATGAACAACGCACATTCGTCTAGAAGAAACATTCCTTACTTGTTCATTTTTGTACAGGAATATATATAATATATTTAATAGTATATATATAATAGTATCCATCGAAATTTCCTGATGATAACGAAGGAACATGATCGTAATTATAATTTGTGATCAAATATCATAAAAGGTTATGCGAGATTTCAATACATAGGCGTAGACGGAGACAAAACTAAATGATCAGATAATGGATCTAGGTATCAATGACGTTTAATCGAACTGGAACTAGTATTATCTGCTTAAGTTCTATTTGTTATATATTCTTGTAGCACACGCGTAGATTACTTAATAAGTAAACGAAATTAGTATCCACATTGCTGTACGAGTCAGCCGTATTGAACGGAACTTTATTGATATTTGTTTCCACTACCTGCTCAATTATTTCTCTACCCGACTGTTACTTGTTTGTTTAAGTTCCATATAATGTAACCAGATAATAAAATAATGATATAAATAATAATATATAATATGAATTATAAATTAGCGATATAAAAACTATGATAATAAAAAAAAAGAAAAACAGGTAAAACTAGAACCATTGGATACAAAAATCGTAAAGTTCGAACGAGTTTCCAGCGATCCAGCAGACACGCGTTGACCGGTCGATAAATATCCGACTTTAGAGCAAATTTGCGGCGTCTAGTTATCTCTGGGTGTGAAAAACTAATCTCGAAAGATTCTTCTTCAACGGGACGCCAACCAAAGGAATGGATAAGAGATCGTGCATCCGGCGAGGGTTCCGGTTACACTGGTGCCGAGAGCAGAAATTAAGTTTGGGGTTTTATAGAGCTGCATGGCATTCCTGAAACGCGAAACGATACGTTCGATGTTGATTCGAGTGACAAAATGAAAAAAAGTCAAGGGAGCGGAACGGCGCCGACCGGCGATCAGACAACGCAGACGTTGAACTTCGCATTACGGGAGAAACGGGGCGCCAGGAGTAAATTCCGAGATTCAGTGGCCCTCGTGAGATCGCGTGACAGTTATTTAACTGGGACCCGCTAAGCGAGTATGTCGGTGTATTTTTTATCGTCCAGAGATACATTTAGGTGCCTGCCGACGCATACCTCTAGTACTTCTGATAAGTTTCTACGACATTGCGAGATACAATGTAACAAAAAGTTTTTCAGCGATCTGGAAACATGAAGAACGATAATGATAAGGCCGATAGTAAAAAACGAAGCAACCATTTTTCCATCGACAAGCTCTCGAGGTATTCAATTATGTTCTAGATAACGTGGCGTAAATCTATATAGCTTTCATAGAAACTAAATATAAATCTTCGCGATTTCTACGGACTCTGTATCTCGTTCTTTTCACTTTTACTCACACAAATGTTGAAATATTCCATTTTTTTGTCTCCTTAAGGAAGTTTTGAATATATCCTTCGGCGTTGGACACTGTACAAATATAGCTGTGTGACGACGTGACCAAAAATACCATGCGACTGCGCTAATATCGTAACCAAACGGCCAATAAGTGTGTATAATGTGAGTATCCATATACGATGTCATGGGAACGTTTTTGCGAGACACAGACAGATCAATCCTAATGATCGTCTCGATTAAAAAACGTCCCGCTATTCGCACGAGCTGGCGTGGTCCACCCACCTACGATTTTCTCGCACCGTGGTAGTCATTCATTATTTCGACATTATTCTATAGGTAATAATAGAAGCAAGACAAACGTTCTCGCCTGATCGGACAGGAAGTCGGTATCGATTTGTGCGTGAAGTCTCCTGCGTGGGTCGTTCTTCGAGCGTTCTCACTTCCAACAAATCTTTTGATTTATGCCGCTTCCTAAGAAAATGAACGAACCACCTCTAACCTCTTAATATGCTATTAGACCTATTTTCATGAAAAGTTAGAAATGTATCAAGTTGTAACATAATTGAGTTCGATTAAACGCAATATTCTCCCCTATTTAACTGAACGTACATACGTTACGACGTACTATCTACATCTGAGTGGCTAATTACATTAACAAGTTCTGTTTTGACAGGCAAATCCAACAAACGTATGTGTCGAGCATAAATAGACGTAGTAACACTGGAAAATAAAACTAATAAGTAGACAGTGTACACTAGTCCGGTGTATGACTTTAGGTAAAGAAACGATGTCTCGTGTGATTCACGCGACGTGTCTGCCTGGTCGCTCACAACGAAGCCCGTGACCTATCAATAGCTCCTCATATACACTGAAGAGGGACTGTCATTCCACCGAAGACTAAAAATAGAGTTCGCGCGTCCGTCTATAAGCTGCTGGGTCCGAGCAGTTCTGTACCAATGCTCTCTCTCTCTCTTTCTCGATCACACTTTATTTTTTCTCTTCGTCTACCCTTTCGTCCCAGCCTGATCTTCGTTCCTTTTTCTTTTCTACGCCAGTATTTATAGCAGTTCCTCGTGAAATTTTTGCTCGCTCCTTACTGTTGATACTTCAATCGGCAAATATCGTTAACATTTATACTTCGATTCCAAAAAACGCTATTTTCTTTGAGTTGGCAATGTTTGGAATGTTTTAAGGTTAACTAAAAAGAACGAAATGCAGACGGGATGTTATAGGCAAACACGGTAAGAACGGTTGCCAGTCAAGGACAGAGTTTACGAAGATTGGCTAAATTAAACTCCATTAGGACAGTCGTGACCGTTCTGCCCGGACGACAAATGCATGCGCGACAGAACCCGTTACTATGATAGAGATCATTAGTTGAACCGCACAGAGCGAGGGCTTTGAATCGCTTTATGATTGACCCCAAATTTATATCCACATCCTTAACCTACAAACAACTGTATGCGCGGGTCAAGTTATTAACCCAATGTTATTAACCTCGCCTGTGACTTCGTCAATCTAACTTTCGGATCCCATGAAAATTATTTATCGTCCCCGTGGCTAATATCCTGCCGATGAATGACATAAGTATACCCAATATAAACAGCATAACTCGATTCTAAAATGCGGAATATCTAATCGACCATTAGTGATCGTTCATTCATGAAATGTAAATGAAAATCAATATGTCAGTGTTTTTTAACATGTATTCCTTCTAGCATCTTAATCATTTAGTGTACGATGACTAGTTTTTTTTTATTTCCGTTAATTCGTAACTACGTATATAATAAACTATTATGTACCGCCTTAAATCACGTAATTCAGATGTCGTGTCTGGCGCGCGTGCTAGCTACGTATCTGATCTTTCGTCTTACCGGATGAAAAATAGTGGACCAAATGGAATTTTAAAAATGATAAGTAATTTATTTAGTGCGCACATATAAGTAGTTTTTGTATCAGATATTTTTCAATATGTTCATCTATTCTAAAGTATATATGTATTATATATATTCACTATACTTGTTAAATACAATTCTGTTTTGTAAAATGGTGCTACTGTGTCTCTATCTTTCGGACATAATGTGACGTATAATGTTTGTACACAAACAGGATCGTGTAAACCGACAGAGCAAACATCGGGCGCGAACCTCGTGTTTGAATCGGCGCAGTGTAAACAGCCCTAAGCCTTGAACGCTCGGGAAAAGATCGAATTTCTCGTTCCCGGTTGAAAATTGGCTAATGTTGTTTACACTATAAACAGAATTCAAAGCCATAGTGATGGGCGTGCATGAAGTGACACAACAAACCAGTTATTTTCTACCAATAAATGTCGTAAGCAGAAAAGCAACTTCGTTTTTATGTGTTTTCATGCATGCAACAAGTAAGACGCAATACCTATACTGATAATGGCTCTGAACGTTCCAGTATCAATCAGATGACAGTTAATCGTTTTCCTGATAGATAATTTCAATGGTTGATTTTATACAGATACGTAGAAAACATCTTTATCGATACTCGAATTCTGCACGATTTAATTGTCCGTTTTAAGCTAATGGAATTTTTGGAACTAGATTTTCCATTGGCTGACCTACTGTCAGAAGATATTACAGAAAACGAAAATGTTACTAAACGGTTATTCCTTAACCTTAAACTGGCACGGTTTTTTAACGTTGAACTAATGGTACCATGGGCGAATTTTTATGGATTCATCGTAATTATACTTCTAAGATCGTGAAATTGATACATCTTACTAAAAACGCGCATTTATTAATAGAAAAACGTTGGATACAAGAGCGTTAAGTTAATAAACGTATTGTCTTGAAAATAAAACTGAACTTTGAAAGACAGTCTACGATATAAATTTCCCGTGGCGCTTCTTCTAGCTGTATAAATACCTATGTAGTTTCCTATCTACCAATTAAAGATTAATTTTAAAAAGTTACTTCTCCGACAACCATAAAGATTACTAGTCGTCACGTGGATATTGTCAGAAATAGTACACGAATCTTCATGCCTGTTTTGCAGTTGAAATTATGCAGGTAAAGAAGGAGGAAGAGGAAAGGTGAATGGCGCAAAGAAGAATGAACGCACATATCGCGTGGGTGGTGTCGGTGGGTCTTGTATAATGAGATGAGTATCTTTAATAGTCCGACGATACAAGGCGGCCGGCACGTCGTGGGTATCAAAGCCCCCTCTCGTATCCGCCTTACACATCGCCCTCTCTTTTCTGCTTCAATGGATCGAGCATGAGTGGGTGTGAACGAAATCTCGACTGGATCATCGTTTAACGGCGCTTTTGTTCTCGTAGAGGATAAAAGGTGTTTCGCTCGATAAGGATCAGTCTTTATCGTTCCTTAATGAAACGTCACATGTATATACATTTGTTCGCAAATCCAAAGACTAGAATTACAAAATTGAAATTTACGAGCGAAATACGATTATTGTGCAGGATTTCTTCGTGTTTAACGGGTGAATCACACGTTTCTATCCTGTTAAGGAAATATTCACTTTTAGAGAGAAATACAACGCGAGAGAAATAAAACTGCAAGTGAATAAAAATTACAGATGGCTGATTAGAAGCAATTAAAAAAAAGGCCAATTCTATGCTAGGCGGTTAAACGAAGCAGAAAACATCAGGCCTCCGCCTTTCATCGAGAAAGTCCGGAAGAGAACCACTAAACAGAGCTAATCGACCGGGGCCGTACTTTTATCTCTTCATAATCACGCTCATTAGTGCCGGGCCTATTATTACAGGTCTACAAGAAATATCGATAAGAAAAACGCCCGATTTAGCAACCGGGCGTCGCTCTTACATCGAACACACGTTACGTTCTCGTTCGATCGTAACGACCCTCGTGTGTATATCGGGTGTTCGACAAATACCGCTGCCATACATTGCATCGTTAAACGGCGAACGAGCAATAAAACGAACAATGTTTTATGATTCTCATTTAATTAGGTCGTAAAAGGCACAATTATTACCGTCGGCATCTTGTCAGAAAATGTATGTATACTGCGTCTGAAAAAAAAAACGCCGTAAAAAGGTGAGGGGAACCAAGGTCAGAAAAAATTACGCAGCTTTTCATGTAAATGCAAAAAATGAGTCAGGAAGGTGTTATCGACTGGATGATTAAAAAAATGTTTGTATCGACGGGACGGGTAAGAGGCGAGAAAGGGCAAGAATATCGATGACACACGGAAGGGACGTGTCGGTACACGGTGACGTTATCGATCGGCTCATATAGGACGCAAAACAAAGCGGTGTTTCCCTCGTGCACATATGCGTGGAATGTAAATGACGATTATTGCGCGATTGGACAAGAATTCGAGCGATCGTGGCCGGCAACAACGCAATATAAAATGGAATCGGTCCGTCTTATCGGTATTCGTCGAGCACTGCGTATCGAATCGTTTTCAATTTTCTTTTGGTACTGTATTTATGCAAATTTCTAAGAGCTACGATATTTTATAGAAATACATGTCATATGCTGTATATGGTTTTACCTACCTGGTCGCATCTTATTTTCATTTTGCAGACAGACGGTCAAAAAGGAATAATATATGTACGCAAAGAAAATAGAGCAGCAATGGAGAGATAAAAATTTGTTTTCAAACGTACGGCCGGAACTAATTTAATTCGGCGTACTTCGCGTCATACGAACGCGGCTTCATTAATAATGGAGGACGCGTGAGCACGACAAAATGTATAACCGACCGTAGGTGCGGCCTGTCAACGATTGCGTCGGAAATACAACACTGCCAACCCATCATTCGACCTGTTTGCATCGACGAAAAGAAGCGAGACAATACCGATTCTTCTGACGCTTCGAACGCGCAGATATTCAATCGCGTCAAAATTATCCGCCTTACTTCAAGATATATATGTACATATACATACATACATAATATATGTACATATTATATTTCGGAATACGTAAGATATCTGACTGAAACTTTTTATTTTTCTTTTCTTTTCTAATTAATACTATATTAATAATTTATTTTGTATTATAGGCAAGTAGCCTATTGCAGGAAAATTCTTGGCCCCTCTCACTTATAGTTTATTACAATATAATACATTTTTTTATTATATATCTTTATTATATATTTTTTATATACTTCATTATACAGGGTGGTTGATAACTGGTGGTACAAACGGAAAGGGGGTGATTCTATGCGAAAAAAGAAATCGAAAATATAGAATAAAATTTTTTTTTTTTTTAATTTTTCCATCGAGACAACGATCTACAGTGAGATCCGTTATAACGAGACGCGATAAAGTGCACGCGTACCGAGCGAAAATTCAAAGTCGATTTTCTCGAAAACAAAGCCTCGAACGAAAAATTTGTATTCTATATTTTCGACTTCTTTTTTCGCGTAGAATCACCCCCTTTCCGCTTGTACCACCAATTACCAACCACCCTGTATATCTTCATATCTCTTGATTGTTATATCTTATTGCTGCTGTTATTGTCCTTAGTCCTTTCTCAGTTAGTATTTATCTATCCTATATTTTTATATTACATTGGTATATGTATATACATATGCACGTAGCTATATTTTGCATCTATATTTCTACATAAAAGTATATTCTTTTAAATGTGCATTCTGCTATCCATCTATGTATAGTTTTCTAGTCTTTATGGCTGCTTGTATGTAATTGAAGATATTCTTTATTGATATAAAATATTTGTGTTTCTTTCCTTTCCATATTGCAGACCTGGCATGTTTCTGCGTCGTTTATTTTGTACTTCCTCCCCCTCCTCCCCGTTTCTTTTTCCTTGTGAAATATACCTAGAACGAAAAGCTTCTTCTATTAATTTCAAAAATATCAATATAAATATACCAATTGCTCTCGCATATGAGGTTTCCTTTTTCGCCAAGTATACCTAAAACGAGAAGCTTATTTCCTCAACTTTAAAAATATCAGTATTTCAATTCTCCTCGTATGAAAGACTACTTGATATTAATTATTTAAGACGGCCGAATTAATCAGATACAATCTTGAAACAGTTAATGTACAGGAACACGTTCAGAATTCCTTGACAGTGTTTAAAGGACGTGGTATGACGTGTCACAATGTATCTACCCGTAAAACGATACGTGAGCAATATATGCGCCTCGCTCACGTACAGTAGTAGTAGACGAGCTAAGAAGCGGACGCCAGTCTGTCTCGGATCAGGAATGGGATTAGAAAGCACGTCAAGTCTCCGTGGGTCACGTCACCCAGATCGAGATTTAGTCCGTGCCTCGCGTATTACGTCGGTCTACAGTACTATCCAAAGGGCAATGCCATTTCTACGACCTTCTCGGAAAAAGCGATCCAAGAAAGAGTCGATATCGATTAGCTTGTTGCATACGGTGATTGTCGGAAATCTATACATTCTACATAGTCTATGATCCTTCCTAGTAAATATTTCCTAGTAAGTATATACGTTTGACGTATTTTAAATTCCAGAGAACTACATAAGCTATTTTATATGACGTTTGATATATTTTAAATTCAAGAAAAACATATAAGCTATTTTATATTTTATAAAATTGGAATTCGTATGGCCAAATTGCTTTTACGCGTATAGTAAGTAAATACAAAAATCGAATTGAGCTTAGGATTATAAATAATACATTACATCAAATAATTAGACTAAATTAAATGATAGATTACGTTGATATTTGAACGGACGTCAATTATTGACATATCGTACGATGATGACCTATGACTGTGTGAAATGACGTAATCCAGACAACGATATTTTTATGGTAACTGTTTGACCAGGAATTTTACCGAATTAACTAGTAATTTGAATTGCCAATGGCTTATGTAAGCAAAATTTATATAATAAAATTAAGAAAACTTATCCTGCAAGGATAAGATCTTACGTTCGCACAAATTGCTAAGGTTCACCTGCAAATTTGTATTGTTATATCCAATGTTATATTAAGATCAGTTTCTATGAAAGATTTATGTTACGTTATTTGCTATGTTGAATTATTTCGTTCCCATTTACTTGTAATCGCAAGATTATAGAAACTTGCGACGAACAAATGACCCGGCCAAGAAGATAATAGATCTTTGGTACTTTGAAACAAGCTATAGCGGCGGAGAACAGGGTGTTCCGGGACTGTTGTACCTACACGAATAATCGACGTGAATTCCGTAAAAGTCGCGTCAGGTCGGCCAGTTACATAGAAACGTAATGTTGTACGTGCAGCTTGAGGCTCGCCTCGCCGCGAGGGGGTTAAAGGTCGGACTCAAACGAACAGGGGAGACCCGATACGTGCACAAAGACACGCACGAATGCGTGAGGACACACCCACTTTAATACGTACCGGAATGCATTCGCATTTGATGCAGTACATGACTCCGAAGGGCGGGCCCAAATCCGCGAACCAGGTGGAGCCCAGTTCCCGTATCTGCTTGCCGAACGTACATTCTGCAACAAAGAGGCATTTGAATTGGCTTGGTGAATTTGTGGCTCCTCTTTTCTTTTTCCCGTTTTCTCCGACTGGTATATGTACGACTTAGGCGAATGAAAAATGACTAGGCGGAAATATTTGAAAGCGAACAGAAAGTGGAGATTGTGGATAGGAGAGGAAAAGAGGGCGTTGCAGAGGAGAAAGGTTTACGAATAAATATTCCACACTATTTAACTGTACTATTTGACTGCGAGAAAAATTCATGATCGTCAATTGTAAATTGTACGTTTATATCGAGATTTATATCGAGTATGTTGAGATTGAAACTTAATATCCAGCAGATGTGAAGGCACTTCGAGCAAAGTACTGAAGAAACGGATTAACTATTTTATAAACTATGTATAAAACGTGATACAGAGGTAAGAAAATTAATGCACTGGTTATTTAAGTTTCCATTGCGAAAGAAAGAAATCGTGTATCGTTTAAGTTATACGTAATACGACCACATAATCCCTTTACATTCCAGAATGGGATAAAAGTGAAATCGCGGAATGAATGGAGGACTCTTTCCGGCTGGGGTACGCTAATCGCCAGTCTCTGAATCATCGCCGTGCTCGAAGAAGGAGCAAACGTTCCTTGGTCGCCGCTTAAAAATCGCCGAGACGACGATGAGACGGTGCGTAAAAGAAGAAAGCGACTGGGCGAGAGAGAGAGAGAGAGAGAGAGAGAGAAAGGAAAGCGGCAGAAGGCGATCTGAAAGAAGGAAAAAGAAAGCGAGCACCATTCTCGCAAGGCCGTTGCCTCGTTTAACAGTGACGTGGATTCACCTTCTTCCGCTAAGATAAAAAGAAACCGAGGGAAAAGTCAGCTAGGTCCGTGTATGACTGTTAGGCGCAACGACGTCCTTTTCTTTTTCAGCGTAAAAATAAATACTCGACCGTGCCCGCGCCGAAAATAACCTGCACTCTTTCTGTCGGATTATGCGACTTATCGTCGCTTCTAAGAAACCGCTTCCATCCCCTCCATCGAGCGTATCACGCGCCCGGTAACCGAGCGATTCGTGCGCGTTACACCTCGACACGAAGAAGTTTCTCGAGACCGGAATACAGCAATCGCTTTATGGGAAGCGTGGCGCCGCCTCGCGTGCTACGCATCACGTGACAGCCAGTGGATAAGCAGCCATCCCTACACGTCGAATCGATAGTTTTCGATATTTTGTTGGTATTTTATATCAAGGTGAATCACAAATGCAACTCGCCATTGCGAGTCAAGGACCATAAGAAAATAAATCATAATTGAGTTGTCATAAGAAGACGAAGGTTAGCGGATCATATATTAAATAATAACGGGAAGAATTCCAACTATCCGATACAAAGTCTACTCTAACGATCAACAGACGAGAATGCGTCTAAAGTCAAAAATAAAACGTAATAGATTATAGGCTGATCAACTGAAGTACGTGGAATTCTTCAGCAGCGTACCAACGAACCTATTAGCCGAGCAACGGTACAAATCACGGTTGAATCCATCCAGAACCTCAATACGATGCAAGCGTCGCGACGCTACACGTTTCAACGAACGGGGAAACGAAAGGAGATCGGGTCTCTTTGGATTCGTCCAGTCGTTCCGTTTGCTTCAAATGTGCACACATTCGACAGAGAAAGAGAGGAAGAAAGATACACAGTAAGGCTCGTTGCGCGAGGTCGTTGCACCGTGTGTACTAAGTCGTTCTAAGCGCATGGTCGGTCCTAAGCAACCAGGAGAGTCCGAGAGAAGAGAGCCTCGATACGCCACCGCATCGCAAATATGCGAGTCCAGTGCTACCTCGCCCTTTATGCGGCCGTGTTCATATGTCATCGATACTGTTCAGTTCATCGTTCAATTCATCCCAGGTATAACTCCTTTCTCTTCGTTCTGTGTGTATGCGCCGGCCTTTATTGCCGATTGCAAACAGGCTTCTGTGTACCAAAGCATTTTTGCGATACAGAGATCTACGAAGGCACAACTATGAAGAACTATGGTTTACTAGGTTAAAGAAAAAATGTAGATCAGAATCGCCACATTCGCGAACGTATTAATGGCCTGAATACAGGATATGGCGAGAAACAGGCAGTGTTGCCAACAAAGTCAACGAATTCCGTCCATTTCATCCGGCTCGATTTCCTTCCTCCGTTTAACACGAGACACGCCAGCAAACCGAATAAATCACTCGAGTATCGAGGACAAAGCCAGAGAACGAATTAATCCCGCCACTGCGCTATGAGGGACATCGAAATCAGAGGAAAGCTTCAGGGAGAACCGTTGCCGTGTTGGCGCACCGCGCGTGCACGGTCGACGCTCTTTATCGTTTCGATCTGACATTCTCCTAATGGACCTCTTCTCTTTCTCGGCTCGCGCCCTCTTAACGCCCGTTTCTCTAGAATTCGTAACGCGATACGTAGTGCGAAACGCGCCGATAAGTCGTTTCACAGGGAACATAAAATTTCACATTTAATAATATTGTTAGATTTTTACCATAGACTTTACTCTTTCTATACTAATTGTCTTTATATATATATGTATATTTTTTATAGAAGTTTCTCCTTGCTCTGTTATTTGAAGTTGCAGCGCTATAGAAATACTCCATTGCCCTTACCGCATAAGTCTAAGCTCATGGGAAGGAATGTAACAACGGATAGGGCGGGAGCATAGGCGTCAAATCTCGCTAAACGTTTAATCTATTATTGGAAGGATGAGAATAGGACGTCGTAGCGGAGTGGACGACGCGATGGACGACGGAGTATAGAGTGTGGCCGATGCTAATTTGGCCCATATACTAACGTTTCATAGACCGTTAACTCCGTTGCTGTAACTTATGAACTGTGAAATTTTGTGCGCTTTATCTCGAGCCAGTGAACCGACCGCGCTTAGCGCAGCAGCAGCTTCCTTGGCCATTTCGCGGAACACTAAACGCGCCCTCTCGGTGAACCAATCAGAAATTCAATGGCCTGCCCCATGGTGGCGTTCCGCTGTTTTTCCTTGTACATGCATAATGGCGCTTTTGTGGCCGTCCCGCGGTCTTAACACGTAACAAAATTAAGGATGCTAGCGGAGAACAGCCGCGTAGAGGGCGTTCACGCGAATTACCGAGACATTTGCATAAATGGATTAGCATAAATTAAACCGAATGGAAAAGCGTCGAGGCTGCGTCCGTAAATTGGCCGCGATTTGCATAAACGGAGAAGGCCTTCTCGCGTAACGCGTTCCTCTCTTCCCCTTTCGGTTCGCAGAAAAATCGTACGGACACGACACGACGAAAGTCGACGAGTGCAGTCGTAAAAAAGGAGCAGCCACTCAAACGGCGTATAACACTACTACGACGACAACCAGGGCCATCCTGAGAGCCGACGACGTAATACGGCGTTTGGGTTGAGACACGTAATGAAAACAGGCGTCCTCAAACGGTTGAGTGTCGGCCGTTTCGAGCAGCGCAAAAACAGGAGGAGACGCTCTTGCTGGCGACACCAGTTACGACGTCGTGTTTAAGACGGGTTCGTGTAAATTCACTTCCACTCCGGTGGAGGGGCACCAAACGGTTGCTATCGTTCGGTAATACTAATATTGACTTAAGGTGAAGATACACACAAAACATTTGTTGCATTATGATCCGTGTATGTATATAGCTATTTAGTTTGAGAAATCTAGGGGAAAAAGAGGGATTAGTAATGTGTACAAGGTCGTTATTTATTACTGACTTTTGATATTAGATCGTAGTCTCTCTACGGGGATACGAAGGGGATCTCTAAGATATACTTAATATTTTTTCAGTCATCATCTCCTACAATGTAATAATATTTGAAGAAACTAAAGCATTTATAGCATAATTATAGTAGTTTTCACCAAATTATAGAATTTGAAGAACTTTATCTTATATTTCTGATTTATGTAATGATCTTCTATATATGTAGTATCTATTATACGAACATATTCTTTGTGCCTTGTATTATCTTCCAATAATATGCTACGTTTATGTAACTATTACTAATTATTGCCTGGTCTTTTGTAGGTTACTGCAAGGTCAATATTAATTACCGTTTTTAGATCAAAGATGGCGTTATTACACATTCGAATGAACCAAGGCAAGTAATTTTAGTCAGAGGATAATTTGGTGTATTTAAAGTTCGAGCATCATCCGTTGACGATTCATTCCTTCTAGCTTTAGCTTTCAGCGAATCTCATCAAGAATTCTAGGAAGACTGTTTCTGCCACTATTCTGAGCCACGTAGTCAGTCTAGGATAACGATGAACGCGTGGCGCTTCTAACTGAGGAGTTCGATGAACCGCGATGAATCCTCAACCGGGATTCATTTAGGAAAAATACGACAGGATAGACTACTGTTAATCCTAAAATATCTAAGGCGTCGACCGTTGACTCGGCCTGTCCAATGTCGGAAGATTGGACACGTTACCCCGACTTTTGCTTCCACAAAACCGTTCTTGCCCGCAAAACGTCGTTAAAGCCAGACCGACGACTATCTTACGCACGACGAAAGAAGCTTGCTCCAAATTCTCCACGGTAAAACATTTACCCTGACTTTATTCCTTCTGCTATTCAATAAACTGAACGAGAATATGGACGCCAAGAAAGTTGTAAGAAAACTTGCCAACAAATCCACACGTGCTTCTTTCCTTTTCCAACTTTTTGCCTGCGCGCGAAATTCGAATCGCGATCAGGGACACGTTTCAGTTTCGGGGACGATAAACCGTCGACACGCGAGGTGTAACACGCCTCGACCGCGATATTAATTTCGTCTGAGACTAGGTTACATAAATTCACGATATAAACTCTGCCGTTCGAGAAACGAATCCACAAACATAACTCGTAAATGTGCGCCCTCATTGGCGTTCTTGTAAAGTTCGCCATCTATTTACATATTGTTAACAAACACGTTCGTGAGCTTTTTTACGAGCTTACTATCCGCGAGAAAATTGTAGAGTGATCATAAAACGTTTGAAAATGACAACCGTCTTGGTATTCTTCGTACTAACTTTTTTATTCTTACTGATTGTATTATATTCAATGAAACAACTCGTTTCTCAGTTGGTAAATTAACACAATTTTCTAAAAAAGATTATTACAAACATCCCGTACAATTTTTAATTTTCTTCTTCATACTAAATTCATATACTGTTGGAATTTTAAGTTTATGAAATGAATATTATGTTGTAGCAACAAAATCTACGATTGTAACAATAATAATAGTACAACAATAAGGTAAGGTAGAATAGGACGCTACAAAGTCACGTGTGCGTTCTCAGTATCGGCCGAAATTCGTGCTAGCATCTTAACACAGTTGCACGGTTCTTCACGCGGAACAGGATATTTAAACCTGCATTCGGCCCACTATCTTTATATCCATCAAACCGCCCTCTAGGTAGTTTTGTAACAACGCTATGAGTACGTCCTCGCTCGCTAAAATAAATAACGTTCTCCACTGGCGACGGATAAAAAAGGACTAGAAAAAGAAGCGACGCGATAGCCGGGTGAGTGAACGACAAACACATGCCACTTTCTTTTCTTGCTTTTTCCACTTTTCTCCATCTTGTTTCTTTTCCATGAATCTCGCGGCGTTACACTTACTTCCTGTCCCCCCTATTTCGCGATCCGCCACTTGTTCTCTTCTCCTCCCTCTTGCAACATTCGTTCAAACTCTGATTCTTTCTCACTCTGTTACATAGGCGTTCTTACTCATCTCCATCTCGAGTTTCACATCACCTTTAGCATCGTATACGGTCTCACGTCACGTGACATTGCGATGCACCGAGCAGCATCGAGGTTATTTTATCTGAACGCGAACGTGCTTGTCTTGGTCGTGTGATTTCTAACGTTTCATTGCCGCACTAAACGATGCCATTGTTTCAGAATGAAAACAAGGCCCATAAAATTTCCAGAAAGGCAAGTCGAATAAAGTTAACCGCACGAGCATTTAGGTGTTATTAGAATCGACCTTAAGGCAGATTCTCAGTTTTACTGTCGTTTTTAATCGAAACGTTATGCCCAGCTACAAGACGATTTTTTGCCTGAATTTTAATTAACGAAGAAAGGTTAATTCATGGTAATAGGTTTTTAACACGATGACAACTGATATTAAGGAGCGTTTAGAAGTGGTTCATGGTGCCAAATCAGTAGACCACTACGCGACCGTCTTTAAAATGAAAATTTATGCACAACGAGGAACATGCGGGTAGTCTGGGATACCTGCTAAAGATAGATTCAGCTTTTTTGCTCTTCTTTGCTTCGCGACAGATGTTCGTAGAAGATCTATAAGGTCAGTTCGCACATAACATGTGACGTCCGAGTTCGAAAATCAGGCGATCAGTTTAGTACACAAATCTGACGAACTCTAAATCCCCAAACATAGTCTATACGATAATTGAATTATCACCAAGTTAGGTGTGATCTCATTAACTGAGAAATGCGAAATTGGATTTGAAGTCGCAAGCCGAGTAAAAAATCACAAATGTATTCACGGACAAATGATTTAACAGAAGTTGTGAAAAATAAAGAAGTGACTAACATATCAATCTATATATAGCTTATCGCATAATAAAATTACAACCTAACCTAACGTAAATCGCCATCACGCGACGAGAAACTAAATGAACCGGTAACCTATCGCCACGGAAGCAAAGGGAAAGGCTAGGAAAAATGAAACGGAACGATTGGATAACGATCAGGTTGAGATTTTTCGTGGGCGAAGTCAAACGAAAATAAAACGCGACGTCTTGTCCTCGCGATTCCCGACGAGATCGTAACGACCACGCGAGGAAGAAAGAAAAAAAGTAAGCAGCGGAAAAGACACGATAGGAAAGGAAAGGAAGACGAGGGAGCAGACGAGGGAGGAAGTGTGGCGAAGCCAGGTGCCGTCGACATTGTCCTTACGCAACGCTGGCTGGCCGTGAAGCATCGTCTGGCCGAATATGAGGGCGCTATCTACATCTTCCGGTGCGGCCCGATCCTTGAGGGCCACTTTCTCATAGGTTGGTCTCCTGACACTGCAAGTGGGCAGACACGTAGGCGACACACTCTCCTCGCGACTTCTCTTCGTCGACATCGACACATCGCGGTCGCCTCTCCTGCCGTGTCTCGCCACTACGTTATAAAACGGCGACGCTGTTGTACGGCCGTACCTGCTCTCCTGGCTACAGGTTTCACGTAGGTGTACGCCTACGTGCGCCTCGACCGAATATGTATCTCACCGAGTCCTCGATCAACATTAATATGCAGAGGAGTTAAAGTCGAGTACTCCTCGGCCTCGATTGAGCTGCACGCAAACTCATCTACGATCTGGTTGGCTGCAGGGAAACGAAGGAGTCAAGGATTTGCACGTTTTATTCTCAATTATGGATAATTAGTCGTCCTAATTTTGTTTTAAAGAAACGAAGGGGAGAATTACCGATGATCATTCTTACGACCGGGAAATCTATATCATTAAAATTAAAAAAGGTGAATGCGCATTTTTGCAAATTTGCATGTTTTTATTAAGGGTAAGGTAAATTTTCATATTCTTTAAGAAACCATGTTTTTATACTAACAGTCGACTGTTTCAGCCTGAAAATATATGAAACGAAGTTTTGCTTTGCAAATACGAATTCTGGTGTTAATTAGTAGAATGCGAATATTTATGCATTTATCAAGAATTTGTACAACATCCAAAAATGTATGGAATACAACGTATTAAATATCTAAAGAAAAGTTCTCGTTATATTCAATGGGTGAAAAATCTTCATTTAGATTTCATTTCTTTAATTATGTTCGCAAATATTTGACATTTACATAAATAGACGCATTAATACGCAGTCAATTAATCAGACATTGACATTAGAATCAGCCTTAAGGTTACGTGATGATCTCAGAAATATATTAAATTTCGATAAAAGATTGCTACTCGAGTAATTAATAGGTTTTTATAGGAATCATAATATCTGGTTCACCGTTTCGATCTGTATGAAAGAGGCGTAAATCTCTGGGCGAGTACGCATGTAGGCGAAACGCCCTCGCAACTTCACTTTCCCGGGGCGAGCGCCACCGGCAGCGTAGTACGAGGATCACGATGACGCTTCCCACACGTACTTTAGCTGTTTTCACGTAGCTACAAGCATTTCAAAAATACTCTGTCTGGGAACAAAACACACAACACACACCTACGTCGGTTCTAAACAGCCATTTCAGCAATTTTCTTCGGTCGTCAAAAAATATAATGAAATATAAATGGCCAGACGTGACTCGAATTAAAAGGAATTACGCAATTCAGGCTTGAATACCCACATGGCTAAAATTAGATGTCACTATAGAATTTACAGGATTGGTGAAAAAAAACAGAGACCGCGCCTTTATCGGCAATCGAGCCCAGACTTTCATGTTTCTATGTAGGCAATGGTATTTCCAATCACACCATTACTTCAACAGAATTTTATACGACTTTGTCGCCACATAAAGTTGCTTAATAGAATTTAGATATGTCATATAATGAAACTAACGAATTCTGAATTTCCTCCTTTTCAATTTTTATAATCTTTCCATGAACGTAGTTATAGAAATTGTTGAAAATTGTGGATCTTTGAAGCCGAAATAATGTTATAGGAACACTAAATTTATACTGAGGATTAATATTAAAATAATGAAATATTTATTTCATGAACGATTCCTTATATATTCATCGATACACACTTGCACGCGTCTCGGCACTTTCTTCTATACCCGACTGTTAACCGACTCTTAACCGACTGAAGAGTTTACATTCCTTTGTTTTCGAGACGCTTCGGACACACATACTTCCGCACACTGATATTCACATACAAGTATCTCTACTACGCATTTAACCTAGTCCAGCACAGAAAATTATACATATCTCAACAGAAATACATCGATATAATATAGAATATAACGAAAAGTGAACATAGGAAAAATAAGGAATTTAAATAAATTGGGTTAGTTTTTCTAGATATTAGTAATACGCATAAACAAACACAATATCATAGCAGTTCTCAACAGATAGCGAAAAGGTTAGATTATAAGTATATTCAGTCACGTGACTCGAAACGCGTCCCACATTACCCACCAAACTAAGCACGGATTCCGTCAATGCTTCCACACGCGCATTTCTATATCTCCTAAAATACGTCTGGTGAGAGAACAGGAGTGTTACAGGTTGATAAGCGAACGATGTTTTACTGCCGTGAGGGCATATAACAATGCCGCTTTGTTCGTACCGCGGCGACGCCGACTTAAAGCCGGTGTTTTCTACTGATACAGAATAAATTTATCCCATTGGTCGGCGACATAGTTGACCGGCCGACTACAACAGTGGCCTCTAGAGTCACGTGATCCGTGAAATTCCTAATATCCTATATATATAAGCAAAAATTTATGTCCTCTACTACGAATACGAAAATATTTGAAATTTCATGGCACAAGAAAACGAAGTTTTAAATTACAAGAAGAAGAAAATTATAATCTCAATTTTCAATTTCACGTTCATCCCTGTTTAAAATATCTTCCCTGTTTCTTCTAACCATCAACGTAGGTGGTAGAACAACAAGGAAAGATCAAAGCTGTAGGTGATCCTATCTGCCGGCGGCTTTAGAAGCACAATTAATCTCTTTCGGTGCGCGTGAAGGGAAACGCCGACGAGTAACGTGAAAGGTCGAGAGTTCCCCGCCAGCCAGTGACCCTGCGGTATTTTTCTTTTTGAAATAACTTTAAAACACAAATATAAGTTTTTCCCACATGATTAAATGATGTCATAAGGAGACATCGAACACGATAAGCGAAAGAAGTGTGAAATTCCAATTAGAGGCACTGAAGTGTGCAAAAATATGTCACCAAGTCACTGATGCGCCCTTCATCATGGACGATATAAGAACCGGGCGTGAGGCGACAGAAATATGTATTGCTAGTCGATCGTAGCAGGCCGTGCCGAACAGTTCCAGCGCAGCGCAAGAACGGGAATGTTAATGCCGCATCAAGAGTTATGATAAATGGTGTGATTTTGCAAGGGGCGCGCGAAGAAATATGTTACTGTCGCTCCACAGACGTAGAAGAAATAGCTCTTAATAGTGTAGAGACGTGGTTTGATCGGTACGCAATGTACGATTCTATATTAATAACATGGACATAAAAAATTAAAGTAAATCTTAGTAAGATAAGATATTTATCAGATTTTTATATTTGCTTTACAGTGCAGTAATTTTTAAAACATTCTTATTATTTGTCTGACAGTAGGATTCAGAATGAGATCTAAGATAGAATTCCACTAAGTGACATACAAGTGAGTTGAGCATACCTAATTTAATGTCCTTTACTACGTGATTTTATGTGTGATTCTGTATGCAATACTTTGTGTAATTTTTCGGTCATACAGTGCATTTCTATTCTTCCGTGTCATTGGAAATTAAAAAAATAATGTTATAGTACTGGAATGAAAAGAGCTATGAAACTTCAATTATAGGTTAAGACTGAAAATTCTTATGCATGATTTATTGGAGGTCAGTAGACAGTGTCAATGATAACACTGTTCCTATTCAGTGGAAGATCGCCACACGACACGCTATACCCGCTGAGAAGCTACAAACGAGTCAATGATCTCTCTAACCACTTCCCGTAAACAAACAGTTCGGCGCACGCCATGCGACGCGCAGAGGTCGAAATGCATCAGGCGCTCATAGGTTGCGTACACACTAAACAAGAACAAATCATACCAACCTACGATTCGTTGGTCGGGCTAAGGTATCCAACTTACTTATTACAATGAAAGTACAAATACAAAAAGCAATAAGACTGCAAAACAAACGTATGTGAAAAGACAGATTTTGACTGCACCAGCATACAAAAATTGGGGAATTAACCGCAACATATAAAAAAAATTCGGACGAAGAATGAAAACGTAGAATGAAAAGAGAAAGAGAGAGGGGAATAAGAAAGGACGAATGAAGGAAAGACGAAGAAGACGAAAAAAGACAAAACGCGAAGACTCCCTCTCCTCGCTTCTCTTTCCTGGCCGTACGCTGTCGTCGAGACGGCAACTGGCGATGCAATGTCGAGTGCCGAGTGCTATATATAGGTGGCCCTGAGTGTGCAAAAATCACCCTACAAAAATCTGGATCAAGGGGCCATTCACCAACTACGCCAAGCATTACGCGGTGTCTGGTGTATCCTAGAGCACGCCAAAGCGCCTTCAACAGACGTCGTCCAGATCGACGTCGCCGTCGTCGTCGACGTCGTCATCGTTTGTCCCTGATACATACATCAGAATGTTGCGTACGGGCATTCTTACATCCATATATAGTAAAAGCCGAATCAAATTCTGTACTGTCGCTGTCTGCCAATGCTGTCGTTCCCCTGCCACTTGTTCAGCGCTCGAAAGATACATTAAGATGATCGTTAACGCTGACTGTGCAGGTTTTATATTCGGGTCGATCCGATTCACGCAAGCGTGGGACGTTTGATTGTCGATTTGCATGATCGTGGGTGCGGCTCGTATTAGATTTTACATTTACGATTTATTTTTATACTTCCTTCTCTCTTGCTCTATAATGTAATTAAATTTGTAATAGTCTTCAGATGAAAGTAGATCGCTAGAACGTTCTTGACACGTCCGATTGGCTGCTGAATCACGATAAGCGTTAAGCTGTGCCCTCACTGGCGCGATAATTAGAAATCTGTCGCTGATAATCCATGTTTCTTGAAGAAATTGCTGATATTTGTTGCCTATTGTTTCTCTAGGTGCCTTTACGCTCGCCAGTTACCAGTAACAAAATATGCTGTTTATTATATATTGTTGTTTCTATGAGGATGCACCTTTAGGTTATGGCTTTTATGGTTAGTAAGTCCATATTTTAACAAACTGTCGTTCTAACGAATACGTCGAAACAATTATATATAGATAGATAATATATAGATTCCTACGAATATATGGGTTAACAATTCTCAAATGTTTTATTCAAACGTTTTATAAACGGCAGTTAGTCAGAACACGCGTTATATCTATAGCATTAGATCAGTGCATGGTGATAATTGAAATTCGCGTGACTAGTGGCGCCAGAAACCTGCTAGAGATCGGGCGACGCGATAAGTCAGCCGGAGGCCAGCGTTCAGCCGACAGAAAAATCCTCGTGCGATATCCCTGCAAAGCAACTGAGCACAGGTTGTCCGAAAATGGGCAAACCTCTTCCAAGAGAAAAGAGGCAGGTCCGTTGTTATACTTCCTTACACGCGTAATTATGACCGTATTTGTCGTCACGGCTGAGATCAGTCTTACCTATCTGCTCACTGATCATGCTAACTCGTCTCCTCCTTTCACCTCCACCTCTGATCCCCCTCAACTTTTACAATTACTATTACAACTCAACAGTTCCCCTATCATTTTTCCACGAGTCTCCACCCCTTTTTCCCTTATATTCATTTCCACCTCCGTTCAGATTCCTTTTACGGACTTTCTCGTTTCTTTCCTCTTACTCTCGCCATCTTTCTCCCCTCCATACTGCATCTACACTGACTGCTCCCGACTGTAACTGGCACTTCACCTTTCTCCATTTTCCTTATTTTTCTATGGTTCTCTACCAATCATAAATAAGATATTATAGTATGGTCATTTTAAGAAATATTCATGGTATAAATATGAATAAATTATATAGTTTGCGCGTAAGCTCGCATATACTTGTACGTATATGAGCACAGTTGAGAACTGCGTGAGTGAGATACATAATGTGTCATGTCGGTTTTCAATGATGATTTTCCTAACGAACCGCGAAATTAAAGGATTCTCAGAGGCATCGCGGCCGTCGTGCACGATCACTCACCGTTACCACCCGCTCCACGCACAACCGTGAAGAGAAATCGAGCGGGAACCGTACGAAGAATCGGTGTGCGCGCGCAACTGCAGCGTTCTGCTGATCCTTGCGTGCTTCCAGAATTTCTAGCGTTCGGATAACTTAATCTCGAGGAGTGTCTCCGGTTTCATGGAAACGCAATCTTCCTAACCTAACACACTTACGCACCTTCATTCTACCAACCTGTTATTTATTGAGCCGTTGCGAATTGAAATTCTGTATAAGTCGAAAATTGAATTTTTTAAAGTTTATTAGAACACAAGATACCGTTGATCTATAGAGGTTAGGAATGATGTATAACAGATCAGTACAGGATAAACGTACTAGCAAATATTATTCACATTTCATCTTACTCTGTTTATTTTTTAACCATACACTTGCTATTCATTCGAACCACCGTACTCGTTGCACCCACGCATCACATCGGCCGTGAATCACATCGATTCCGTGCATTCACACGCACACAGAATCGCGAACCTAACGTACGATATCCGGTGCTCGTCGCGTACATCGACGCTCGTCGTTCTCGCCCTCGTTCGCGGAATGAGACACGGCGAAATTTTAAATTCGCTCTCGCTTTCTCGCCGTCTTCTTCGAAACCCTCACGATGAAAATATTTCCAGTAAACCAAAAAGAACAGCTATCGCTGTACTCGGCTGCGTGATAACTTTCAACTAGCTATCGGAGTTTCTCTCGTCCGAAAAAGAAAAGACGAAAAGAGAAAGAAGATAAGAAGATTCGTGAAAAAATAAACTTTTCTGGAGGAAAATTTTGAATATTCTATTCTCAATTTGAAGAAACGAGTGCGTATATGAACAGATATTCGTTACAAAATCACTTTTTCCATTTTGCGTAAACTTGTGCACAATTCGCGAGAATACACACTGATTCTTACACGAGAGATAAAATTGACAGTAGACACATGTACATACGTAGTTCAGGATCAGATCCAAATTACCTTTATTTAAATTATTTAAATTTAACATATCGCCACTAATAGATAGTACCGTCCTATTTTGACTCTCGAGGTTGTTACATATTTAAAACTTTCATAAACAATGCAAAACATAATTTTAAAGGAAGTGCATGTAAATTATAACTTGAAAACACAGACTCGATAAATCTCGTAATAATCTACATCACGATAGCGTAAGAGGCGAATGATGTGTATCGTGCGCGCGAATAACGCGTGCCAAATGGAAGGGGCCACGTAACCGGTCGGTGCACGACCAGAAACGATCTCGTAAAGAATACGACGATGCGGTAAGAAAGCGTTGAAACCATTCGTCAAGGGTCTCTCGCGTTTAGTCGAAACCTCGGTCGTCTGTCTCTCTCGATATGACCGAGCGTTATTGTAGAAGGGGCGAAGAGACAGGCAAAACGAAACGACCGCGAGAGGGCGACAAAAAACGATCAAACGAGTAATGTCGCTCGCGTAATTCACTGTTTCGCTCGACGGAGTTCTGCGGGATCTGATGGAGATGAGAATGAGATAGAAAACAACGGTTGTATCACCATATAGTGTTTTAAAATGTTTAATTACGAAAAAGTCATTCAACACATAATTCATAGTTTGCAGATACAGTATTAGATGAATCACTCGGACATCACGCGTTTGGAAACTGACCATTTGTGGCTGCATCTACTTGAAAGTGAAAGTGTCATCAAATTTTTGCAATCTGTTCATTACAAAACTTAAATATGCAGCAACTACGAAGAGTATTTGTACAGATTCTTATTTTCCACTAAAGCGGTTTTTAATCAGATTCTATATTCCATTTTTGCTGTTCAGCAAATTTTTGCAGTCATATGAAAGTACTACTAAATGATGAAAAATTCAATATACTTGAAATTAATTAATTAGAATATATATGTAGCTGCTATAATAAAGACAATGTGCTGTACAAGTACTTTTTGTAGCCGCTCTATGTCTCTTTCTACAAAATTCATGATACATAAAACAAACGATTGCATATTTTACATGTAGGAGAATTACAAAAGAAGAGTCATCGACCGTTGAATGTTATTCTTTAAGACAGTAGAGATAACTAACCTCCGTGTCCATCATTATTACCTGTGTACCTATTTAAATAATTGTCGTAGGTAAATAACAAACTAATTAGTGGTACTTAAGAATATAGAAACTTAACGAAGCGAACAGTCGACCATACAAAATGATCAATATTATGATTATTGCAGCTGTTATCAAACAATGAGAACATCATGGTAGAGCAGAACGAGAAAACCACGGACACTATCGAAGTGTAAAGAGCTCTCGAAGACAGAAGAGGTAGAAGTATGGAACGAGACGAAAGAGGGAAGAGCAATACAGGGGAAGTGCAGGGAGCAACAAGAAGATGCGTTTGAAGAGCAAGCGGCCGAAACAGAAGAGGGGTGAGGAAGGAGGCGCGGGTGTTAGGGGAGAGTTGCTCGGTGTGCTGCCACACTCAGAATGGAGTCGAGTGCCAGAGAGTCGGTTGTCCGTGTATTTCAGGCGGCACGGGCCACTGCACTACCCCTACTACTTGTCGTACGTGCTATGTATATCGTACCTTTCATATAATGCACGCACCCGGAGACATGTTTTGTGGGACCCAATGGATAAATGCTCTGGCTTCTAGGCGCCGACACTCTGTTCTGGAATACTCGGCAGACACTAACGTATGTCCTCGGAATCCGCTTTTGAGCTTGCTATAAGGAACAAAGAAAAGGAAAAAGGAAGAAAGATGGAAGGAACGAATACCGTGCTATACCGTAAAACTATTTCCAGCGAAGCGCCGATCATGATAACTGATAAGGTTTGGGGAATGCAGCGGGAGAAGAAAACGACACCAATCTAGAATCTACTTTTCTGTAAGGGGAGATTTTTTTAAGGAGGAGCACTGTTACACAATATGGTTGTCGAGTTCTATCAAATATTTCTAAATGAAAATTTGTCAATTTTCTTGATAATGAATTTCTTTAAGTGATTTTTACTAAATTCTAAGGTATATAATTCATCTATCGTGTCTTCTGAATAAGTTTTGTAAAGAATTTTGGAAAGACATCATATATATATACAACACAGTTCGCCATAGTCTCACTGAAAAAATGTATAATATTTAGAGGGCACTTGCAACCTCGATCTCAACAATACGTACGTTGATAGATGGTAATTCTATTAAGTTAATACTATTAAGTCGTTAACGTTAACATACCGTTTCATGTATACAGGTTATATATACGTCAACTGTTGGTAGTTGTTACTCGCGGAGGCACCATTAACCCTTTCAGTGGACGCAATAGAGTGGTTACATTTCCGGAATGCCGAGGCTGTCTATCTTACCACGGAATTATTCCCGAATTACTTTCACAATTTATATACATAATAATTCTAATAACAGCCTCGTTCCTCTCTCTTCGCTAATAGTAAGTTGAATGTATGCCAAGTTACAAATAATGAGTCCTTAAAAATATACTAACCTCTTCAATAATAAAAGCATACATTAATAACTTTCAGAAAAAGGAATGCGATATAATTAGGATCAATTTTCAATTATTCATTTTATATAAAACAATATCTAATCTTGGCAACAAGTTGCAACAGTGTGCACCTTAATTGACGTCATTCAGAGCATACGCACGTGAGCAGAAGCAACCTCCAATTATAAGATAGATAATAAATGTTATAAACACAATTCAGGATTCAAATTGAGTAATTTAATTAACGAAGAACCGGTGACTGTATTCTGTTAACGATTTCACGAATGCTTCAGGTCTGAATCATCCGAGCTTGTTCGTAGGTCGATCAGAGTGTGAACGCGCGACGATAAATGCAGGCCAATCGCGGTTGAAATTGAGCGATTCAATTAATGAGGAGCTGTGGAAAGAGCAGGAGCAAGGTCTACGAAGAAAAAGCTAACCGGACGGCGGAAGGAATAAATAGCACGGCAAGGAAAGCAAAACGAAGCGATAGAACGCCTGCCAGATGTACAAATCAAACGTGCGATCGGGAATTCTTCGTAATTTCTTGCAAACGCGAAGCCAGTTTCGTGACTCGAAAATTACTCGGTCGACGTTGCTTCATGCTCTCTTCCCTGAAATTAAACGCGTCTCGCACGTCATTAACGTTCTCTTGCATAATCAGAATTAATTATCGATTATTTGCCAATTTTAAGCCAAAGTCTTGTCTTTAATTATAACATCTGCTCTACGGTAATCGAAATGCACTATTTTATATCATAAATAATCTGTATTTAAAAAGTTTATTAAGACTAGTGTCTTTTGAACTTAGAAGTTGAACAATGCCTTCTGTAAAGTAATCTATCCTAACCTCAATCAACTCTTCCACTCTCTGCAATTGTGCATAAGCAACACTATACTTTAAAATATTATTAGCTAGTAAAACAATAAATGTATATATTTACGGTAAAACTGACGCTAATTTTAGTGCATTATATATTCTTTGTAAGGAGATTAGAAGAGAAGTATTTCTATTGATACATTAGTAAAAGGATTACCAACGTCGACTGGGACTTCAATTACCAACATCTTAATTTCAATCATTAATTACAATCTAAACTATGAAAAACAAGATTCGAACTTTATTATGTGTACCATAAAGGCACCTCGCCACGCCTTTAAAATAATACACAAGAACAAAAGAAAAGTAGGTTAGAAAGTATGAAACGTAAAATGTCTGCATGCGTCAGAACTGACCTAACCTCCAACGCCTGAAGATTAATAACATCTCGCTAAAACTTCAATTTTATCAATGTTTTCATTTCAATTAATTTCAATAAATTACAATTCCAGAACTATTAAAATCAAGATTGTAGCGTTTCCATGTTTAGCATAAAGATACCGCAACCCCTGTAGAGGGTCCCCGTCGGGATTCAATCGTGTGTGCCATCACGTCGTGTACGTGCGCAGCGAAAAATTCAAAGACGCGGCACTCGGTCATTCACGCGACGGCACCACGATCGAGTCGAGGCAGAAAAGGAACGCGTCACGCAGGAGGCGGGAAATAGAGAAGTCACGAGCAGACAGAGAAAGAAGAGAGAGGCAGAGGCGCAGTTAGAGAGAGATGCCCCGACGACTCTTGGCCTCCCAGATGCGTAAAAGCGGGGCGCCGACTCGGGATTCCTCATAATTTCTTCCCCGTTGGGACGCAAACCGGCCTCGTCACTCATCGCGCTTTAAAGTCACTGTTAATACATACTCGCCTTCTCCTTTCCTCCGCGCACATCTGTCGCGCCACAGTTAAATAACTCGAATGATCGCGAAGGATTTAGCCGTCACGCGTTCCTCTCTCTTTATAGCGACTGTAAGAGCGTGCGCGCGCGCACACACACAAGAGACCACGAGTCGAGCGAACCAGGCGCGATGCAGCGTCGCTGTGTGCAAAAAGTCGGAAAGACGAACGGATCGTTACTTCTCCTTTCCCCTTCTATGTTTTGTTTGTAGTGTTGGGACCGATATACTCCATCGATACGTATCGATACCAACTTACGAACAACATTGTTGGCTCTGATCCTTTTGACTAATTTTGAACATTAAATGGACTGAACTGAAAAGACATTGAATTTCTTAAATTTTCATTATTTCGTCAAAAAAGATTGGAGAGTCAGATGATCCGAACTGGGAAAGTCACTGAACTGCGTACGCACTTATCTCAAAAGCCTACTTCAGACTGATCGAAGACAGTCCGCAATTTTGTAGGTCCACATCTAATTTGCCCATAGTCATTGCCTCTTCTATAATCGACCAATATGTACATATACGTAGCTACTTATCTCTGGGTTTGTATTTTATATCCGTTTATCTGCGGATTGTTCGCTGAGAACGTATGTAGATTGTCTGCGAGCAGTTGTCTGTCAGTTCGGACTAGACTAAACCTTACCAATACAATCACGATAGTCGGATTTGATTACAGTGATAATGTTAATGTTATACAGGGTAGTTAGTAACTGGTGATTCTACGCGAAAAAAGAAGTGGAAAATGTAGAATAAAATTTTTTTTTTTAATTTTTCCATCGAGACAACGATCTACAGTGAGATCCGTTATAACGAGACGCGATAAAGTGCACGCGTACCGAGCGAAAATTCAAAGTCGATTTTCTCGAAAACAAAGCCTCGAACGAAAAATTTGTATTCTATATTTTCGACTTCTTTTTTCGCGTAGAATCACCCCCTTTCAGCTTGTACCATCAGTTACCAACCACCCTGTATATAAGACACACTGTATATTTATACAGTGTATTTTCGTAAGCTACTGTAAATATCAAATTGCTTGAACATTACGGATATGTATCGTATCAGTCCCATCACTGTTTCTTCGACGTCGAAGCAACAGATGACGATGGACCCGTCATATACGCGTCGCAAAATCCATCAACAAATGACTACGGCGGTAACGAAGAATTACCGTGTGAGGTCGGTCAGTAAAAATACCAAAGATATTATTAAGTGACTCAGGGGAGTAAGTGGTATGTGAACCTCCGATGACCCTACGGTCGCCTGAAATTGATGGAAACAAACGAGCACGGGGTTACCGGCGTGATTACTCTTCTGATGTTATCTTTGCTGCGTTGTATTTTCGGACACGTGCGCCGCCGCTGTTAATTTCCTGTGCGATGAGATTATTATCATTCGTTACACAAACCATCGAGCAACCACCGCGCCCGTTACCATTTTTAGCGTATTATTTCAGAGGCAAAGTAATTAACAGGGCCCGACAATTGTTCGTTACTGGGTTCCGTTACAGACGAATTGTTAGCATGATTAAAGCGACTGCTTAAGGGTATGAAATTGCGTGGTACAAATGACGTAGAGAAACTGCACGAAAGAATGTATTTTTACAAGTAATACGGCAACATAATTTTTATTTCAAAAAGAATAGTGCAAGTATCGAAGGTTAGAAAATAATAGAAATTTAATATCTAGTACTATAGTATCCGACTAGAGTATTTCAAATTTATGGTCGTACTTTTATACCAGCCATACTTTTATTCTGCAGATCTTGTTGAAAATATAAATAGAAAGTCGTACATAACAAGAAGAAGAAGAAGAAATAGTACGGGCACGAGTGATGGGATGCAACGAAGAGGTTAAGTTTGATTTATACTGCCATATCCATTCACCGTATCGCTACACCATACAATTCTTGTTCGTTTTAAAAAACGATAAGAAAGAAGAAAATCTCTCAACTCTTGATACTCAGATTATAACCTCACCACGAACGGATCGTGAATGTAAATCATCGCTATGGATCGGCGGGAAGGCACGACAAACCATATTGAATCAAGCTTATACACGTCCGTGACTAGAGCATCATTGTAAATCAGGCTTTATCTCCCTACGGTATTGAGTAATCGATTGGACCGCAGAGTATCGTTGCGAATCAAGCCTTATTCCATTCGAATGGCAACGATTAATATTCGAATGGATTGAGATCGTACCACAAGCAGACTGTCAGTGTCAATCAGGCTTTGGAGACGGTCAATTGTGTGTCGCCCTATCAAGAACGAATAATTTGCATCGTACCAACGAAGTGGACCTTAACTAATTGTAAGCCTTACAACTCACGATTTCCATTTCTATACCTCATGCATTACAGGTCGCAATTCAAATCTCGTTCCGATCTAACGATGACTCGGTCGCTATTGAAAAATGGCGAATGATGGCGCCACTTTCGAAAGGACCAGAACCGTTTAGTCAAAAATACAGGTGTCTTGTCCAGTAAAAATTGAGCCACAGGAACAAGATATACGTCGAAGCAGAGGAAGAAATCATATTGTTATTTGATTTACAGATTCAACGTCTCCAAATTCGATCTTGAACTTTGCACAGAGTAATCAAATTTGTCGTATACAACAAGACGCCATCTGTACGTAATACGATAACGGCGATACGAGAAAATATCCTTTACTTTAGGTTCAACAAGAGAAAAGCTTATTGCGTCAACGAGGAGGTATTTAAGCACTAATAGAACAAACAACAAAATGAATTACGAGTACAATGAGTCTCTAACGAATAGATGCCCTCGTCAAGCTAACAATGTAAGCACACGATAAATTCAATCGTCTAACATAGTTGTCGCTAATAACGAGTTAAATAGTCTGTCTGGAAATGTAGATCGCTTAAAAATTCTTCCTCGCCAAATTTCCTGAATTATTCGGCAAATTAACTTAGCTTCGCTCAGATATTCAACCGACTCGTATAACTTAACCCTAACTCTAGGGTGCAACGTAACAATCGTACGAGGCGGTAAATAGACGAACGCGTCGATGGTATATTATACGCGGAGACGATATATTCCATCGTGCACGCCTACGTGATGTCATGCGCGCGTCAGAAATGCCGACCTTGCGGCTGCAGCTCAAGTCAGTGCACGCGTAATGCGATGCATTTGTATTGGCCAAGCCTTTCGGCCGATCCCACCATCGGTTTGCGCTGATAAGCATACCTACGCCTCGCAAACTTATATGCATGGCTGATCGTATGCCTGGTATGTAGGTATATGTGCGAAGTAACCGTACGAGGAATCGTCATTTCTCGCTGATCGCCAATGTTATTGAATGCGATGTCGGGTGCAGAATGGATGAAATCGAAAGAGATTTTTAAGTTGACATCTTAAGAATCTTTAAGCCAAGGTCCTTTCACTGATTTCTATTGATACACGATATTTAATTTATTTATGAAGTATGAACCGGCGTTAGTATAGGTTATGGTTACACGATCCGAAATGGAAGGATACCAAACATAGAGCATGGATGGCTAAGTAGACATTTGAAAAATGGTGGATACTGCCGTTGCATGTTTTTCGCTTTCATAGAGGGAATACAAGGTGTCCCAGGAGAATGACTATAAAGAATGTAGTAATCTGTAAATAGTAGTCTTGGTAGCGATTGGCTTTGACTGAACAGGGACATTTAGGTCATTGGTAAATCGCCATATCGACGCAAACAGAATTAATTTGAAGGAAAAAAAGTAAACGAGTGAACATCTTCTGCACAATGCTATTATCGTAGCTGTGAATCATAGTTGCGAATCTAACGATGTTTGAAGGAAACAAAATTGAAACGAAACCACCTTTGAACTGAGTGATCTATTTAAATAAGAGCAGAAGATTATGGTGACTATTTTTAGCATGCCAATGTGACTGATCTTTCTAAACATATCTTAAGTTCTGCGGCGCTACGACACACCAGTGGAGATCACTTTTCGCGTTGCCAGTCTGCGACTGTCACAGATAACGTATTAAGTTAGCTTACGACTTTTACGTTTCCGGCGCCAAAAGGATTCTTGTTGCACGTGCTAGACTACGTTGGATTAAATAACGTGCGCGGAAATGCGTCGATGACACTATACGCAGTAGTTTATCGCATACTTGCAAGTGCCAAAGGAGAACGTTCTTAGTTTCACCGATTGTACAGGGTGTCGTTAAAATAAAGTTCAGTGTCCCTTGCAATAAAATGATTTTACATAAAACTGGAACGAAAATTTGCTCTAAAACGAATACGTCGATATCTCTGGATTATTCAAATCTTCCAAATCTTTTAAATAATTCGCATATCCATTCGCATGATCTCAATTATTGTCTCAGAAACAAAATTAACATCTTTGGCGGAAGTAAGGAAAATTTACTTCCAAGATAAATAGATAAATCTTTAGATTATTAGAATCCTTAAAACTCGGTCTTTTTAAATAATTGACTTTTATATAAATTATCGTTTAAGAAACCGATCGAAACTTCGACGAATTTTTGACGAGAGAAACATTTGCAGAAATTTTGTGAAATTTTCGCATGCGTATTATAGAAGATATTCGTCTTGACGTCTCTTCTTGGGCAGTTTTCACTATGACGAAATGAAAAGTTCGCCACGCACGGACATTGTATTGAATTAACAGTATTGGAAGAACGCCAGGCTTTAAGGCTGACTTAAATCAAATCTGTCCAACGGGTGATCCGCTGTCGGCGAGTGGCTCATTCGTACTGCTGTCAAGCTCACGCTGGCACGTGTCAATTCTCGAGCCAAGAAAACTGACCGATTGAGTCGCTTTTCCACCGTCCACTCCCCCGTTTCATTTGTTCGGTGTTCATGCAGGCCACCATATCTCGTCCGAGGGATGCTGATACACGAGCTAAAATCGGTGCCTGACTCAGACCAGAAGATCTCACCAAAGTTTATCCAGTTTCATGCGAATCCACAACAAACAACATACTTTGAAGACAACCGAAACTCGGTCGATAATATCATGGGTATTTTGTGCTGCATATCATATAGGTTAGTGGAGGAATATGTTTTATTGCTGCTCGACTATGTATCCCACATTCTAGTCTATATGAGACTGTTATAACATAGGTTAGTTAATCTATATCTATATACTATATCTATACAGTAGTATAGTACTATATCTATATACGTATCTAGGGAATAAAAGAGACAAATAAATAACTAAGAAACGAAGCAAATCTCTCTATCGCGATTCGTCGAGATTGTTCAACAATGTACGCCATGATAAAATATGAGTAATTAGTAAACGTCGTGTTTGATAGACCGTAATAAAAGGAATCGATATTTGCAATTTAAACGGAAAGAACGGAATAGCGTATGAATAAATTCTGCCATACTTTATAATTCCATGCCGCTTTGGTATTAATAGACACATTCGACAAATCAAATTATACGACCGCGCTAAACCAATACCCGTTCTATCGAATGAAATAAATATGAGTGCTACCGTACATCATTACTAACCGTTATGAAAACATGGAATTACTCGAATTTCTAGCTGTTAACACCAAAGTGTCTATTAATCAACTGTCAATTTGTACAGCGGAAAGAGGCAAAAAGAAAAAGAATATGTACGAGGGGGGAAAAAAACACGTGGTAATGACACATAATCGTTCCAGTTGCAGACTCGGCATAAGCTTATTGCTACGTGGCGGATAGATATTGGGTTAATGTGACAACGTTCAGTGGGTAGAACTTTTTTCCCGCCAGTGGAAAAACAACGCCTTGAGGCGTCGGGGAAAATTACTCTGAATTCGTTTCACAGTAGGAAACACCACGTCTGCGAGATGACAAGAAATCATTGGGCGATGCACAACGGCGGCTATGTAGTGGTAATAGTAGTTTTCCTCCTGTTTCTGTAGTAGGTTCAACGGCGCGAAGGCAGACGCGCTGGGAAACGCGACGATGAATAATACATTCCGCTCCGCGGCCTGAAGAACGTTCATCCAATTGAATTGGAACGGCAATCGATTGCTACCGAGAATTAGAAGAAGCTGCGAGAAATTCCGCCGAAGGATTCGTCTCTGGACGGTTCGCCGCTTTTCTGAACAAACTTTTCACAAATTCTCATCCGCGTCTTGGATTATGTAATTTTACTCTGAGATTTATAGTTATGGAAGATTATAGGTTTTTCTATACGAGTATTTGAAATTGACAGATTCGAAGATCTGATAATTTGAAATATAAAAATTTGACGCTTGATGTTTGAGAAATGTGGAAATCTAACGTTCGAAAGTTTGAAATTAGAAAATTGTAAAGTTTAAAAATTTGACAGTTCTAGTTTTAGAAACTACCTGATAGTTCAAAATTTTTAGTTCAAAATTCCTTAGCTTAATTAATATAGAAACTTTAAGTTAGAAAGTTTAAAAATTTGACAGTTCTAGTTTTAGAAACTACCTGATAGTTCAAAATTTTTAGTTCAAAATTTCTTAGCTTAATTAATATAGAAACTTTAAGTTAGAAAGTTTAAAAATTTGAGAGTTCTAGTTTTAGAAACTACCTAATAGTTCAAAATTTTTAGTTCAAAATTTCTTAGCTTAATTAATATAGAAACTTTAAGTTAGAAAGTTTAAAAATTTGACAGTTCTAGTTTTAGAAACTACCTAATAGTTCAAAATTTTTAGTTCAAAATTCCTTAGCTTAATTAATATAGAAACTTTAAGTTAGAAAGTTTAAAAATTTGACAGTTCTAGTTTTAGAAACTACCTGATAGTTCAAAATTTTTAGTTCAAAATTCCTTAGCTTAATTAATATAGAAACTTTAAGTTAGAAAGTTTAAAAATTTGACAGTTCTAGTTTTAGAAACTACCTAATAGTTCAAAATTTTTAGTTCAAAGTTTCTTAGCTTAATTAATATAGAAACATTCGATCCGATAGTCTACTATCTTGTGCAAATTTGTGTACTATAGAAAATATTGGTGAACGTGACAAATAATGGTGCGATATTTTCTGGTATTTTTCCTGGTGGAAAAATCGCAGAACGAATTCCAGGCGATCCGTGCACCAGCGCTCAGTCATGTATTAACGAAGTTACGCAGAATTCCACGGGAAAGCACATCGCTGCAGGCTTCGCTCTCAAGGTTCTAAGGAAGCCTGTTTGCTCAGAGTTCTGGTGATCTCGTTGCAGATGAAAGATAACTAACAGCCAATCCGAAGCAGCCGCTCATTTGAGTAACATTCAGCAGGTTCCGATAACATGGCTTTGATCATTAAGGCCTACCAAGAAACTATGATTTTGAACGTGATTTAACCATGTGTCACGATTCTGCTTCGGAAAACTACAACGCGCGACAGAGAACTCGGAAAACATCGTTCGAATGATGCAACAAGTGGAAGTGTTTAAACGATTCCCTTACGCACGATTCTCGGCGTATTTCGTAACGGTCATCTTTACGAAATTCGAAAACCAGAAATCCCATATTACCGACCTAGAATACCACGATGCTTATCGGGCCGTTTGAATAATTCAAAACGGTTCAATTTACACGAGGACACAAGCTACGGGAGAAGATTTGAAAAAAAAATCGCAAAATCTCGAAGCGTCGATATAGTCGAGGTAAGCAAAAAATCGGATTTTTACAGTCAGATCTGTTGCTTCTCCCGTAAGGGTATCGGTAATAAATCACGGGATCCCGTGAATAAAATCTGTAACCGGTTTCACGCGCGCGAGAACGTGAAAAAAAGAGGTAGGATCTGGCGATGATTCCTTTTGAACCGCCTTTGAACGGTCTAATAACAACGAATTAACGATGGGGGAGACGCGTCGGTAAATCGTAATCGCAGAATCGCGAGCGCGACAGATCGCCTCCAGATTCCACGGGTTTCCCGTGAGAACCGGACTTATGGAGCACGTGGGAACTATGAAGGCTAGGTTGCGCGCGCCGCTGACTTGGCAGGCGCCAACCCAGCGACGATCGAGAAGCCTCCTTGCGCAGCCTAGTGTCTTCCATCAAACGGGATTCATCTCTGTAAATCATCCATGACGCTCGTATTCGACTCACGTAATACACCCACTTAACGTTCAGGATATAAACTTTCGACTGGGGTTCGCATGCCGGTGCATTTTCACCTTGGCTCGTGGCCGTCGCTTTAAAACCCGCCAGGCACGTACGCGGCGTGCACCTACGAATAAAACAACGGGGAACGGCAAATGTCACGGTACAACCGGGAACTGGGGTCCTTCGTGAAAAAAATAGGTCGCCGTGATGGAATATGGTTTCTTTCCGTACTTGTGGTTACGGGATTCGAATTTGGATACTGGATTATTGCGCATGCGTATAAGACAGATGTAACTCGTTGCTTAATATATATGTATATTTTAATGAATTGACCTAAAAATTCGCAACAGCTATTGTATAATTTTATTAAGCAGTGGTTGATTAATACTGGCCATATTGTACGATTCAAATGTGTTATATCAAGTTATCCAGTTTAATGTGGTCTTTCTGATAGCAAAATATCACAGACTGAAACTTGGGTAAGGGATGATGAGATCAGAGAATTTAAAAGAAAAGTGGTATACTATATTCTGGCAACTATACGTGCGATGTACATATTAAAGAAATCAAATTATTTACAAATTAATTTAATACTTCAAGCGAAATAAAAAATCAATAGTTGGAATAATATCATGGTTTGATCATAGCGCAAACAATTTTTAAGCTAACACAGGTATACAGAAGATGGAGTAAAATAAAGAATGGCCGTTTAGAAATCGCTGAATTCACCGGCAACGTTCACAGAGTCGAGAAGGTGTAAGTGCCACGAAATGCGGCGAGCGTTGCAATGTAAGCAGGGGACAAAAAGGATAAAAAGAGGATGAAAAAAAGGCGAGACACATCGGACCAAAAGGGGCGAAGGGGAAGGAAGAATGAAAGAGGCAATCGAGAGTGGCTGGTTCACACGATCCAATCGCATCGAGACTTCTCGTCTTGCTTTCGATACTTCCCCTACTCTCCCCCTCCATTTGGAAGTCACGTCGATGGCGATGTATACTTTGTTTTTTTTCTCCCGTGACTTGTTACAGAAACACGACGAACACCAAGCAGAGAAACGGAAAGCCGGTGAAGCCTTTTTTTCAGAATCCCGATCGTACGATCGGTAAACTGCTCTCGACGGAAAGGATAAAAACGTTACGTTCGAACCGCGTGTAAACGAGTATAAAAGAAAAGGAACGATACACGGGACGATTTCGCTCCTGGTATGGGGTATTCGGAAAGGAATGACGTGACTTTCATGAAGATACCGCTTTAAACAAACAAAACCCAAGTATTTGTGTAGCAATGTATCCATGCGTCGATGATTATGGTAATACAGCTGGGAAGGAACAAAGTAGTATGTAGAAATGTAATGGTACCACTTTGTATTCCACTAGGCGAAATCCCCTATAGCGCACCCTGTCACGCTGAAATTTCCACGCTTCGGGAATAATTCGAATCACGCGAAATTATGCAACCATAGATTGCTGCACGTACATCTATTTATTTACGAGCCGGTTTCGTAAAAAGTCTGCGCAGGTTCTACAAATTCGTACTGGTTTAAAAAATTGGAAGAAAAAGAAAAAAAGTAAACCGCTTAACGGCATCGTGTTTCTACAATAAAATTCCGTCGCAGCGGACGACCGTTTCAACAGCAAACGACGGACCAAAAAAACTGTCCAATACGTAGACAGGCTAATGTAACGGTCTAGTTACCAATATAAACAAACCGCACGCTAGCAACTCTTTGTGCGTGTGTTCGTAACGCCAGAAGCACGAGCCTTCCAGGAACTTGACAGAATCCTTTGCAGGTGGGAGGGCAAAGTGTCACCTACGATGCAGTAAATATTATGTCCATTGCTTTTTCGTTCGACTTTTAGCACCTCCTAACCATATGCCACCCTTAGCGCGTTTTCCCTAGAATTCCCTAGCACCGAAATTGACTATGACCGGTTCAACTTCAAAAGCGATTGAGAAATTCGATTCCTTGCGACTTAAATCGTAATTTATCGCTGGTCATGTTCTGTTGTGTCAACGATGCTTTGGTTGTCACACATAGAATGTACGCCAAATAATAAAACGAAATCATGGTGCATTAAATTGGATTACTGTTTAGCGCCGGGGGACCTCAATTTGAGACATGCGTTTCATATTTTATGCTATGCTTTTACCAGTCAAACCGTGCATTCGATCCATTCTATGGTGAAAAAATTAGGGACCTATCTGCATACATAGTTTGTGACTTATACAATATAATATAAGGAGTATCTAGGAGCAAGTTCCCTTAGATCATGTTCACACAGTTGTAGACTAAAATGTAAGAGTTTCCTTGTAACTTATAACTTATAATAAATTTAATAATTATATTTTTCATGGTTAAATATTTAAGGAGGAATTTTCAAACTGATTTTTGTCAAAGAAACCTGTCCCTGAGTGATTCAGTAACGGAGACAGAAAGAGGAAGAACAAGGGGAAGCTGCAACCTCGGACGCTGGTCGCATGTTAAACTACTTAAGTAAACAAGACCTATTTTTCACACCCATCTGCTGTTAATACAGCGCGTTTCACGATTTCTCTCTCATTCACCATATCCAGACGCGTCCGACGATCACGCAGAGAAAGGCGAAGACCTTGAGGCAGACTGATAATTGTTGACCAATGTTTGCACCGGAATTACTCATTCACCAAACTTGAATATATTCTCTATACTCACTATATCCATCAGACCTCTCATAATTGATTTGAATAAAAATTTTTATGTACATATTGGATCATAAATTTTCATGAATGCAAAATTCTGATCGATTAATCAATTAATCGTTTCCTTGACGATTTAAACTAATCATCATCTTTCATATCAAACCAGCAGCTGCCCTAATACATATGAACAGGAGTGTACACATCTTTCATAGTGCAATGATATCCGAACCACGATACGTATTATACGTTCCTTTCTATCAATCGAAATCACACAGTACGAAAGGTAGATTACACCTAGTGACGCTGGTCATTTTTCCGTGCTATAGCAATACTAAATACGAGACGGTCGCCTACATAATAAATGATCATCAATAACTCACATGGGATTAAAGCCTACAATTTACATTGTTTCATTTGGTTACAATGTGCCTCGACACGATCATCCGTGAATATCAGTTCATGCCTGGTCTCGTTGCCGTTGAATATAAAACACGATGACAAAGACGCTGTCCGCAATTTCACCGACCGCATTGCCGACAGACGTCGCTCTCGTGCACTAAGAGCGAATTTTATCCCGGCATTTAGACGAAATTAACACATTCTTTCCTTACACGACCGCGTACGATACTTTCGCATGTATCTGCATACAATGTCAAACAGTTAACCGTCGGCGTCATTGTCGTCTCGACTCGTAATTAGATTCATCTGTTGCTTTACATGTCTATTTACTTGTCATCTCAGCTATACGCATGCTGTAGTGCATGGGCGTGCTCTGTCTGACCCCTAACTAATTATTCAATAATCAAACCTTCGATAAATATAACCTTGTTCTCTGTGGCATGAAATGAACAAGAAACCGAGTATGTACTTACATTACTCTCATTTCCTTATTTGTAGATACGATCGATTTCACTCCAAGAGTGAGCTTCCTACACTCAATTTCACTCACCAAACGAAATGAATGTACATATTATATTACATGCGTTGACAAAAATTGTACACGGTCCATACGTACATAAAATGTAACCCCTATGTGGCGCGTATGACTGCGCATGCGCGCGACTCGATGTATCGCGCATGCGCATTGTTTCACCCGTCATGTCTCTTCGTAATCGTTTTCATCGACCGACGCGACAGATTTTCACTCGAAAGAAAAAACATCTGCGATTCATTTTTGCATTCATTCATGTATATGTCGGAGATGAAAGGACATCGGGACCTTTCTTTAGAATGTTCGGAAAAACCCAATAATCCAGATGTTTACGACAACGACATTTAAACAATAAACGAAGAAATAGTTATACGGGCACTTAAGGTTTATGACGATGGGTTTAGGCTCGAGGTGAAGGGCAGTTCCACTTGCAGTTTTGGGGGAGTTCATGCAGATAAATTTGACTTGTACGTGAAGTTATACGTGTATCACATCGCATTCGTCACCCCGTGGACCGTGGATTCGTTATCGAACCTGAATTCGTTGTCATCAATATCTCGACCATCCTACCGCCGCTATTACTTATAGCCTCTTGTAGTGCCCACATTTGTACCAATAAACATCAGCTATATCCGCGATGGTAAATTTGAGTGAAGGTTCATCGAACGCCCAAAATTCCAAACCTTAAACCTTAAAACCTTAATTCCAACCTGAATATATATATATATAGATTTATAGAATTTAGATACATTTGGTGACCTTGTACGCAAACAGTGTAAAAGACTAAAATCGACGAATAAATGACAAATAAATAATTGCAGATTCATGAAGTCTGAACAAATTGCCTCCCTTATCCAATTCTTCTCTATTTGCTTTGCTACCTTTCTTCACACAAACATTTTTACACCTTTTGCTCACTAACCGGTAAGCGAAAGACAAAAAATACAGATGTTCGCGCATGCTCCGTGAGATTGCATAAATTCGATGCTAAAAAATATACACGTGACAAAAAACATAAGAATTATCATTAACTTTGTTGACCAAGATGCTTGATCGAATAATTTCGCAAGTCAGCGCCTCTGTCGGTCAAAAGGATAATAACACGGGTGTTTAACGGTCACTTTAACGGGTCGCGTGCGAATTAAAATTGGTGCTATTCGCCAACTATTAGCGAAGATGAATGACGCGATTGCCGATGGACCACGAGATACTGCATCGTCATCGTGTGTCATCATATGTCACAACAACGAGTTGCCAGTGAATAAACTGGCTCGCTCGCAAATTGCAATATTATCTCTCTACCAAATGATGTGGCCCGTGAATAAGAAATGCCAGTGTTACATATTGTTGCACATTGTTCAGGGGGGTTCCTATTCTGGTAGCAATTACCAGAGTACATGTTTAAATAATTCCAGGAATTATTTCAACGATAGTAGCGCGAACGATTTAAATTCCTAGTTAATTTACCGTAATGCTGATTGCCTTTGGTATAACATATTAGCAACCGCGAGTGGAAACTAACTCACGCAAGACTGACGTTGATTATTATTGAAAGCGTTAATGCCAAAACTGATACCGGCATGATGGAATGCGTTGGGTGCAAAACCACACCTAAGTAGCGTTCGATAGGTAATAGGAGCGGGCAAGCTATTTTGTGTATCCTGCCGTGCCCTGTCCGGTCGATATGATTCAATCATCAATCAGATAGCATTATGCTCGCGTCTTAATGAGCGGTTAGAGGCCCGCTTCTCGAATCTCACTTTCATCGACGCAACACTTGCGTAATTCTATTTACTCTAGATTATCTACCACGCGTAACAATCTACGATCAACTGTTTAACATACACGTACAAGAAAAAAAAGAAAAGAAAATAGGTCTCTTTACTTTGCCTGCATTTTCAAACTGGACTCGAAAACCTCGAACCAGAAATGCATTAATCTCGTTGGCAATGCATTCCTTTTCAATCCATTAATCTCAATTTTTAACTTGCAGCGTTTACTACTCCTATAGACGTAGAGTAATTCGTTCAATAAAAAATTATCGACTAGGCATCGATAACTGTTGGTTCTTTTTTTACCGACGTATTTCCAATGCGAACTTCTTGTGAGATCGTCGGTAAACTGAAGGAGGAAGGAAGGAGGATCGAAGGGGAAGAACGAAACACGCGAGGGATTCGTCGCAGCGCGATTTGACGCGGTACGGCTCGTTGAACGCGATTGCCGAAGCGGTGGGAAATAAAACGCGGAAAAAACGCGAACAACTTGCACGCACGACGAAGACTGCTCGCAAAAGCAAGCGGTTGAACGAAGAAACCACTCGCGGAGGTGGTGGTAAGTCGTTTTGTGTCTGCAGCCCGTCTAAATATATACGGTCCTCTCCTCGGCAATGCAGCCTTTCTTGCACGAGAGAGAAAAAGAGAGAGGAAGAGAGTCAGTAACGACTGACTATCTTAGCTCTTAGAGAAATCGGTTCTGTGAGGATGAAAAAGCGAAAATTACCGACTGCAACGCGCAACCGAGAGATCTACATGCGAATCTAGCAAAAGCTTCGATATTACCAGCTGATTCGGGGTGCAACGAGCGTTCGATTGCCGCGTGAGAAATCCATCCAGTTTTCAAGCTTAGGAGACGCGTGCACGGATCGCGGAGACGGATTTCTTAAAATAAACAAGCGCGAGATATCGTGTTTCCGAAGTATTCGGGCAAGTCAAAACATCGCGCGACACTTGTATTTATCATATCGCCGCTCTCTTGCAAACAACCTCACTTTCTATAGCAAACAATTCGCTTGGTGATTCGTGCGTTGCAATGACAACTCAATGAATCGGTATACTTACGCTATACCAGTTTCTTTTTTTTTCTTAATTAGATAACCTATATAAGCAGAATCATTGAAATCATATCAACTATTTTTTTTTTTTTTAATTCTACGTGATATGTAATTCATATAATTTTTATTGTATTCAGACGAAAAAAATGATGAATATTCTTCGAACATTAATAAATACACGTGCAAAAGTTGATATCAAAAAATTTCAGAGTTTCTTTGAAGAAGATCCTCCAAAGTACCTAACTCGTATTATCTCCAACTTGAGTAAATAATATGTTTATCGCAAAACGTCAAACAATCACATCCCGCTTAGTTGAAATTTTAGTGCCAAATTTATTAGCAACGTTACAATTCGTAAGCGTACAAATTCGGTTCCGGTATTCTGATTTAAACTGCAACTTTGACTCGGGCAAGTTATTTTGGATTATACGAAAAGCGAACTATTTTCTCAGCAGCAACAGTTGCACGGAATCACGAGTCTTCATCCGGAGGAGGCGTCTCTTTTATTTTCACACTTCTTCAAAGCGTTCACGTGCCGGTACCGAATGCAAAGAGAAACCTATTCATAAATCGAGAGGCACGTCCCGGCAAAACACACGTGACTCGACGTATGATCCTTTGAGGTGTGCTGAGTCTCGCGCATTCCTCCCTATATAAATTCTTCGACTCGAGCCAAGCGAATATATGTAGATGTCTATATATTTGTCATGCGATTAACCGCGCGATGTGGAATAGCGTGATTAACACTAGCTACCATATGAGCTCTGATACGCACTACGGGGAAAGACAAACGAATCCGTTGAAAGTAGAAACCATGCATTCAGTTTCCTATCTCTCGCGTTAATTGCTCCATGCCTCAATGCAATATTTTTCAATTATTAATTATTATTTTTTAATTATTTCATCACAAGATCGTAATGAATACACTAAATTTAGTAAAATTCTATTGTATTAAATGTAGGTACTATAGCAAATTATAACACGTACTTTTGTTTTTAATTGTTTTTGATATGTAAGTTAGAATTTAATTACAATAAAAGGAAAGTAAAATATGAAGTGGAAAATTGATTAAGGCTTGCGAAATAACGTAGCAAATATTTTAATTAGTCTGGCCGGACTTCTGAATACTGAATGTACGAATGCAAGAGTGTAGTAATTACAAATACTTTAAATTTCATTGACTTCTTGATAAAATCAATTCAATTGATACAGAGCCGCTTTTACAAAGTCAAAACAAAGTAAGATAGAATCTAAATGACGTATTACGTAATTCAAGGATGTAATATTCCAATGGTATGAAGTATCCAAATATTTATACACGTGCCAATCTAGCAAAATAAAAAATTTCTGATGGAACAGAAACGGCGAGAAATATGGATGGGTTAAAATTCGATATTAATTTTAAAACTGAAAGAGACGCGTGATTTACATCAATGGCGAGAACAAAAATAAAAGCCGTGACAGCCATCGAGTTAAAGTGACCGTTGAGCGAAGTGGAAGAGAGAGACGGAGTGCGTTCAACGCGAAACCATTCTAGAATGTGTAGTGTACGTCACATCGGTAAAAATGAAATACGGTACCGAGAATATCGTGGGGCAAAAAATATCCCAGACGCGTCGCTAGACGAATCAAGTGACCGCCCATGCATTTCACGCGACCTTTATTCCAACTCAACTAGACAGAAAGAGATGGATAGATAAAAAGAGAGGAAGAGAGGGGGAAACATCGAGAAAAGAGACACATGCCATCGTGTCTCGATGGTGTAATATGAGAAAACACGTATTCGCTGGTCAAGTGATTTCGAGAATTAAAAATACGTTCGAGCTTTCGTAAGGAGGTCGATATATCAAGGACAAGCCGTACCCTGTTTATTCGACTGCGCTCTATTATTGGATTTGTATTCCACTGACAATAGGATCGAAACGAACCTAATAGAATTTACATCGTAGTCGCCGCTGATGCGCTGATGCGTGTACGCCATCGAGAACGTCACTGTGGTTAGGAGATTAGATCCGAGGGCGCGCTGGACTGAAGAGGAACGGCCGTCCCGCAAATAATCTTTGACGTAACAAATTGAAAATTGGATTACCGCGTACCTCACGTCCTGTCGCAAACTGGCTTTACCTACAGGATGTTATATACGGACATATTTCAATAAACTATTCAAAATGATTATAGGATATAGGTTATCATTTAATAATTAAATTGTATAAGGAGATTATAATACATATGGACGATAGGCCACATTTAATAGCAATTATTATTTGAAAAATATGCAAAAATGAATTGCCAATATTTAAATGAATTCAATACGACGAATCAGTACACGAATATCACTGGTCATGGAATGGCACTCAATGTCAGTCACGAAAACATTGTCGACCTTGAAGTCTCGATAAATACAGCATAAAAAAGCATTGCACTAACCAAACTGTTTGTTCTTTCAGTAGAAAAAACGATTACTTGTCGGTATTTCACACTATCCGAAGGGAGATTTTTGGTTAGCCATCGATGTTACACGTTTCAGTGTATATATCAATTCACACATGGCGCGACACGGGTGGACCATAAATCACTACGTGTGTATATAAATTCCTAAGCTCGCGCGACCGCGGCTGATTTGCGTCAATCAACGTCAATGAAAAATGAGGTGATCCACAGCTAAAATTGTGGAACCTACGTGACGCTCGATTTCTCGATTAAAATTCGATTCAGATGTAATGCATGCGTTGATAATTGGTTGTTATGCAAACCTCGAGATGCAAGATGGCAGCAGGAGAAGGTATTGAGTTTCGAGCTTCGAGTCTCGACTCGGGTCTGATAATAAATAGAGACTGCAGGTTTTTATGCATTTATAGAAAATTTGAAGATACAAAAGTGCACAGAACGCGCATAATATGAAAAAATATATGAAGTATCCAAAGTATAGTGCTTTCTACAATATTTAGTAGACAAAACGATTTTCTACGTAGGTTCTACATATTTTCTTAATTACGTACATTGTTTACAATGTGAATTTGTATAAAAATCTGCGGTCTACTAATAAGGAATTGAGATAAATGTGAGACATGCACGAGATTCGTATCGAAATCATGTTTCGCGCGAACGAGGAACGGGTGTTGTCGTACGAAATAAAAAGTTTGACGGTGAAGGGACTATTACTCGAGACTCTTGACACGCGAGAGCGCGCGTCCATCTCGACGATACAATGTATCGTCACTCGTCACAGTTTTTCTACTACCACGCCTCTCTTCCCCGTACAAGGGCAAACTACTCGCTTTACGAAGGTGGTAGGCCTTGGTCTAACCGCGGGTCGACGAATAGCAGCGCCCCTACCCAAACGATAGCGAATCGTCGGATGCACACGTCCGCTAAAAGTCAGCAACGCCGGAGGCAGTCGGACGCGATACTCGCGATTTACCTACTTTAAAAGCGTACATCGGCTCGCTAAATTTCTTTACTGCACAACGGCCACGTTGTCCTCGTGGCTGCGGCCAATTAGCCGCGAAACGTGTAGCGAGAATCGCGGTGAGTGTGCAGCCACTTCGAGAGGGTCCGACCAATGAGGAGAGAAAAGGATAGAAAAAGAGAAGAGGAGATTACGCCGCACGTGAATAAGATCCATTTACGCGAGACCTTAGGGAATCTTTAACCATGCATTCAGTTATTCCCTCGTCTTATGAAGTTCGAAAGAAGTTGGAGAGGGGTCGATACATCTGTCACGTACCCTAATCTCTTCGCGTAGAATCGTATATTTTTATAAATCTAGTTATTCAAATTGGCTGTAATTATATTTAGAGGAACTATGAGATAAATTCTGTTTTATTTTTTATTTAGAGAATTAATTGAAACAATCTTTAAGAACGCATCTATATATTACCTTATCTTGTGAAATTCGAAAAAAGGAAGCCACGCGTCTGTTATGCACTCCAACCTCTCCGTGCGTAATCATATGTTTCTATGATTCTAAAAAATTTATTTAGGTTACTAATAATTTTTATATTTATTATATGTAGAGAAATCATAAAATAAATTCTACCACGAGAATCGATTGAAATAACACAAAGAAACTGTTCTCCCGGAAGTCGTTCGGTAGGACACCGAGTACCAAACACGGTTTCTCGGTAAACACGCCGGTAGATTTCAAGGTGACCTTCGTTTCCTTTTCTTCGCTGGAATGTCGGGATTTTTTGTGTCTCGAGTGCAATAACAGTCATCGAGACGAGCTAGACAGGCTATACAGCGAGTTGTTATCAAGGTTGTGCATGAGAGCTCGTAAATCGATTTGTAAATTAACGATGCTGTCCGTAATGACACAAAATGCCGACAGTTTCGTGCACGCACCAAATACAAACATCCATTGGCGTATTAACGACCCGTCGAACGCGTACCCGACTTCCGGAGAGCAGCAAGAACGACGGACATGTAACGTCAATTCATATCAGAGGCCGGATGTGCGCAGGACTTCACCGCGTACCCTCAATTACCCCGGGGACCCACCATAAACTTAAACTTTTAATTTATCATTTTTGTAAGTGTTATCTGTTTATGGATGGTCCTTGAAACAGTCCTTAGGTTATTATACGTCCTTACTAATTACGAGGAAAGCAGGTAGTTACCTAATGAGAAAGACCCAATAGGTGACTAACGAAAAAGCTAGTTTTTTCCATAAACAATATCACCTACTAGCCACATTGGTAGGAGGCTTCCTCTTGCTATTTTCATTTATTAACGTGGCCTATTGGCATCGTGGATCGTTACCCTCACTTTTCCTAACGAAAGGTGCGAACAGCGAATCCGCGTTGTTAATTAAAAAAGGCACACCCACACCGAGCTTTCCTCCGTAATGAGACGAGAACACCTAGATAGAAAAGTACTAAGCCTACGAATAGTTTTTTTTTAATTGTTTTTTTTATTTATTTATTTACATTTTACAATTTGTCCAATAGGACATTTGGTAAAATATTATAGCTTAATGGTATAATAATATAACATGTGGATGGCTACCCCCAGTGGGATACCATCTTCGAATTTGATTGATTTATTTCTTTAGTGTGGTGAGTGTTTGTTTGCTGGATTATGTCCTTTATGAGATCTATTGGGTGTTTCCTTTTTAATCTTCTTTTTATGTTTGATGCGCCGACCGGCCTACGAATAGTGAACATCTCTCCAATCAGTCTCGATTATAGTAAACCTGTGCTGTGTTAGTAAATAAAATTAGTTAGAAAATAAAGACAGTAGTTGTGTTACGACTCAACCTTCTTGTTTTATCATCTAACCTTCAAGTTTACGTGACAGACACGCGTACCTAACGTTTCAATAACCTCGGACAAGGGAAAAAAAGCCTAACCTACCGACGTCGCGATCTCCGTACATGTTTCGACCTCACGCCGAGTTCCGACCTTTTCCGCGTCGACCGCTCGTTTCGCTTTAATTATCCATCTCTCCCGTTTGCTTAGTCCCGATAAATTCTCGATCAACAACCCTCACTAGCGCCCCAGGCGGCATTCAGGCAGGTCCTACTCTCTAGAGTCGGCGAGATGTTCTTCCATCTCTCTCTTTTTCGCTACGATCCTGTCGCGTATCTGGAATGCTCGTGTGAGGTCGCAGCGAGCGCATTAAGCCGCGTCCGTGCATGAAACCCATCGTCGTCGTCCGGCGTCGCCAAGCCGGCAATAAAGACTAATTGAGATTAGCGCCGGCCGTGCTACGTTAAGCAGGTGGCCGCAGGGGAAAAAGAAAGCGGAGGAAAAGAGGAAGTACATGTAGACATAGAATGTAGCCAATCAAGTTCGATACTGTGGTTCACATATAGCGGGCTGAAAATTATAGTGGTGCAAGTCAAGTATAGTCACACACGTATTTCAATTTTGCGAGTATCATGCCCTTAGTTTCATAGTTAATTAAGCTGCAATGTCTCTCTCTCTCTCTCTTTCTCTCTCTGATACGTTCTCGTGACTTGAAGAAATACAATGAATTTCTTGTAATAATAAAGATAGAACACTATTTTATGATTTTAGATAACCATATATCTAAAGCATGATGGACACGGAAGGTTCCAATGAACGACTTAATTTATACAAATACATCGTCTGCAAATTGAGTAACTTACGTTCGATAACTTACGTTCACAAGGAATTGATACGATTTAAAATAAGGAAATGAGGAAGATGATTACCTTGATTAATTAAAATAAGGAGATTAGCGACACAGAGGCGTGGTTAGTAGTAGCGATTCGAATGCCATCTATGTACTGTTTAGATGATATTTTACATTCTGTATTTAACAGAATAACATCATAAAGGATATAACCTAGCAAACACGAAGATGGTACCCCGCTGGGGATAGCCACCCACATAATAATCAAACAGCCAAAAAATTCTTTGGACCAAATGTCCAAATCGGACAAATTGTGAATGTAAACAATAAAAAAAAAACAGAATAACGTCAAGTTATATCCAAGAGATATATTTTCTCCCTGTTACCCAGCTATACCGAAAGGAAGCCCAACAGGAAATTTGAAAAGGAAGATTTATGCATCTCTACTGACCTGCCACCTTGTGTAGATGTTGAAGGACTAACCTTTTCACAGTTTATTTTTCAAACAGTTTTCCTAACACCTAATCGCACTAAAGTTTGCACTAAGATCCAAACACAAAGAGGTAAGGCGCCTGCTACCGAATCGCGTGTCCAAAAACGGCTGGAAATCCATACAGAAATTATCAGGGTCGACAGGTAGTCGTGTACTTAGCCTTGCGGCCACCAGAAATCAATCAAGGCAGGTCAGGCAGGTACATACAGGTGTGTAACAGCTGAGTCCCCAAGGGTCTCGGAATTTCCCCTTTTATTCTACAAATTGGGACCGACAACAGTATTTACAGCTAGTTCAGTTTTATTTCCTTCTCTTCTAAACGGTCGAAACGTGCTTCCAAGACATTTTCTTCTACCGCCTGCATCCATACAATTACTTTGTACTGTTATCTTAATTGCGTCTGAGATTTAAAGGAAACTAAACCTAAAGACAAACTCTATTTATGGTCGAAGCTTCCTGTACGGATTTTCTCCGCAATACGTTGCCCTTCGGCGACGGAAATCGACTGGATTTTCGTGGAAGACAAACTCTATTACCATGTACTTCACGCGCATATCGCTAGTATCGCAAAATCAATTGGAAGAGTACGCGAAATCCCCTATGATTCATATCTAAATAAACATATTAAGAGGAATAAAATCACTATGGCTATAATAAACAACAGAGTATATAAGTATAGATTATGGAACATTTAAATTTGGAAAAAGGAACAGTTGAAGAGTAATTTCCAAAATGGAATACATAGCATATTTATATTGCTTCAATAAGTTCCAATGGTGACAAAAGAAGATATAATAATCCAATATTCTTTATAAAAATTACTACATTTCTGAACATACGATCCTTTTGTTACACTCGCAATTCGATTAAAATCGAATCCTTCAGCGAATGCGCGCGCAGTAACATTCCATTACAATCGAATATCGCAACGTAGAGGTTAAGTCAGATTTATACAAAACCAAGGCGCCTAAGATACACACTATGCTGGTGGTAATGATCGGTTAATTTGCTCCACGACGAGATATCGTTGCTCCCGTTTTTATTGTTGTCACGATAACCGAATAAAGTGCTGCAATGTGATGTCACTGGCGATAAAGCGGTATCTAGAGGTACTCGATTGTCTCGTTCCCGTCGCCTCGGTTCTTGCAATACATAAAATCGACGGTTTTCGCGTTCTATTTAGACCAAGCGATGAAATACAGTTTTCGAGGTGGCGGATTCTATACGGTGTACGGGCAACGTAGCTAGATAAGGCAGTAGCCGCGGAACAGGTACGAAACGAGAGTAACAGAGCCTTTAGAAGGTACGACAAGGATAGAAACAGGACAGAAAGAGAGGCTGCAGACGATACTGGACACTGCTAGATCCTTATAAAGGAGAAGAACGAACCACTTAGATCTCTCTTTGCGACGATCCACGGGCTAACGCGACTGGATACCAAGTTTCGTGTTGTAGATCGCGTTAAGCTGTGTACAGAACGGCGGAATGAAAGTTGTCCAACTATGCTTGTCCATATCACTTCATGACATTTATTTTTAAAAGAAATATATGAATCTGAAATCATATTTTTAATAAACAAACACAATGATTTTTATTTCTGTAATTTTATAAATATCATATATAGTAATTTTACTGATAATATTTAGACACAAGATAAAGATATAGATGAAAATCAACTTTTATTTTTAATAATTAGGGATAACGCCTTCTCTATTATTCTTGTAGATATTCTATATTATTTTCATAAGAAAATTTAGAATGTTGTAATAATATTTACAAATAAAATATTGTTTTAGGAAAAAGAGATTATGAATCATTAGCGTTACTCGTTTTTAGAATCTGATTGCCTCTAGAACTTGCTGATATAGAACTGACGTAGGAAGTCTATTTAATGTGTATACATACTGGCTTTGTTTCCTTAGAACACTTCAAGAGTCTCCATAGTGTAGCTTAGCTTATTTGACCGTCGTATTCATAGCATAAGTTTCTCAACTTTTGATTATTACGAAATTAACAAGACTATTGCTATTTTTGTACAGACTATAATACGCACGATTAATTCAAAAATATTATATGGATATCTTATAAAATATTTTTTTACATATTGTGCAAAATGAATTATAAATGCAGTATATAGAAACATTTCGAGCTCACCAAGTAAAAATAACCAAGATTATGTATTGCAACAAAGATTTAGCTTCTTTTATCACGGAAAGACAAAGTGAGAACTTTGGAATTGTCCCTGTCGGTTTATTAAAAATTAACACCACGTATTCACGAGGCGACCTTGTTCTACGTAGATGCTCCCAGCGAAGGCTCGAGAGATACGCTTTACAATCGAAACTGCAAAAACATTGCGCAATTATGCGACAAACACCACGTAATAACAAATAGAATTCCGCAATTGAGTGTGATGTTTCCAATGGTGTGCCTTTGCGGCAAGCAGCAAACGTCTATAAAGAATCTCACGGACTTCGGTACATTATTCCCGGCATGTGCGTCGTCTTATCGTAATACGAAAGTAAAAGCAAATACAGCATAGTTGGTCGGGCGGATTCTCAAACTAATTTTAATTGAAAAACATCGTATCAATACGAGCCCCATTTCTAGATAGTTATCGATACACATAAAGATCTCGAAACGCTTAAGTCAACAAATAGTAAGAATTACACTAAAATGTTCCTTAAAAACTATTTCTCAATGCTTCCATCTAAATATACAGATGTTATATCAGTTTATAGGTTATATATAAATTTTCTTAATAGGAAGAAATGAGATACGATAGGATCCCATTCGTCTGAATTTTATTTGAACGGTGGGGGAAAAAATGAGAAATGTCCAGTTTTAGTGATTTTATGCATACATTGTACATACAGTGTTTGGGCGATAACTAGGATTAACTGAATTAGTAAACATGTATTGTGCTGAGATATCTACGTATGAATGGTAAAACGAAATGTGAAATGAAAAATTGGAAATACCCTCGGTCATATTTTCACTATTTTTGATCGGTATACTATTTACACTATTTCCGACTACGAACATTTATATCAGTCCATATAATATTTTTATAAACATAACTAAAATATGTTTTATATATTTTTGCATTTTACACGTATTTTTGTGCCAATTTTAAATATTCTTTTATGCACTATTGTATTCTATCCATTATATGAGCCGAATTTATATGGTCGAAGATGGTATCCCACTGGAGGTAGCCATCCACATGCTATATTGCTATATCACTAAGCTATAATATTTTACCAAATGTCCTACTGGATAAATTGTAAAATGTAAATAAATAAATAATAATTAAAAAAAAAAATTTATATGGTATTCCATCGTAATGATTTTTTAAAAGGCTCTGACACAATGATACTTCTGGTAGCATGCACACTCTCACGTAAAAGATCAGAATGCCAACATTGTCCCCATTTCACTTGGATTCTGATCATGTACGCGCGAATATCAAAATTGTCTTGTGTTTCCATTCAGATACATGCTTCTCAAACAATTTTATGATTGTTCGTGAAGCAACGTATGCCTTAAAAATAATTTAATTAACGTTGTTAGAATGGTCTATTACTGAACATAAACAGCAGAGCATTAGATTGAAGAAAAGAAAATTTCTTGGATATAAGCTATTTTCAAAAATCTTCATGTTGAACGCTCTATATTCATATTGTCCGATGAAATCGCTTTAGTTACCATCGATATCTAAACGAGATTTTCCCTAGTAACTTGCACACGATTTCTCATACTCTTTCTAACTCTTACGAGTTTCGGGTCAACGTATAGTTCAGAAGTTGTTCAACTCGAACGTAAATCGCTGTCGGTATGTGGGTGCAGTTAAACGGGTTATCGGCTGTTCAGATATATGTGCAATCTGAACGATGGGACAGAAAAGAAAATTACTATATATAGACAGAGCTATGGTTCGATCCGACTTAACCAAGTCGATACACGAAACGCGTTGTCGCAAAAATGTCAACGCGACGAGCACCGTATCATTACCTAAAGTATATGTTTACATGGTCGCGCTATAACCGGCATATTTATGCTTCGTACTTCATATCCACGATGACAAACAACGACGCGATCATCCACCGCGCACGCATACTTTTATTACGCATACTTATCTTACTACCATATATTCTAATATATGTTCGATCGGTATCCGAGTATTTCGTGAATAATAACGCGAAAAAGTAAATAAAAGATTCAATATGAAACACGATGATTCGATAATTGTATTTAATTGACACGAGATCATTTAATTAGGACACTAATCAAAATTTCGTTAAATGGCCACAGATCGGTTATCGAGGAATGTACATTTCCAGAAAATCATCAAATGTAAGTGAGATATGAATAATTAAAACAATTGTTTTTCTTGCATATCACTGGCCCCGTATACGATCAAACTAATATTAGTAAAATTTCACTAATCGTGAATTGTAAGTTCCCAGTAATAACAAATTCTTTAGTATACTTTGTACTGAAACAAGTTAAGTATTATTAGTAAATTTGCCAAATTCCAAATTTTAACGTCTCTCTTATTTGACACAATTTGAGTTATACAATTATTAATATTATTAGTTAGTAGATTACATATTGTGAAAAGGGATCCTGCTTTTATGCTACAATGAATAAATATTGAATCGAAGCTTAAATAAATGACACGCGAAAAAGTTTCAAAAACTAGAGAAAAGTTTCGAGAAACGGTCAGTTAACAAAGCAAATTTGTGGCCAGTTAACGCCACACTACTACATATATTGCCCACGCGAAATGCGCAAACAGTGCGCATGCGCAATGAATTTTTATCGGACATCACGCGTCACACATTCAACAGATAGCTAACCCCCTTTCTGCCGATTGGGGAAAACCTGTTTTTCTTCCCACTGGTAAATTTAATTAACTGTTTGATTGAACTTTACGATTGGATTTTACAAAATAAAATGATATTGTATTCTTCTTTTTTCCCCGCTACTTTTTCGGTGTTCCTTCATTAAATTGATTACTACAATCTGAATTCGATACCTCGTGGTAACTCGATCGTTATCAAAGGTAAGTATTACGCTACGTAATCTAGAAGCAACTGTAATTAATCCTCGGCTATACAACCGCATTTCCTCGCTCGAAAAATTTTTACTCAAATTGTTTAGTGTGTTTTACAACGCAACAAATTGTAATCGAGTCGAATGAAACTCTTTTACTGTAGAAATGTAAATAGATAACTATGGATGAAATGTAATAGATGACTATGGATGAAAAATAAATTCAACATAACCTCTTAAGGAAAATGATGCAACTATGGTGAAGTTCTTTTCCCTATTCGATGAGATTATCAAACAGTTTTATATTTTGAGTTGTTCCCGAGACACGAAATTCAAACATAAATTAGAAATTAGGAAAGAAATGAGAAAATTTGAGAAACACAATGTTCGTCTACATATCAATATAATAATAATCGAACAATCGATATATTTAATAACCGAGTTTGTGAATCGATCTAATACCAAAGTATAACAATCAACCGACTGGAATGATTATAGAAAAGTGATACAGAGTGTCTAATGGAATCGAGCCTATCTTCCTTCGGTTCGATGAAATAAGAGCACGCGACAAGTGTGAAAAACGAGCGAACTCGAGACCGAGGTTCATGGTTCCGTCGCGCAGTAGCTTTGCACGGCAACTACAATACACATCCATTAACTTGTTCTTACAACTGGGTCAGTACGAGGTGTTTAAGAATCAGTACATTACTTCCTGCCTGGTTGTTATATCCATGAATAGTCGTCTTTTATTACTTTTTCGAAATACATTTCATTACATTAATATAACGTTTCTTTTTCTAGCTAGATAGAACTGAATAAATCTTTATGAATGATGCAACCGGAATAAAAAAAAAATACTCACCGGCAAAAATGCCGGCAAAAGAGAAGACGAATGCGTAACGCGGCGCCGATTCAAAGTAGACAATCGAGAGGAGTTCGATTCCCGCCTTTTTCACGTGACTCTCTCATTACGTAAATGCGGCGGACTGCCGGCCGAGAGCACGATGAAGTCCGGTATTTTCGAGCGTCCCCTAACCTTTAAAGGAAAAGAAACTGCTCGCATTCTGACGAAATCACAACAACCGAAGGCACACCAAGCCAAAACGTACCAGCGTGCACTAAATATCGACATCAAAAAATTTGCAAGAACTCTCTATCTAAAAATTCATCAAACGAAATTAATGAAAATTAATGAAAATGCCTACATACAGTTACTGCGATATATGAAATTATAATTTATAGAGAAAAACATGATACCGCGCGTAACTAGAAGAAAGAACGAATCAGAAATTGGAAGTTTGAAATGGCGACTTACCGGCGGCGCGATGAGGTCTCCTAGCCCAGTCTTCCTCTATCAAAGGAGCCACCCTGCGTGTACGAACAGTCAAGGGACAAGAAAGAACGACCAGCAAAATCGACAATAAACTACCGTAGAAATGCATCTTTGATAATATCGAAAAAGTCTTATGATGTCTTTTAGAATCCTTTTCCTCTTTCTTTCTGTCACGCTTACTCTCGCGTATGTCCAATTCACTGTCTCGTCGCTGGCACTCGACACGGGTGCTTCAACGCATATAGCGTGTTCTCCTTCGTCTCTATTCCGCCAATACGTTTCTCTCACTCGTATTTTCTATTTCTATCTCTTTTTCACTATACCTATTCCTCACACGTTGTTTGTCTCGTTCTATTCTATCTTGCACGCGTGTGCTCTTTCTCTGTCCGTTCTTCAGAGCCGCGGCCACTGGTCTATTAACGAACGTTCACTGCACAAAACTTTCTGCACTCTCTGTGGCACTGTGTGTTGTATCACATCATCTTCTTCGATTCTTTTCTTTTCTTTTCTTCTCTCTCCTCTCCGAGCGCATATAACGTGTCCACGCGACAACACACCGATGACGATTATAAAAAGTATCGTTCGCGAACAATAACAATACCGATATAATGACACAACGACGGGTTACCACGACAACGTTTATGACGACGAAAGAATCGACGACAATGACGAACCACGACGACGATAGTACGCGTACACAGGTCGCGAACGTGTGCGATAATGATTAGAAACAATCAGCGGCAGACCCAGAGAGAGGCCGTGTGTTAGCCGCAATATTTACTGCAGATAACGCGGCGAGGTATCGTGCACCGTTCGAGACACGTTGAACGAGCGCATCCGACGGCTTAATAGGCTAAGGTACACACGCAGGTTCGTTATTCTTTCTCTCTCTTTATCTATCTTTCCTTTAAGCCAGCTCGAACACCGTCTGGCCGTCTCTTTTTTGCACTATCGCTATTTATTTCTCTCTTTTACCGAGTGCACAGAGAGTTCGTACGACTCTAACTCTCCGGCTGTCCCCCGCCGCTCTTCTTCTCCGTTCCCGTGGTCGTCGCGCGTTCCGTGTTACTGCGCGCGCGTTTTATAAGGCGGTACACAACGAGCGACGAGTTTCGAGACGAGAGGGATACGAAAGAGCGAGGCGACCGAGTCGTACCGTGCGCTTGCCACTTCTTCTCTCTCTCTCTTCTTCCTCCCTCTGTCACGATTTTAACCGGCGCACTCTTCCACGCACCTCCGCACCTCACTAACTCTCTTAACCTACGAGCCCCGTGTGCGTTGTCGTCGTCCCTTTCCTCGCGGTTCAACAACGCCGGTATGCGCATCTGATACGGTGGTTCCACACGATTATCCCTCCTGGGATTACCGCGACTTTATCCTAGGTAACCGATTTCCAAAACAAATTTGGATTCATCGGTTTGAAAAAGTACCAACAAAGAAGAGCTGAACACCGTTCTCGATCGTCTTTGACACCGATAAGATTCGCTTAGAATATACACGATTGCCTTGGTTCGACTCGCCGGTTCACACTGTAATCGAAAGTGATCATCGACACCGAATCTCGACGAGGTCCGTGAAACGTTGCATCGCGCCTGCGCTGCGTAGTGGTATACCACCGTCGTATATATCGAGTGTAACAAGTCCGACTACGGTCGCACGATTTACAATCAACGACGTTGACACTGAATCCTTTTTGTCTCTCACCCGTTTAGATCTCGGTTTATTTGACCGGCCTCTTTCCACGCGAACCAACAGACCAGCGTGCGTCTGACACGGTCGGCGCGTGACTGCCGTGACTGACTAGCCGATCGTGAGTGACTGACTGGTGGGAAGCTGTTACTCGACTTGCTCTCTACGCCCGTGCCGCCACTGAATCCGATGTATCTGATCATCGGCACCACCGTCTCTCTCTCCTCCGGCTGGCTCGCTCGAAAAAGCTTCTGCTTTCGCGCTTGCGCCACGACGAATCGCTTTTTCGCTTTCGTACACGCGTGTGCACGCGCGCCTCGTCTACCGGTACGTGTGCCACTCCACGTACTTATATACGTGTCTCTATTACACTCTCGAGCGTGCGCGCGCGTGACCGTGTGGGTTGTCCTATACACACGAAAGACGAGACAGGACACGGCTTTGCCCGCGGAAGCGTCGCTCTGTCTGGCGCTTGCACTCGGTATTACCGGCTCGTATCTTCTTCTCTTATAATAGTTTTCAACCACGTGTAGTATACCGTGACCACCAACGAAAGAAAGTAGAAATATCAATCCAATTCACGCTATTTCTTAATTTAGATTCTCATAAAACAGATCAAGTCAACGGGTATATATAAGTGCGTCAGATTTCGGCAACGATCGTTCCGAGATATCGTTCGCGTTATCTATAAACGAGTGACGAACAGTCGATCTTATCGACGTCTTTTTTCTCAGTCGTCTTCGATCAATCAGTCGTTCGATCACGCGATCATAATACAATTCTCCGAACAATCATTCGCTCGCACTCGCATTCTTTTGTTCACTATTTATCTTCGATTGCTATCTGTTGTCGCGAATTCGAGAAACGCGTACATTTCATGTCCCTTTTCAATAGTGCGCAAGCTCGCCGCGAGGGTTCGCGCGTGAATTAGGGGATGATATCCTGTGATGAAAAGCGTATACGGAACTCTCGTCTCGTTTGTGTCGAAGAGGTTATCACCCCGAGATATATTTCGATAAACAGTCGAAACACGGTTAGAGCGCAAAGAGACACGTTGCGCCGATGTAGCCAACGATGACAACTGTCCGCAGGCCGGTCGAGTCCGTCGCTTTTATGGGGATAGCCGACCACGCTGCCGCACCGGGACCCGTGCTCGCATCTACGTGTGTGCGTACGCGTTTACATGCTCGATGTACAGTATATTGTGCAAGTGTGCGCGCGTGCGCTTACATATATTTCCTTTATATATCCCTATATGCATGTATGTATGTGTATATGTATATATATACATACTCATACATATATACACAGGTTTCGTATACATAGAGGATACAAAGTGTTCGCGTGGCCACGGTTAGTTTCTTTTCGCCAGAGTGTCGTCGCTCGAGAGGTGCATAAGTGTATATATGTACACGTACATATATACACGTGGAAAGAAACGGCAAAGAGAGGGAGAGAAAAAGAGAAAGAGAAGAACAGGGGTTAAACGGAAAGAACTCGTGTCGTCCGCTCGTGTGATACCTCGATCGCGGTGGGTGTCGCGAATGACTATGCTCTGTCCAAAAGGTGTGCGAGAGTACGCCGCGCGTGTGGGTGCTTCCCCTACCACAGCGCCACCACCACTATCGCGATTTCCACCACCATCGCGCTAGGCTCCTGGCACCACCACCACGGAACCAGTGTGCACCACTGAACGCGGCGGGTATACACCAGTATCAGAGAGTGGCAAGTATGAAACGTAACTTCTTACCGTTTCGTTGTTCATCCACACTTTTTACGTTTTCATAATTATATTTGAAATGTTTCCACCTATACTATTTGTATATTGACTAATATCAGAGAGGTTAGGGTAATTTCTATTCTATCTATATGTAAGTACCACTCGTAGAAGTGGTATACAATTGTATTGTACACAAGTTAATACCCAATTGGGTTTTCCCCCAAATCTAAAATCCCTAAATCCTTCCCTAAATCTCCCTATGAGTATAAACAATTCCGAATGTGGTTACTATTTGGCAGAGAACAACGCGAAAGATAACACTTTTAGAACGAGTGTAAACAAACACATGCATGCATTGTCTCTCCAAATTATGATTTATTAAATTTATGATCGATTCAATCTAGAGAACAATCTAGAGAGCAGCACGTCCAATGACGTTGAAACGTATCTATATTTTAATGAAATATGTTTTAGTGAATATATTTTAATGAAGTATGAAATAGAACATTTTTTAAATAAAGTAAAAGAACAGTCGTTTCAGTTCACACAGTTTATCTCATGATAGCTGAAACAGCTACACGACCTTTGATTTACGTTTGTTCTTAATACATATTGATGACTATTTTATGCACCAACAACGGAATACGACAGACCTGGACACGGATTTGACGTGCGAAGCTGCGTAAAAAAATGGTACATTACGACTTAATTCTGTGCCGTTTTTTGTTTACAGCAATGATCTAACGCGATGGAAACGGAGGGCATAGAATGTCGTGATTATTTTGCGAAAGTGTTCAGCAACAAAGAGGAATTCCCAGATAAAGAGATAAGTATCCATGGGAATACATCAATGAGCCGAGCGTAATGTCGTGAATGGAGGCGCGATCGTGGTGGTTTCCATTCGGTTCTCGTTGATTCATGACACGCGTTGAAATGACGTAGACGTTAAATGCGTTCGACGCGCGTACGATGCAAATCCGCACGTACACCCGTCGCATACGTAAAAAAACTGCTAGTTACACATAATCTATATCTACGAATCTTACGAATCAATCGGCAAAGTGTAATTCGCGATTTATTTCAGTGTCATCCCTTGCGGGTACGTCTTACGTTCTCCTTCCCAAAAATTACAACACGGGGCATACCACGATTCGATGTGTTGCTCCCCCGAATCTCGTTCGAAATCTAAAAATAGAATGGCGAAGGGTGTTCTCGAAAGGAATACGGTTTCTTTTTCGTTCTTTATTCGGCAGTTCGAACACCAAAGATCGACCGGATACAGATTCGAAACCACCGGCAAGAACGGAGAGAACGAAAGGAAAAAAAAGAAACGAAGGGGAGAGAAAGAGGAAGGAGAAGAAAAGATTCACGGAGGAGTGTTGTATTCTCCACCTCGCCGGGTCTTGTGTTCCACCGACGGGACCAGCAGCGGCAAACTCGTTACGAAATAGTCCCTAAGACGGGGTGACTAATTGCTAAGCGGCTTGTAAAAATTCGCAGGACAGTCTGTCGACATCGTGGCGCGGCCGTCTCATCGTCGCGCCGTTATACTTTTTGCCCATGCACGGTCGACTAGAGAAGAGAACAACTTGTAAGAGGGAGAGGGATCGAGCGATGGGGAAAAGTGGTGGGAACGACAAAGATAGAGAGGGGGCTGCGGTGACGACGGAGCGCGAAGGGGGTGTGGTGGGGGGTGGGGCGCGCAATGGGAGTGGTAGGGGGAACCGGCGAGAGAAGCGTGAGCGTGTGAGGCCTTAAGGTGAGAAAAGAAAAATGGCGAAGAGAGGCCGAGGCTGCGTCGTCTCGCGTTCGAAGGCGAGAGGGGACGACGCTTTCGCAGATTCCACGTGAGATACCTGCGGCATTCTTCGTTCTGCAGCAGGGCATTAAGCCGGATGCACATTCGTCGTGGACGACGCTCGGTGAATTCATTTCCAGGAAAAATATCTTCCGCCACGAAACGAATTTTACGGCAGATTTTGTTCGCGAACAGACCGCCGGAGAGCGGTTTCTTTCTTTCTCTCCCCTGTACTATTTTTCTCCTTCTATCCTTGTTCCTCTTGATGCGTGAAACGGAGGACACGGAGACGCGTGATGTTTTTATTATTATTTTTCTTGTCGTTTTTCGAGGACCGCCTCGGAACCGAGCTACGGCAATAAAACATCTAATCCGACGATAAACCGCGCAGTGATTCTTCCCCGCGACGACGTTTACGCGTCTCTGACACGTTTCGTGCGCGCCGCTGATGCGCACCGAATCGAAGGTAATCCCTCGCGCGCTTGCATCTCTCGCGTCTGATTGGTTGACACTTGACTTCGGACCATGAGATGGTTAAGGAAAAGCTTGCGATTCGGGTCGCCTTTATTTCCTAATTTCTTCATTTTCTAATTACTTTATTTGTATTACAGAAACAAAAAAATAAAAAAAAAAAAAAAATAGAAACGTGGAACATAGAAAAATTAAAAATCTTCACATTTTCAAAGATATGTATAAAAAAGGATGTTTTAAGAAAATCATTACGTGATACAAGGAAGGATTGTAATACTCGCAAAGAATTTCCTATTTTGCAAATAATTATCGAAGATGATTCACGAAGAATCGTGTCATTGTCAACAAGAATACTCGAGCTGATTACATCATACACGCATAGGAATTAATTTTGTAGCTCTCCATTATATCTTGAATGTTTTTCGGTAGCCACTTCGTTAAATAGACACATCGACTTCGACCCTGATACGATCCTCGAAATAAAACTGTAAGGTGCAACTAATACTATAAAGATTTATATTCGTCATCTTTACATCTAATCTAATACACTGATGCCTGCATTAAAACCAAAAAGTGCAACATTTAACCTAACCTATCAAAACTTTTATCACTATTTTCTATCTCTACTATTTCATTCGTGATTTACCGTAAAAATTGTTCATTTTAAAATCGAAAGACAACAAGAAAGATACGAAGAAAGTTTTTGCCAGTATCAGCGAAGAAATTTAATGTACGATGGAATAAAAATAGTGCGAATTGAGATTCCGATCGAGGTGCAGTCGAAGATCAAAACCACAGATAGCGAGGAGAAAAGACAGGCGATGCTGGAGTGCCAGTGGCGCACAAAAGGACACGAAATGATTTATTTCAATGCCCTATCGTGGCCGGCTGGAGCGTATCGCCCACGGTGGCGTTCGAGAGAGGATCATTTGCGCGGGACCACACGCCGAATGAAACAAGAAGAAGTTCAATTACTTCGTGGAATCATCGAAGATTCCTTTGCGGCGTTTTTAATCGAATTCTGGATTTGTCAAATTTTTAGAAATTAGAATATGAAAGAGCAATTAAAAAAGACAAGTGCATCAGTATTATAGGAAAAGTGATCATAAGGTTGATAAAACAGATAAATATGAAGACGGTACAAGACAAAAACGCGTGATAAAGATAGAAGAGATAAAAGAAATGATGAGAAAGAGATACAGAGGTAAAATGATAAAGAAAAAGGGAAAAGATGAGAGGATGATAAATGAGATCAAACTAAAGAAGATGATTAAAAAATGATAAAATTCACAGCTACAGAATTGACGGAGCGTGGAGAAAAGATGAACAACGACAGACGAAAATGATGAAGATGGAAAGAGAAAAGAAACAGAAAACAAGATAGAAAAAAGATGGAAGAAGGAGAAAAATAGATAGGTGTAAAAGGATCACCTGACCGACAACTATTCACAGCATACGGCTATGACAAATCTAATAGATTCCTTGGCGACTTCGGGTGGCCCACAAGAAGAACCACAAGATGCAACGAGAACAAGAAAAAGGAATGAACGTGTAAGAGAGAAGAGTATATCTATTCAACGCTCGATGAACGGATGTAACGTTTCGTAGTTCGTAGACCCTTCTGCTGTCTGTTCTAACAATGATATCCCTTTTCGTAACCGGGTATGGACGAGGACCGAGAAATAAGGTTAAGTCCCGCCGGTGCTCACCTATAACGCGCTGGAGACACACAATGCTCATTGTCAACTCGTCGTGGAATGTGGGGAGCGAGGTATGTATTGTCGGTGCACGCCAAATGTAGATGCCTCTTTTCGACTGGTAACAACATTCACGTTGAACACTATTTGATCCTTTCCGCTTTTGCCACTGTTATGGCTTATCTTTTTTTATCGTGGATAGGTTATATCAATGCACACGTTTGAAAGCAAAAATGTTTGTGCGTATGATAAACAAATTAATTTTGATAGATTTTTGTAGATTTTATAGATTATAGGATCATGAATCATAGAAGTATTTTTATGGATTATATTTATTATAACTATGGATTATATTTACTAGTAGTAACTATACTACTGGACTTTGCAATTACTTTCCATTTTTGAAGAGTGTCATAAGAAGGTTGAAACAAATGGAAAGAATTATTTTTACAAAATTTGGAATTGTTTAAGAGAGTAAAATAATGATAATAGTAATAGTAAACTAGTTACCAAAATATCAAATTCATTAGGTTTGCCAAGTTAAAGGTATGTGTTGAAAGAGAAAGCTCTAAATATTCAATATTAAAGTAAATATCCAAAAGGGAGCATAATATTAATAGACAAAGTTTCATGACATCAATAAGGGGTCTTCACAAAATGCACGAGGCGAAATTAATATGACATTAATACTCTTGCGCCTTTGCTGAAGGCTCAGTAGGCGAGCCAGATCGGCTACACCATCGATATTTTATTGGACACTGACTGAGAAGTATAAAACACCATTTAGATTCAGTGGACTCTATGTACACGTGAAGCAATGCACGTTTATACATCGAATAAAATGTTTCTGTGAGATTAGCTATGTTACGAAAGCGATCAATTCCAAAGCCTGTTGCCTGTTCCTCCTTTCTAACCTATCCGCCAATGTAATTTCATAAGGAGTATGCTTTATGCATTTTTAAGCGATGTTACGAGTCTTTGAAAATTCCAAACACTATGAAAAGCGATACGCACGAATGGGAGAAAAGAAAATGAACCGGTCAGACCAAGGATACTGTTATACTACTGAACAAATAGAGCACTACTACTATTTCAATTATATTTCATTTACTACTGTAAAATACAAGAATTATTGGTTAGGAAAGTATTTTAGATGGTGTTTAAAGCATGTTTTTAGTGGAAAGCTATTTAGAATTGGAGATTTATATGGCTGATAAATAGTAATTTCTATATTTTATAGGTTATGGTTTGGACCAAGTTTGAATATACATAAGTAGTTTCAATGACATAGGAAAGTCTCAACGATGATCAAATATCAAAGTTTATATATATTCTCTGGGGAAACAGACTCCTGAGAAGAGAAATGCCTATAACACCAATTAAGGATAACAGTTTACTTATAATTAATAATAATAAAAAATAATGGCTAAATGTAATACGTAAAATTAGTCCATGTAGAAAGTTTAATCTCAGCAGTTGGTATACATGCTTTGCTGCTTTCAATTGTTTCGTCATTTCGTTGATCACGTGGAAGTAAATATGGTTCGTGACAAGTTAAAAAATTCTTTTCTCTTTTACAAGTTTAAGCTTGGATATAGAGCAGCAAATGTAGCAAAACGCATTTATAATGTATGTAGACAAGGTGCTGTTGCATCTCAACATCTGTTTCGTAAGTTTGAACGCATATACTCATTCAATTTCTCATTTTCGATGACAAATGGACTTTGTGAACTTGGCTCGTCATCTAACGATACATTTCCTTCTTTGAACCGTTTAAACCATTTTTGTGCTGTCTTCTCGCTAACAACACCTTCCCTACGTATACTACAAATGCATCTTGCTACATTTGCTGCTGTATATCCAAATCTAAACACGTAAAAGAAGAAAGAACGAATTTCTAACTGCTAGCTATCTATGTTTACTGCCACGCGACAACGACATGTCAAAACAATTGAAAACAGCAAAGCATGTATACCAACTACGAAGATTAAACTTTCCGCTGAAACCAATTTCATACATTACATTGATCAATTACTGCACGAAATTCGATTTGTTGTTATTATTAACGAATAAACCCCACGACCTTTTTTCGATACTTAATAGAATTATAATAAAATGAATATAATTTTATATTTGCTAGGTATTTGGTATACTTACTGTATTCTATTTCTTTGAGATTCTAATTTAGAATTTAATTTTTTAGACTGAAGACTAAAAAGGAAACACCCAACAGATCTCACAAAGGACATAACCTAACATACAAACACTCACCACACTAAAGAAATAAATCAATCAAATTCGAAGATGGTATCCCACTGTGGGTAGCCATCCACATGTTATATTATTGCACCACTAAGCTATAATATTTTACCAAATGTCCTACTGGACAAATTGTAAAATGTAAATAAATAAATAAATAAAAAAAAAATTTTTTTAGACTCTCATACTTTATTTCTGGTTTAAATTCTACATTACTTAGAGCTTTAAACTAAGATGTAACAATACCTTAGAGATTACTGTGCTTTTAATTAATCAGTAGAGAAAATGTAAGATGCTATCTATAATTCCAGCTGTAATTACATCAGTTGCCACTGTTAATTAATCCTTTAATTTGAAACCTGACTATAGCTTAAATGCTCCTATGCCCTAATCTTTGTTTAATCTTGGTAAAAAAAACATAGGATATAGGCGTAGTTGCAGTAATTGTTATTAAAGTTTGATGCTTTAATTTAAGATCATATATCTTAGAAAACATTTTTGTCTTTGGTCTAAATTCTATAGGAAAACATAGTGTTATAGATGACTTATAGATAATTTCATAAATTGCTATTGATATTTAGTAGTTCAATTTAGATATAAGAGCTGTAGTATGAAGATTCCACTATATCTGAAAGATCTTTCACAGGGGAAAAAATAGCGCTAGTAAAATTATTTCATCGACCATAAATATTTATCTGAATCCGGGCCAACAGCAACATACACGATTTCGTGCATCGCTGTCGCAGATCGTAGATCAAGCGGCCGAGATATGGCGAATTGATCGTGCACGTCGTCTACGGACAATAATAAACGTCGGTTTAGCAATATTTGTCTGTCGACGCGCGTTCCTCTGCGTCTAAGTGCCGCCTTTTTCTCAAAATTCTCTTCTCGATCTCGTCCGCGACCTCTTTTCAAAAATATAAATTTTAATTGACGCACGACAAAATGAACGACATTGAAATCGTAACTAAAATTTCGTTCAAGTAAATGGACTTCCATATAAACGAAGTTCTATTGCATTCATCAAACTCATAAAACTGTCAAAATTTTATTAGAAATTTTCAAGCCTTTATATAGGACTAAACCTATATGAATACGCATAACAATGTGTTTCAAACAAATAATAATAACTAGACTGCGGATGTTTACACAGATTTATATTTTTGTTAAGAGAATGAAAGAAATAACCTATAATAATTGACTTCTATATAACGATTATTACACTTCGGATATTTAGTCTTACGCGTTATGTACGCATCTTGCGCATTTTAGCATCTTTAAATTTCCCATAAATGCGTAAACATCCATAGTTTAGTAATACAATTTCATCGCGTCTATTCTATTAACAATTTCATCCATTTACACTTACCCCAAAGTAGCAGGCACCATCTGCAGGAAGACCTAGCAACAAAACATCACCAGCGCCATTTAGATCCCACGACGCGCCATAATTTCCTTTTCACCACTTCTATCTTCATCTCACATCAATTCTCTTCCATCCAAGAGACCGTATAATGGAACGCGTTAAATCGAGCGAATCACGAGCTCGCCGTATACAAAAGGCGAGCCGGGGTACCGGGTGATTAATTTCGTCCGACAATTAACAAGTCCCCCGAGAAACGGGCACGCGCGTGAAAAGGCCGAGGGGAGCGGGTGGAGACCGGAGCCAGAATTCAACCCTCGAAACGAAGCTTCGAGGAGGCCATTTTTTGAATGGGAATTGAAACGAGGCCGGCCACCCTACGATTGTAGTCGTCGTGAAGGAAACGGAACAGAGAAGGGTACAAAAGGAGCGAAATCTTTCGGGTCTGTACGTCTGCAGGACGAACGGTTTCGCGCAGCACCATTAATCTCCGAGACAATAGTCGCTTCTACGAAAAACTGAACTGCGGGCCCCGTAGGTTCGATGAATAAAGTTACCATTACTAAGGTAATGTAAGAAAGTAAACGACGGTAGTTTTACCTGGACCAAACTTTTGATGGTTACTTTTGGGTAGCTATGGAATGAAGATAATCCGGATGCCGAGTGCGGAAGCACGTTTAGTACGTTCAATGCTACGATGGGTGTTCTTTGTTGATTCAGTATTCAGTAAGTAATGCTGTTAAATGGTTATACGTATTTCAATTTTTAATAGAGTGCCTTAAGGAAGATAAGTAACCTAACGGATACTGTGTTGAGATAAGTATTATTGTTTAAACAAAAAATAACATTGGCCAATAAAGAATGTAGGTTGAACAATAGCATTTTAGTAGAACCGAATGTGTTAATGTGAAGTATACATAGTAGAACTTTTTTGTATTTGATATATTGTATATTTGTAACACATTTCCTTCTTTTAAGTCTTATCTACAGACTATGAGAGGGCTCTGAGATTTCATTTCATTACCATAATCCAGAAAAAGCTTTCATAAGAACCTCTACTATATGTAAACTGATAGAGAAAAAGAAAGAAAAGAGAGAGAGAGAGAGAATCGAAACGGTCGTCCTGCGACTGCAATGCAATTTAAATGAACCTGCGTTCAGGCGTGGACAGCATGAGGGAACACGAGTGTATACGCGATTTTACAGCGCGCCACGAGGTGTAAATAATGTCCAGCCGCTCGGTACCGAGAGGCTCGGTAGAGACCTCGTGATCCGAAACGGTTTACGACCTTCCGGCGCCTCGGTCGAGACACCTGCCCGCACACCTCTGCCCAACCACAACGCGATACACGCTGGCGATTCTTGAAAATACTTCCTCCCCCTCCCCTGAACGTTCGTTCATTCAGGTAAACAGTATGGTCGGTGAATGCCGACGGTGAATGTTCCATCATCGGTCCTTTATCGCAATGCGTCGTGGAATCTGGAATTTTTCAGACGTTAACATGCTTATGCATTTTGTACTGGATGAATGAGTGTTGGTAATAAGAATGAAAATTAAATGAGTTTCAAGGATCTAAGGTTAAAGAGTGCGCGTCTGTGAATGAAGGGTGTATTAACTTTAATGTATATAACCAGGTGTCCATTAATATGTTTCTTTTACCAAGTTTTTTATTTTCTAGAGAAAATATAAAATAATTTCGAATCCTCATCTTTTGGGTATTAACATGAAACGATCGAAGTTCATGCAAAAGTTTCCACTATTAAAACTTCAAACTTATCAAATAACTAGCACTTTGAATAATGTTTAAATGAATTAATCATTGACTAATGCAATCCTTTAATGTTACATTAATGGTAGCAATGGTAGGTAATTTGGTTAATAGTTCTTTAAACTGTGAGACCGAAAATGAAATGAAAACTGCAAAATACACATATGCACCTTCTGCAGACGTACATATATCGTTCTTCGTGTACAGAAATATATTAAATAGTAATGTTTTGAAAAGAACACAAACACGTGTAGGTAACCGCGCCGCGATTGACATTCCTCTCACAGCGCCGTCTGAATGATTTATCGGTGGAATTCGCGCGCACTTCTCGAAAATACAGACGCAAAGGGACCGCGATCGGGCGCAGTCGCTCTGCGTGTTTCTGTTTTGACCGAGAGCGGCTGCATCCGCTCCACTGCAATAAGTCGTCGGTGCGCCTTGGATCCAAGCCAGTTACGCAAATTTCTGAAATCGAACCCGGCCCCAGACGGACAAAGGGCCCTCTACCAGTGAATTTAAACAAACAGGAAACGACAACTCCGATTGTTTGCTTTAGCGTGACGTAATTACCAAATAATAGACGTTAAATTGCCTTCGTGGATTAATAAGTGAGGTTAGGATAAATGATGGTTTGACAATGGTTCATTGCATATGATAGATGTCTATAATGACCACTTAAAAGATACAAGCATACTTTTGAATAAATATTATGCTTTCCTTAAAGTTTAATTCTATAGGAAGTTTCTTAAACGATAGTTGATGCATTATGCAGTAGATCACAATGTATGTCTACTATGGTTCAATAGAAAATATTTTTCTGTGATTTTATGAATAATAGTTGAATAACTAACTACTGATTGATAAACTGTAGATGTTTATCAAAAGTAATTAGTTATTATTGAAAGTAAGTAATTGAAGATTTGTTTCAGCATCTAATATAATATATTCTTGCAAATTATGTATATGCATTTCATATATTTTTGTACATTCATGTTTCCCATAAATATTTGCAGTCTATTGAATAATATTGGCAATTTACTTTTCTGTAGTTGCGTAGTTTGTGTTAATTAAAAGAAATGTTTTATCATGTAAAAATAAATTTTTTTCGTTTCCTTTACTATTTAAGAATCTAACCTGTTGATTTGTCGGACGACACGATGAACGTTATCCGACAACGGAACAACGACACGATGAGAACACGCTTGAATCCGATTAAATACGTTCCCCGCGTAAAACCAATCGACCATTAACCCTGTCGATCTCATTTTATACGCTGTCATGAACCCAGGGCGACGCGACGCGACGATAGGACAACAAACAAGTGGATCAGCTGTCGCTTATTATGTATTCCTGCAGCTCATCAGGATCGACCGATTTCGAGACCAAAATGATTTATTATTGTTCATGGCCGATCTATTCACAGCCTCGCGAATCTTTAGTCACAACGGAACGAGGGCGGCGCCACGATCACTTATATGTATTTCGGGGATATCTCGCGGTCGTAATAACCGTAAGGCAAACTTCAATCTCTTCCAAGGACTCGCAATGATAAATCTGCGTGTTGGATATTCCGAAAATTCCCTACCAAAAAAATAATCTACGCGTAAAAATATAACGAAGAGAAGTCATCTCGATCCAAAATGTGGTTAGCTCTTGGAACGAATCGATCGAACATTATGGTTAATCGATATGGATAAACAATAAATCAATCCAGAAAGTCTGCATTCAAAAGCCTCATCTCCACTGAAGTAACGTCGAGTAATTTTTTGTTACAGTTCAGCTGTTCTTTTGAAAAAGTCACCGTGTGTTGCTTCAGTGTGGATAAAATAATTCTGTAAGTTACTGTTTGTTGAAAATATTGTGGAATATATAGCAACTAAAGGCGACAAGAAATTCCTTGATGTTGCTTTAGTGGAAACGAGGTTTACAAATCATATAAAGCAAAATAAGAAAAGGTTCAATGCATATGTAAAGTATAGAACTTGAATAGGAAAAAAGTCCTCTCGGCGATAGTGTTGTTTTATTTACGACGTTCAGGCAAATTAATTACTGATAAGCGATCGGAATAAAAACAGTTGAGCGCTGTCAGCAATGAGGTCAATTAATTACGACGCCCAAGAGGAAAAATTTAAATGAACACAGACCTGACGTCGTGTCTCGTTGTCCCTGTTTCTTCTTTCTTTTTCTCATCTTCCTTCTGATCGATAGTAAACACTAGGTTTTGTCGCCGTCGCGCTAAATAACTACACGAGTCACGGCTTTCATCACCATGTAAGCCGACAACCTAACCAAAACATACGACTAGGCACCGAACAATTTTTACATGTTTACGAGGTTATGTACACTTCTCGCGTAACCCCACATACTTTCGGTTAACGATTTTTTCGTATCTCGTTTGATCACGCGGGTATCAAGTAATAACAGTGAAAACGTAAACAACGACGCAATTTAGTCCACCGTAATTGTATTGCGATCATGGTAACACCGTCAAACAACATTACCATAAACATCGATGGGAAAGCAGCGCGTGCGCCGACGTTCGTTGTCCTTGTCCCCTTCCGTACGACTTAATTAAAGGACTCGAATATGCGTAACTGGCGTCTCCGTGTGTCGCAATGATAACCTTTCGTTCGAAAATCGATGGCTAATAATGTTCGTTTATCGTTCTCAAACCGAGAATAAACGATCTCGGAGCTACGTAAAGTCGTGCGTCATAACATCAACCATAACCTCGTTCTTAGACGCGGCTCGAAGATTTTGGCGCACACTGGACCGGGCATTACCATATAGGCTTCCCAGGGGGCGTCGCTGCGGAATCTGTGTCATGTCGCGTAAACATACTACAATAATAATACACTATAAATACGCTGCACTCACTAAGAGAGAGAGAGAGAGAGAGAGAGAGAGAGAGCGAGAGAGAGAGAGAGAGAGAGAGGAACAAAAAGCGAAATACTCACCGTGGGATAGAGAAAAAGAACATGCATGCAGGCGCCGGCGCCGCCGGACGAGTACATTACACGCGCCAAGGAAGTATTATCCATCCCACGTATCCGACGTACTAGTATCTTCCCTCTTTTTCCTACTCGTTTCCCAACTAATCTTGCCACCTTTATTCCTCTTCCTACGTTTTCCACTCTCCCGCTTCATTTGATTCTTTCAAACACACATTCCCCGTCTCTCTCACGCTATAGCTCTCTACTATCGTCATTGTGCTTTTTTTTCTTTCTTTCTCTTCCAACAACTCTTGTCTTCCTTCCTTGTTTCGCTAGCCAATCTCACCGTATCCTCCTAGTGTTTTTTTCATTTGTTGTTTGTTCGTCTTTCTCTCTTTCTCATTCGCTAGTGAATATTTATTTGTCTTACTTCCTCTTGCTCCAGGGGCGACTTACTCTCACGTTCCTCACCAAACTAACCGGATCATGGGCGCCGTCCGTTGTAACTGGCTCGGTTGAACGACCAACCGGCTCAATCTCATCTTTCTGTTTCCCCGCCCTTCTTATTTGTCCCGCAACACCCATGCCACAGGGCGACGCTCGTTAGACGTGAAATCGATCTTAATTTTACGTGGAGTCGTGAACGGCCGGCGCGAAACCGAGCCCTGCATCGCGTCGTGGCATGTCCACTTGTCACGGGTGTCTCGGCGTCGTTCGATTTAGAGATATAGTGTTAAGGCTCGTTTTTAAGAGGAGCTCAACGCGACGGGATGAAAAAGGAGACGCGATATTTATGACAGCCGCGACTCTTTTCCTTTTCTTTGCATCCATCGTCTCCCCTCCTACAACTTTCTTGCGGGGAGATCGCGTTACGTATAAATCATCGACGGAAGTAAGATATAGTGGCCGTTCGTTAAAATTTCGTTTTTGATAAACTAGTTTCCGGACAGGTCTGCCTTCACGAATTGTGAGTTTCCTTTATTCCGTTAGTTTTCTTTAACTTTTTGCAGGATTAGTGTCTAAACTCGGCAGAGAAATCTATCGTTGTAATAGATCACTCGAGAAGGGGAGAGAAAAGAAATTTCGAAGATATTTATAAGTATGTACACGTATAGTGTGTGTATGAGAAATGAGCAGGTATGGCACATAGTGGGGGTGTTCAAGAGCAACTATCTGATTTCGATCAAACTATAATTATTGCTTTATTCAACTATATATTTTCCTGTTGTATACAATAAAATTGATATATTACAATTAACAATATTTTTTACATAATACGATAATCCCAAAATATTTCAATGATACGAACCTTTTTCTTTCTAATCTAACCTTGGGGTCTATCATTATGTGGTCATACATGTATATCATTGATATTACCATTAATCATACTCGAGGCAGCAAATTCTACTAGTAATTTCTATTGCGAACTACAACTACCTGTTTAGCTTATTGCGTCTCATGCTAGGCTCGCGTTTTTTCAGCCGAGCTGTCACCTCGTGTCTAGAATTTATCAAACTAATCCGATAAAACGATAGAAATCGAGAGCAACCAGGGCAAATTAGAACGCTGTCTCGGGCGTGCAGACATTAACTAATCTTAAGGCACTCTTTTACTAATTCATATACACATAATACGAGGTTTCTTAAAATATATTTTTATTTTTATTTTTATTTTATTTATATTTTATTTTTTCATGATAAAATCGCATTTCTCTATAGTCATAACCATCACATTGTTAGTAACGCAAGTATGAAACAAATATAGCAGCGAAAGGAAAAGAAAGCTCACAGTCCATCACAAACATCAGGCAGTCATAAGTCATAATTGACCAGCTTTCACCAACGTTCCACTCGAACAATTAATTAATCATACCTCTATATGTTTTCACATCACGATTGAAAACTTGTAATTGCTCATAACATGATTAGAGTAGAGAGTGTAGAGAGTAGAGTATGGAATCAGAATTCCTTGTCTACACATCTATTTATGTATAGGCCATAAGAGAGTGTAACTTTTTAAGATGAAACATAAAAATTAATGTCGCCTGGTGAGAAGAACTTAGAAGTCGATGGCGATTACATAAATAAATAACATAAAAGTTATAAAAAAGAAGTAGAACAGTAATTTCTTCTAAAACATATTCTATTATATTATTCTTATAGTACAAGAACCACATGAACATTATGGGACCAGCTAATTCAATGTATCATCTAATGGTCGTAGGAATAATGTTAACATTTTAATTGAAATTAAAAAGTAGCAAGCTAGTTTCTAATAAAAGAGCATCTAACTATCTTTCGAAATATTATAATCAGGCATTATGAAAGAGAACTTCAGTCATGCGAAAAAAGTATATAAGAAAACATTAAATTAAAAACTTTCTTGCTCTTCTGACGTCAGACACTGTCAACGACTTCTCCACTATGCCTCCAGTACATAAACATGAAATACACGTATGTAAATAAAGCGTTTTTAATACATATGCATAATCGTTCTATGTAAACAACCTGCGATCTCCAGCTCTACGTATACAAGGCAGAAATATTCGCCCTTCTGCATCCGCAAATATACGTTCGCGTGGATCTATTAGTTCACGGCTCTGGCCGCGCATATGCATTCGCGTATTCGCGTATGCTTCGTGTGATTTTCGCACGCGGTCTGTCGTACAGTAACGCTAGAACACTTTGAACTCCTAGTTCCGTCGCAGATCTTCTCAGAATTAGATCGATATATCCTTCGGACATAAACGATCGAACGATGTTCAAACGAATTCTACAGGGAGACTTAACCTAAAATCACTGAACGATCGATGGTTTCCGCGGAAAGTAAACTATGAAGAAAATTAATGGGGGTAGTTGGTATCACTGATAACAAAGTACAGTTATAGTTAATTCTAAGAATGTAAACCTATCAATATTTTTATCTAATATCTACAATTACATTGTAATAAATGGAGAATTGCTTTAGAAAGTTTTTAAATATACAAAGTGGATTCTTTGATAAAAAATATTTTTGTTTGGTTGTTAATTAATAAATAATAAACACAAAAAATAATGCAAGTTTACAACAAAGTTTGCTAAGTCTATCTAGGTGGCGCCACGTACAAGCCCACGCGTATGCAATGATCTTTCGATACCGATTTACTCGAAAACGAAGCTTTCTATAAAATAGTACTACTCTACATCTTCGACTTATTTTTTTATATAGTATAACCTCTCACTTCTCCATGATTCCCTCTAACACGTACAAATAAGGGAATGTAAATAAACTCTCTAAAAGAGCAATCCTTTAGCGATTAATCTAATAAGTAGCGAAATAAAATTGACGATCGCAAATTCATTTCAGATGCAATTGCATCACCGAATTTCCACGTGAACTTATAAATAGAACATGCGTATAGTGACCCGTTTTAAAAGGAACTGGCCAACAACGAAACGGACGTAAGTTACGAGTTCGCGAAACGTCGTCTAAAATCGTCGTTATTGCAGTTGACTGTACGCACACGAGGTATTATTCGTCCCACACAAGCCCGGTCGTTACCGCGCCAATCCTTCCTCGCTGTTTTTGAGCCCGGATACGTTTCAGCTCTTGCTTGTGCACGTGTTTATGTAAATGTTCCGCGTACACATCGAGTGACTTATACCTATAAGCGCATCGAAACGTTATTCACATTGCACGAACATTAAGCCCGTCGACGCTACGAAAAGTCGGAAGTTTTTGTGAACGAAAGTTATCCCTCGAAGGATCCAGTAGGGGCTCTTTGTGAGAGAGCAGGGCGCACGTGCGAGATCGATGGTTCGTAACTCTACCAACACGTACTAAAGGAATGTTGGAAGACCGCCGAGTTCGTCGTAAAGTACACAATCGAAATTGACTGGCAATATTTCAGGGACCGTCGACAAGGATTTCGCGAAGCTTCCTCCCCAAGTACTTTATCCAGTGTTTCATCTGCCTTCCAGATTCTTGTTACGGGACTAGGGACTACCGATACTCTTTCAGATTCCTCAATGAAATGCGGGATGTTTCGAGAAAACATACTTGATCGATGAGTTATTAACTATAAACTGGAATAAGAATGCTTATATATGTGTAATACAAATATGATAGTAAATTCCTCTAACTACATATATATTTTTTAAAAGCTAGAAGTTGTTAGATAGTGTAAAAAAATGAGGTTAGGTCATACCAACATGAAATTGATCATTGCTTGATTGTAATGAACAAAAATATTTAGAATAATTCCATTATGATGCAAATGAACTTAATTTTAAAGAAGCAATATCAATAATCGTCATCCAATAATACAAACGCACTTTCTAGAGACGATCACAGCACAACAGCAGAATTTATTCCCTCATCCAAATTCAGCACGTCCGAATAGATAGCCCATATCAGTAAATTTGGGTGAGCAACGTGAATTACGGGACTGTAAAATGAATTTAAGCGTGGTACGTGTGGCAAGCACATGTCGATAAATCACTACGCCTAAGTTCGATCGTGACGCGCGCGAAATTGATACCGAACTCGTAAACCTATTTCTGCTTTTTGCGCTTTTCCGCTTTTTCCATGAAAATACTTCGCTCGTAAACCGCGCGATTATAAATAGTTTACTATTTCAATGGCAACAATTAACGATCGACCAAAGTACAATGGAAAGAGCGATTTTCATCGAACGATCAACGCCGTGAAAATGTCAAAGGCAACATGCAGCAGAGAAATATTTATTTCTCTGACGATCACCTCATTAATCGGATTTGCATGAGTGGCAATCAGGCGTCAATTAATAGCTGAATTATGCGGCATTCCTGCACGCCGTTAGAATTTACCTATATTATACACCGATCTCGCGTTATCCACCACCGATACAAGCCTTATAGTCTTTATGTAGCACGCCACCCACACGCGTGGTCATTATCGGCGCGCGAACGCGACGCGATCCAACATTTTACGGTGCATACACGTCGACAGATGGGAATGTTGGCGCCATTCTCGCGGCATTATGCCTGCACACGTACAGTGGCTCAGGAAAGTATTCCAACAGTTATAGAATCTTTTTATACATATATAATGTACTATACAAAATATCGTGAAATTTGTTTAGGACTAACGTGACTATGAATCTCGTGATTATATTGGTCAAGTCTGAACCGAATCTGAAAATGAATACATATAAAAGTTACAAAATACTTACGAGCATACACGAACGAAAGTTAACAAAATATTTGAACAGTTAATTATTGATTGATTGACTAGTAAATCATAATACTTAGTAAGAACATTTGTAGCATATTTCTTTTTTACAAATTGAAATAGAATTTTACAAGATAAGTTAGTCGATATTTTTGTTCATTACTGTACATTCCTACATACCATGGCTGATAATGGCGAAGTAAAATTTCTAAAATCTTGTCTGCAATTTGACAACCATACGTAATCGCAATCTCCATTACGATCTCGTCGTGAAAGTCTATGGTGCATTAGATATCATTGTATTTTTTCTTAAAAGGGACGGATTCTAGTAGAAAGTAAACATTCTGTATGAAATTTTGGCATCATTATAATAAACTTTGAGAAAATATTCAGAAGTATGAAGTTTGCAATGGACAATTATTACTTTACATTTGGTACCAATATCTGTAATAAAATACTTTTTAAAATACTTAAGATCATATATTCAATTAATCAATTCTAATAAAAATATTTTTTTACCGAAGTAATGTATTATTTATCATAAAGATTTTATTCTACAAAATTATTCGATGAAAGGTTCATTTGACAAACTCCCACCAAGTACAAAACTCGAAAAACCATCCCCTTTGGAATCTCGCCTGGCGGCGCAACAACAATCTAGCCACGACTTGGAATAATATTTTGCCAATGTCCGAGGAAATTGATAACCTGGTGCCTCATCGAAGGAAAAACACAGACGGCCGTGTAAACTCAAACAGTTTATCGTACGGTGGATAGAGGGCCCGTGAGTTTTCAGGAGCCACATTTTTGGCAACGTCATGAAAGCGAGGAGAAGATGGCGCGTTGATCGTGAATGCGTCTCAACCGCGCGCCACAAGGAAAAAGTCTTGCCAAGCATATCTTGACAATGAAATGCATTACGCTCGAAGTTTTTATGCTCAAAGGTCGACTAAATTTCAACACGATCTAAATATAAGACGCCATCAACAACAACGATCGCACGCGCCGATAGACTTTTACATTCGATGCTAGTAAATCTGGTTTTCATCGTTTCCCCTTAGACTCAATACACACGAGCAATTCAACACCGCAGCATTTGAAAATTATAGGAGAAAAACATGATAAGTATAAGTATAGAAGTAAGAATTTTTACATAATTGAAAATCGAAACAACCTCTGAAGATCAAAGATCTTTCAAAAGTAGTTAATACTAGAAGGAATGAAGAAACAGTTCAGCTCCAAAACCAAATATGCATATTGACAATTTTGATAATATGGGATTTCCCTATAAAAAATTGTAAATGTGATTTATCATATTCTTTCCCCGTAGTCTGTATATACTGAGACGTTTCGTGCTATACTCTCTTTAAATTTCATGTTAAAATATTTGAGAATTGTTTCGCGGTAATACCACAAAGTGTCAAGCGACGCGCGTCGTAGCTCACGTTTCTATTAACACCTATGGCATGATGTTTTATCATGCTCTACACAAACCTATGAGTAACGTGGAAAAAACGTTTAGTTATTTAAAATTAGCATATACCCGATGGAATCTCAATTTCTGCTCGTAAAGAAAAATTTACTGAAGAAAGAGAAATTGATTAAAAAGATTCATATCCTGTCCTACATCTCTGATGCATTACGCGTACGTACACGTGATAACCTCGAAGTTGTAACGATAGCGTTGAACGTACGTACATAGTGAACAATTACCATTTACCGAAGGATTTTCGCTTACCTTGCTGTCCGTAATCGACGAACTTTTCACTTGCTATTTGTTATTCGGCGATCAACGATATATGTGGTGATTGTTGATATACGTGAAGAAGTGAGTGCGCGCGCGCGCGCGCGCGATCCGAAAGGCCGCGATGACGAGTTACGAACGCTTGGTTATTGCCGACGAGAAGCCTGGCGCCGTCTGCGAGTCGTATGTATCACAAACAGCTTCGTCTGACATTCAATACTCGTGATCGTTACTCTGCAGGTTGTTAATAATTCTAAAAATATAAAGGAACACCGGCTTCACGCTATTTCACAAATCATATCTACGTCTACATTCCAAGCGTAGTGCACGGTTACCATAAACGTAAAAGATAGGAAGTTACATACATAATAGATACTAAGATCAGTGACCCCAATTTGATCGATAACGCCATCTTTTTTTCCTAATCGTAGTTTCTGATCAAATAAAAACCAAAAGGCATACTGGAATGATTGTCGCCACATATCGATTTAAGTGTGGTATTGGTTGATCATGATGTTGATGATGAATTTTATAGTATAATTTTCTTTCATTTTTACTCGTAGGATATGCTGGCATCGTCGGAAAAGGTAGAGACATCCTGGATGTTAATTAATCACCATTTACTTTTAAAACGAAGTTAAAGAATAGTATTATATTATACTTTTATCGTGTAAAAATAATCTATGTAGGATTTTTAAGCTTTGTTTTCCTTCAGTATCTTTATATGAAATTTGAATAAATTTTCCTGCAGAAGATCTACTTTCCACTAACTTTCACCTTGTATCGCTGATATAAACGTTTCATAAAAATATTCAATTGCCATTGTAGATCGTGAATTCTAACCAATATGGATATACATTCGATTACACGTATCTCCTGTTTATTCTGAACATATCATCTATCTAAAGATCATTCCTTGAGTATATCGATATCACTTACATATATTATCTGTTCTTAAAACGTATCAATGGAAGGCGAAAAACTGATTCAATAAATTCGTATAAACGTTGTAATTGTAAGTGAGATGCTTTATTATCATATGAGTTTCAACTAAGAAACTTGATATATAAGTAAAAATAAGTGAATTTCGAACTTTAAAATGATTCATGAAAATTGAATTTTCCTTCAAGGTTGAAATGGTTTTATTTTCGTTTATTTACCAAACAAAGACTTAATGAAACCGGATTCACTCACACTCGTGCACATAATGTACATTTGAAGCTAAAAATGACAATGCACCGTATTGAGTACTTACTCATACACCGAAGATTACGCGCGCGAGAATGTCATGACACTAAGGTCATGCATATAGGAGCGATGTCATGAATGCAACTTATAAGTATTTAACCCATTTATCGTTGTTACGATGATAACACACATATATATTTATATATATAATACGTAAGTTTTTTAAATATTGGTTTTTAATTAATCTGGTCGGTAACTAAAATAACGTATCGTGATAGAATGTCAAGCAAATTAATACACGCTAAAATAAGTAAAAAAACAAAGAAACATTCATCTGTTTACAGTGCTATAGAGTTCTATGCATACATTTATAATTAATGAATTAAACACAAAATACGCAGCGGTCTAGTGTATAATTTCTTCTACGGTTGTTTGTGTTTTTTTTCAATTACATTATTTCTGTATTAATGAAGATGAATGAACGTACTGAAAAAAACAATGATTTATGATGAAAGCATATCTTATTGCATAATGAGTCGATCGTCTGTATCGGTAAAAAATCGGTATGATACATTTTAAATATTACGTCCTTTATTTTTGTTCTGACAGAGTTGGAGCTGATACTCGTTATCAGGCATGGACCTATCCTCATTAAAATTCCTTTTATCTTTAGTCGTTAAATATACACACGTTATTAAAGGTCGAAAAAATTTGCCATACGTAAGTATACTACTACATACTAAAAAAATATAATTTTTTTTTTGAAAAAAAATTAAAATAAAAGTCTAGGAAACTTGTAATTTATCCATAATTAATGTATAATTAGTCGATCAAGAAAAAGAAAAGAAGAGGGAAGAGAACTTAAGTTGCTAAATGAAACATGCGGTATAGGCGGTGTGCAGTCTTTAGTAATTAAAAGGGAAAAGTAATCGTGCTTGTCTAACTGAAGTACCATCATCTGAATAAAGGGGATGCATGCAAGGCTGAGCATGAAGCGACGAGGATAGAGATGTGTTTGTTTTCGTCCAATGTAAATAATAATAATAGTTTCTATGTCATCAGCGTCCACATATGTGCGGAAATTCCTTTATCCTTGTCATTCCTTGCACAATATGCATGCACCCCGAAAAGGAGGACTTTCTATCAATTCTATTCGATAAACCAGCCAGAACAAAAACAAACTATTTTAACGGCAAATAACATATAGACTACATAAAGCACAATTACAGTATATTTCACAAATTGTTTAAACATTCATATATAATTATACGAATCTTCGCATATGACGGAAAGGCGATTTGATCAATTAGGGGAAGATTATTTTGTAAAAACAATATATTTTTAAGGACAGGAAAACATTAGGAGATTGAAGGACTTTGCGAAAATGGCTTCATCTGGCAGACTGCCATGCCAGTTTGCACTGCTGGCTTAGAAATTGCGAGGCCTATCTCTCTTTGCTGCGAGAGGTTCTTTCCTAATCATTTTTTTTACCTTTTTTTTTACTTTACTCCACATTTTTTCATCTCATATTTTTTCCCATTCGAATTTTTTATATCTGCATTTCCCGCCACGATCGATGCATAATTTCGGAATGTTGACAATATTCTAATTTACCTTATCAAGGTGCAATAAATAAATGATATCTCTTTTACACTGAGATATACATGGTTGACTGACTGTTAGTTTTAATCGCGAGCAGGTGAAGGAGGGTGCAATTACAACACCTGCTGATAGTCACATGCAGTAAGACAACCATTCTGCATAGTTTTGTATTGTTTTTTTACTTTTCTTTTGTCGACGTATACCACTGAAAACTTAAAAAAATAGAAACAAACTTTTGTAACTAGAAACAGTAAGTCATTGCACCGTCAGTTACCACTCACTGCATTTTTTCATGTCAACTGATGGGCCGATGTGACATTTGTAATGTAGTGGACAGAGCAACATTCTCTCATCTATTGATCACATTTTTATCATCGTATTTATATAATGTAATGTACAATATGCAGCTACATTATGATAATCAGTATGTCCAACGCATTCAAACTGACAACACCGTGGGTACTTCACTTTTTTGTTCTTAAGTTTTTTTTCCAAAGATATTCAAATTATTAATTAATCAAAGTGTATTGTATGTTTCAGAGTTAGGTACTTTAATACAATTACTTCCAAGTTTTCCACTTTTCTCGTGGTATCTCTGTGTAAAAAGTGTAACTATAATGCTAATATAATAATAATTATAATAATAAGTTGCACAAGGCAATAGTCTTGTGTGGCCGTTAGAATGTGTGCTTCCGGCCGATTTCCCCACTCCCCTCCCCCCAAAAAACTTCCTGGCACAATGACAACTTTCGACAATCTCCACCCTCCACTTCGAGATCAAAAAGATCTCGCGGTTTGCACTTAGTGTTACCTCTGTTTATATTATTATTCTTTCATGGGGGGGATAGGTGTGCAGCTGATTTTATGATGTTAATATAGCAACTGAATGTTGACAGAATAATGTTCCAATTAGCGATTGGCATTTTTGAGCTGATTAGAGAGCCAATCGAGGCCCTCGTAAAGTCCGTCTCCACTTGTGGCGCACGTTGCTTGAATGTACCAATTGCGATTACGGAGAGAGTGGAGTCCCAACTTGTCGGTAATCTCTGCTGCATTCATTGCATTTGGGAGATCCTAAAATATTAATTAGTTTATAAGTACAACCTAAAATACATAAATTATTCGTTTTATTTATTCTTTTTTAATTCCATTGATAAAGTCTATGCATTTGACATGAGTAATATATAATGTTTACATAACAAACGTTATATGCTATCAAAATACTCTATGCTCTCATATAACACAATGAAAGAGATACAACTCTGAGCATACTAGCAATTCAGGAACTATACTCACTTGTTTGTTAGCAAATATAAGAAGTACCGCATCTCTAAGTTCATCTTCTGCCAACATTCTCATCAATTCTTCACGCGCTTCACCGATACGTTCCCTATCATTACTGTCAACGACGAATATTAACCCCTGAAAATAAATTTAATCTATGAAAATAATTTTATTAGAGGTAAAGCATATTTTAAGTAAAATGTAAAATAAACTATTATGTCTGTATAGATAATAATTTTTTACACATAGAGATACAATTTAATCGTTTTCAAGATGAGAATTTAATTAATAAATTGCATACTTGTGTATTTTGAAAGTAATGTCGCCAGAGAGGTCTGATTTTGTCCTGACCACCAACGTCCCATACAGTAAAACTTATATTCTTGTATTCAACTGTTTCTACATTGAAGCCTAAAATTTACGATATTTATTTAGTAAACTATATCACTTGATACATAATATCATTTCCTATATGTATTGACATTTATATATATATATATATATATATATCGATATTTAAATAAAAGACAAATAAAAACAGAACCATATTTACCTATAGTGGGAATTGTAGTAACAATTTCCCCTAACTTTAATTTGTATAATATCGTGGTTTTACCCGCTGCATCAAGGCCTACCATTAAAATCCTCATTTCTTTTTTGCCAAAAAGGCCTTTAAATAATGTTGCAAACATATTCCCCATGATTAATGCTGATTATGTAAATACCTAGAATAATAAAACACTAGATTAATGTCCCATTTTATCATATACACAAAATAAAATTTTAAAAAATCGTAGATCGAGAAACTAGAGAAAAAACCAGATTAAATAAACTGAAGTTTTATTTGATACATATTACATAAAGCAAATCACATAAACAATCTAATTTTATTATATCACAATGAATTCTTTATTCTTCATTCTTTCATAACACTAAACAATATTTACATATGTATATACAAAATATATCTATATCTTATTCAAAGATGTGCATAAACATGTGAATGCTTAATCAAAAAATGATTAACATGGGTAAGAGCATCATTTTCCACAACATGTAATAATGAAAGTAGGACATTATCAAAACATAATTATCACGAAATTGATTTTTAAAATTAGTCGGAAAAGATATATGCCCGACATATGCAAGAACACAATGTACATACGATCAACGTGCAATAATATATATCGGGCTTAAAATTGTTTCGAAATAAATAACTTTCACAAAACGAAATCGATCGAAATAATGAAAAAATTCGAAACGCGTGTACGCGAGTACACAAAAGACACGTTTCGTGGCTGAAAAATAATATGAAAAATTATGTACGTAGACGGCGGTGATAAGAGTAGAAACATGCGTAAAGTACTCCAATACGCTGACACAAAGGCCGAAAAGCTAACCTGCACATTTACAGGCTAACACGCTTAACAGTAATCAACGAATATTTCGAACAACGTTAAATTATAGACTTTAATTAAATTGAACTGAAATAAAGAAAAAGAAAAAAAATATTATGTGTAGAAGCACGCACGAGATGCTCACGCTGCCCGCTTATTGATTCTCATTTTAATACATCGCTATGATTATCGGAGTAGCATACCGTGTTAAGGATCACTCTTTGAGCGTTTCACACTGGTGATCTTATTCACTTTTTTAAAATCGTCAACAGGCTACCTAAAACGCCAATACCGTGGTATTGCGACAAAGGCGGAAGATATTGTGCGGTTTGCGAAGCCACTGCGTACACCCGGTTGTCTGTCACCTTCGACCTACTCCCCAGCGCAAATCGTCGAAAGGTTCCCCGCTCAAAGTTCCATTATATAGAAACGTCGTCTAATTATTGAGACTCGCCCGTAATGTCACGTTGCTTGGTATAAGCCACTTGCGTTACTTACGTTTTCAGTAAAAAAGATTATATTCACGGGAAACGATAAAACATAAAACCAACACTCTCGAAAAGTACCGTATGTCAAAATGGCGGACGTGGAAAGGATTCATACCTTATGCCACGTATAGGGCCCACAAAATTCTCCGATTGGCTAAGCCGGTCACGTGACCGAGGAAAAATCTTCGGTGATATACCTACAGTACGCTAGGTGGCGATACAGTAAGAGAACACCGGTAAAGTCATCAAAAATTCCGAAAGTGTGTATAGGTGAATAAGCGTGCTCACGGTCGTATGCACAAGTCTGGCAACTAACGTGGTGGGGGCAATGCTATTAGTGAAAGCCAAATGTTTCTCGATTTGTCCGCTAGACAGTAAAACACAGTCAAGAGTTTGAATTGCTTATGTGTAATATAATGTAGACACGCGAGTGTATAGTAACTATGCTAAGTATACCATATATGTATATCAGCGGGTGTATAAATATATATATATACTGTTTTCTATAACTTCTAGATCGTAGCGCTCTATGGCTAGTGGCTGATTTATGAAGCACACATTATGATGTTAAGAGCCTTATCTCCACTGTGGGAATTGCTACCTGTGTATACGACTTTGGACGACGTGGACGTGCTCTAACACTGTTGATGGAAAGGTCCACACTCATGAGAGCGAAAATCCCCTTTTTCTCTTCTTAATTACCAATTCTAATAATGTAATTATGTCTTATCAATGATCCAAGATCATGTAATACGAAGTTATACGGTAGTATAACCTATTACGTATGTACATTATATATATTTATTTCTCTATGAAAGAATTTAATTTATTTTGTGCTAATTAAATCATGGTGCCATGTGAATATGAAAAGTAAATGATCAGAAGTAATAAATAGTAGGTTATGTGCAAGAATATCAATTTTTGAGTGCTAGTATGTTTTCAGTTTATATATTCCGATTTATGTAATAATCGGAATTATGTTATCGATATGAATGTTTATGTTCTCTTTTACGCATTTATCATTTATTAGAATACTATTAACGTAACTACTAATAACGCTCTGTTTTATTTTAACTCTCTTTCTTAAACTGTTTTTTATTTTGTTAATGAATCATAATTTTTAAGTAGATTTGTAATTGTTTATTCTTTTATACACCGGGAGTATGATATTTTTCATCTAATGTTCCTTCTCCGTAAAGTTGGCATTCTTCTGTATTGTATGGGATATCTGTTAGTATTTCTAATGTTTCGAATAGTTTCCCTGGTTTTCTGTAAATATTGTAATTATTGTACAGTGACCAGTATGGTTAGTGATAGAATATTTATGATTAAATTATATTACTTTGGTTGGAAAGCAACCGTGATTGTGAAATAACAGCCTTGGTAGTTATATTGACTTGACAATGTTCCATGCCTTTTATCAATCATAAATTCTTTGGTTTTGGACTTTTTATTTATTCTATAATTTACACTGCATACTAATGAAAATCAATCAATAAGACTTAGTTAATGTATAACGTTAAAATAATGCTAATGTATGTAAATACTAAAGAAGATAACAATTATAGCTATACTTGATAAGTTTCTGATAGTTAATGATAGTTTCTTTGCATCACCTATGTAAACAAGACCAAAATCTAATGTGTATGATGATAATTTTAACACTGGTAACCATATTTGCAAAATTAATTCCAAGTTCTAAAATCACATAAATTTAAGGATTTATTATGTTCATTCAAGTAGAACAAAAAAGAAAAATGATTAATACTTGATATCGTTTATCAGAATGTATAATGTGTAATGGTTCCCTCATTGTGATCTTTGGATCATGGAAATCTTGATTTGAACTTGTATTCATTATAGTTTGAATTAATTTCTCTTCTACAATACATGCAATTTTTACCTATAAAAAGAATGTTACTCAAAATTTGTATTTCTGCCAAAGGAAAAGATAAATTACTTCAATATATCCATTTGGATTTATGCATATAATTCCAGACTTAGATAGATCTGCTTCTCCATAAATTGATGTAGATTTGATATAAAATGGTTCATATGTTTCTAAAGTTATCTCTATTAGCTTGTTTTTAGTGTTGTACAAAAATAATGTTTTAGTCAGTCTAAGAAAAATAGATTAGGTGAAGAAATATTCTATTCTTTGAATAAGAATTTTATATTTTGTAATTTTACATACTCTAATCTTTTCCTTCGACTTCGTATTACTTTACTGGCACAACATATAAACGTTCTATCAAATTTAGAAATATTAAAATCCAATGTAGATTTAGTAATATTTGCAGTAACATCAATTTCTACAGGAGAAAAATAATTGCCACTCTGTCTAGCATAATAGTTATCTCTGTACCTATTATTATTATATAGTGTCATATAATTCACTGTAGATATTTTACATTGATTTGTATCACAAGTCAGTTATACAAACATATCATTTGGAGCAACTCGTAGAAATCCAAGAATTTTGCAAAAAAATTCTCCTTCGATACTTTCATTTGTTTCCATCATAGTTTTGTATCTTTCAAGTTGTATATCAATAATTAGGGAGGTATTACTTTTGGGTAGGATGAACATTTCTCTAGGGGTAACCTTGTAAGATACCAAAATGTTTTCTTTATTATTGATATGTACAATATGTTTTTCTTAATATTTTAATAAGATTTAAATGTTTTTTTACCGTGCATATTCTTGTATCAATTAAACCATAGTAAGGAAGTATCGAAATTTGTATTTCAATGTCTTTCTTCTCTACTATATTATTTGGTGGTATACTACTACTATTACTACTGGTGGTATACTGTTTGGAAATTTCACCATTACACATCCAGGATGAGGTCATGTGTGAGGATTCCCTAAGATAATTCAGAAAATGTACTTGTATATTTTTGATGACTATTACATTGCTATTGAGAATATTTACATGTAACTAGATGTTGTAATATCACTAGTGTTGCTGAATTCACTAGAATCACATGTATGTAAGACTTTTGAGTATGGATAGTGTTTTTCTAGGTGTATTTCACTATTAGTCTTCTGCTTATTATTTCTCAATTTTGATGCTAATTCGTCAGTAAATGGTGTATGAAAGCTAAATGCTACGTTAAAAGGCATTGATTCTAGAACTGGCTTGACTACAAATGTATGCCAGTCAATAATTATAGGTATCGCGCTTGTATTTGTCAATGATATTTTTCTCCCATGTAGGCGACTACCTACAGCTACCATTCCATATCTACAAATATATTTTCTAAAATACTGAATTTGAATTTTTTAAAATAGAAAAATGTTGGATATACCTAATAATAGGTATATTAGATTCATTTCTATCAGAAATTGACAATGATATTGGTGATCCAACAACTTGTACACATATCCCTATAGTATACTGTGGTAAACCAGCAATATTTATTTCTAATTCATCCACATAATAACCCCATGTATCAGCAAAAACATAAATGTCCACAGGCATGGCTTTGAAAGGACCAATATCTGAATTTAAGGGATCAACATAGACTACCATACCTGATCCAGGTTGTTTTACTTTGCACAATGTGTCTTCTGTAAATAGAAGAGATTATTCCAAAAATAATATATTTAGAATTTCATAATTTTACAAGTAAACAATATCCTACCTATTAATTCCTTCCGCCGACTAAAAACTCGTTTATAAATGAACCTGATCCGATCTTCTTGCGACTTCCATTTACACGAACACATGATGGGATAAAAGTTCTTTATACGAAGCCAATAATTAGTTGGAATCGAAGTCTCGTTTTTTATTATAAAAGTTTTCTTCTGCACTGAAGGTTCGAATTATTCGTTTCTTTGTAAATATAAATATTTATCTTTTCATTTAGAGGAGTATATTTCCTTTCAAAATTTTAATCAAGATACCTGTTCTTAACGATAAACCTGGAAATTCTATTACAACAGGCTGTGTAACCAGTGGTAAGAATTTTTCGTGGAATGGTACAATGCTTCCAGAGGAAACCAAATAATTGTCATTTTCTGTTATGTTGCTCATCTATAGTTATTAAGTCAAACATATATATTATACAATTACGATAGTAATATTTATGGTTTGATAAAAATGCAAAAACTTCTCACTACCTGAATGATTTCTGAAGTACGAGTACTTAGGAAGGGCTGTTCGCCTGATTCGTCAACTGCCACTTCTTGCATAGAAGGACCTGCTGAAGCATCTTTAAGAACCTCTCCTTGATCCAGATTCGTGTTCATTAATTCTCGTTCCTCTCGCTTTTTGTACTTGTCTAATAATTTCTGCGAAGTTGTACATTAAGATTGATAGTCCATTTGAATTACGCGCCAAAATTCCAAAATATTAGTATAATATTTTACATCATTATTACCAGAAAATAATTTATACAATTTTCGTTCTTTTATGGATAGGATACAATAATAACGGATCGCCTTTCTAATTTGCAGAAAATTAAAAATTTGAAATTTTTATCTAAAAGATTCTAAGCGTTTGATTGAAAAATTAAAAATGAAAATTTTAAAAGTATGAAATTTTAGATTAAATAACTTAAGGTTTAAAAAAATAAACCTTTGTATTCGGCATGTCTGAGCATATTTTTCATTTCTTTGTTTTTTCGTACTGTGAAACTTCAAGGAAACATATTTTTAAAAAATTTAGAGCTTGTGTAATTTTATACTATATAATCACCAGTGATCTATCTCTTTGTCTCCTTAGAGTGGACATCCAAGTTGTTTGCCAGATTTGCGATATCTTCTCAGAAGGGATAGCCGAGCACAAAGGGTTAATAAATTAAAAAAAATGTTTATTTGTGATCTTCAAAATTATTAATTAAATGTACCATGTGCTGTCTAGATTTTCCCGCCATATCCAAAGCAAGTTTGAGACTATCTGCCCGCCACTTTACTTTAACAAAATTATTCATTAACAATGGCGTATCGTCGTTTAATGGAAAATAAAATATGACATAAAGTGATTCGATGAAACATTCGATGCCCAGCATTATCATCTTCCGCGAATCTCCCACAAAACATGGTATAAATAACGATTGCACGATCCCCTAGAAATTATAAAAATAAATAGTAAACCAAATATTTTCCCAAAATCAAATTTTTGAAAAATTAAACAAATATTTAACCTCTGAAAGTGGTGTGATAGTTATTTCAATTTTTTTAGTGCCTCTAGCTAATACTTCTCCTTTTTCAGGACACACGCAAAGTTTCATCTTTGACGAATCTAAACCACTAACTTCACCCCACGAATAATTCAATGAGTCATCAGCGAGATTCTTTAATATCAAAATGTAAGTTTCCTTGACGCCGATGTATAGAGTCCTGTCACGCGTAATAATCTTAATAAGAAATATAAAGCTTTTTAAGTAACATAAATTATCTTAAAATTACAAGCCTTGCGGGTCTAATGATACCCATGCTTATTATACGCTTTTGCCACAGTAGGTCGAATTGGTTTAGGTTTACTAAATCGTGGTGATAAAATAACTCATCTGCTCCCTACAATGTAGTAAATTTCTATAATTTTGTAAACACAATAAAGATGACAACAGAAATGAAAAATTAATGAAAGCCTTACTAACTGACACGTTGATGTTCCTTCTTCAAATTCTTCTTCTAATATTTCCCCTATTATTTCTTCTTTGTCTTCTTCTTCTTCTTCGTAATCCGATCGAGGATATTTGATATCTGATGGCACATCCAAGATATGTTTCAATATTTCTTCTGTTGTTCGATCACTGATCAATTAAAATGCAATTTTAAATAGATACTGGACCTTCGTAATTGTAAATAATATTCCTTTGTTTATGTTCAAATAAATAATGGAAGAATGGTGATTATAGACTTCCTCACTCCCATGGGAGAGGTAGGAATTAATAATTAATGTAAACAAATTGCTTGCAATATAATAAATGATAATACGAGGCTAATAGACACATGAGAGCTTCAAATCTCTAAATGTAAATTCAACATTAAAATCGACGCACGTTTTATCCTCCTCATCCATCATGTATCGCAACCAGACTTCGACATCGGCGATCCAAATGTCTACAGACTGACAATGAGTATTCTTTTAAAAAAATGTTTCTATTCTAATTGACAAGTTAGTAAAGAGAATAAAATGATTTTACAGCTGGACATTTTCGTCGTTTTGTGGTGCATTCTTTGGTTTGTAGATCCGTATTTTTTGGTATTGCATCAACTGGTATATCTTCTACGTATAATCTAATAGAATTAGATGAATGTCAAATGCATTAATTTTCACAGTAACAACTCAAAATTAATATTATTGTTCGTAACAATACTTTTTTAGCCGTAAACTCACTGTAGAACAGCAAAATAATAATTTGGCTGTAAATCTTTATACTCAGCCGTTACAGTAAAATAGTGCACAGAAGTTGGAGCGAAAACTCCTTGGTCTGGATTAATGTGAAGCAGTTCTAAGGGAAAATAATTCTTTGTATGTATTCTGTGCATGTCAGTTTGCACGTTTCGTTTCATCCAAGAAAAATGCATGCTGATCTCACTATTTAAAAATAATCATAGTGTATTTATTCAATTAACAGTTACCAAACTAAAATTGTTTTATTATTAAATTTATGGTAACAAATATATGATATACCTAATATTGCTTACAGCAATGATACATTGCCCGATACCGTCAGGGGTATTGGTGCTCAGGTTTATGTAGTAATTCGCTTGATTATCAATATTTCTTTCCAATGGTGTTAATTTCATTAAATGCTGCAATTTTACTTATTTTAATTGTCACCTTTCATATTTGAATTAATCCTATTTTGCACCGAGTTTATAGTATAAATACTTTACTAAGCTGGATGAAATTCGACTCATATATTAATCCATCACCGATTATCTCTGTTTCCAGCAAGGTACAATTATCGCATAATATGTATAATTTTTCCACCTGACAAAAATGATAATAAAAGGTCAGAAGTGGATAAGCAAGTAGAAGAAAATCAATTAATTAAATATATTTTTATATGAATAGGGTAATGAATTATTTTCCATTTACATGAATTCCATAGCACTCTGGTGAGAAGTACATACGAAAATCTAGTTCTTCGTTTGTATTCAGTGCAAAATACGCAGGCCACACGGTAAAACAGGATAATTTTAAACTATTTTTGTCTGTGATATCCTAAAATAAAAAAATATACAATGGGAATGGAGAAAAAGATATTAAACAAGATCTTTTTAGATAAGAAGATATTTAAGAAGAATTTTTTTTAATGAAACGGATAGAAATAGGAAGTGGTTTTACTATAATGTTCATAGAGAACCAGTCTGCCTCGCTCATTATGAAAAACCGGCCCTCTCCGCCGACATTCTTGAATTTTATAAGTACATAAGCTTCTTCTCCTACAAAGGCTTTCTTACAGTCGAAAGTCATGCTTACAAAATTATCGTCTTCCGTCATCCAGGTAGATAAAGTTCCAGAGCTATTTAATGTAAAAGACTAAAAAATCAAAGTCATGATGACGTGTAAAACCATTGCAACTCCCTTATCGTTATTTGAGCTAAAGATTTCTTGTCTCTAATATCAAGGTCAATGTAATATCGTTCAAGCTCTATCAATTCACTCTATCATAAATTTAAAAAAAGAATGGAAAGATAAATAATTCTAACAAGTTACCCAAATGTATTATTGAAATAATAAAATAATTAAAATATCTTTATCTGTGATTCAATAAATGATACTCAAAAGAATGACTTTGACGCTTGATCCACAAGAAGAAGTCAGACGTCAGCTATAATCAGGTATTCTTATCGTTGCTAAGAATTAGAATATCGTACTTCTAAACTATCGAATGACATTGCTATCTCTGGATGCCAAGCTTGATTCGACAGTTCCTTGTATGTGTCCGAATATGTGAACGATATTTCTTCCGTCAGGCAAGTTCCTACATAGAGAAAATATTTCAAAAGAGCAGTTTATATCTCTTCAGTCCATTTTACCTTGCATTTATACTTTATTTATTTATTATTCTTCTACATCTAAGCAAATCAGGTTAACCCTTATGTCCATATCCGGGTGCCCACCTGAATACATTTTCTGAGTTTGAACCTTTTAAAGGCGAAATATCTATCCCATATCTTTCTTTTCGCTCTCAAGTCAACAAAATCTCGAAGATGGTATCCCGCTGGGGATAGCCATCCACATGTTATTTAACAATCAAGTTAGAAAAATTTACCAAATGTCCAGCTGGACAAATTGTAAAGTACAAATTAAATGACAAAAAAAAATGTATAAGGTTAAGATTTCAGATCCGTGATAAAATCAGTTTATTATACGACGTGAGTTTATAATTCTGTGTTGAACAACGTTATGCATCTCGGCTATTGATATAAGGTTTAAATTGAAGGATTTGTAACAATAAGGGGCAGTATGAAATATAATATCATGTCCAAAAGTGCAACAGTATATTGCTACAAGTATTAGTTGATCATGAATTTATAGCACATTCGAAAGAGTAATTTGATTTCGAGTTTTGGTCTACACAAATTACTGTCTATTCAATTATAAAGTGAAGTTACCTTCTTATTGTAGCATTTCCTTAAACTATATTCTTCATATCTATTCTAAACTATATTCTTCATATCTATTCTATCATTATTTTGTAGTAATTTTTATACCCAACAAAATAGGAGGGTCTTTGTATCCGTGCAACCGGATAATCACCGAACTTCCATGTTGAACGTTTAACACCAATACTTCTTCTGGTGTATCAATATCGTCGCAACGGAACAGAATGATCAATCGCAGTTGCATTCCCGGCGGAACGATGCCTCTGTTCTCTACCACAGGCTGCACTATAACGCGGAACTTGGAACGATACGGTCTCCCTTCTATTTGAAATCTTGCTGGGATATTGCTGACATTTTGCAGTATAATTATTTTCTGCCATATAATAAAGTCGGTTACAAAATGTATTTCTCACTCTCGCTTTAGTTTCAGTCGAAAAAAGACGTTTAAGAAAGAAAGTTATTTGGCGTAAAGTTCATATGCATGCAAACATATCTTTTGGGTGGATTTAAAAAAAAATTTGCTTTACCCACTGAATATTATTTCTGAGTATTAAATTTTATATTAAATTTTAAATATTCGTATCAATGCATAAAAATCATTAACCTATTAACAATAATTCTTCTGTATTTGTGTCACATTTAAGAAACGTTCTAATATAAAAAAATAAAGTTTGATCGCAGCAAAATTAACCCTTCAAGAGTACAACTCAAGAGAGATCCTTAAAATTCACCAAATATAGTATTATAATTCATACTATAATCAAACATAATATTTTAAATTTTACATCCTCATACATGACATGACATACAATTATTAATATTTATTTCCTATAAAAAATTGAAAATATGTATCTTTCACGTTTGATATCAGACATATAGGAAATCTTCAGGACAATGGGACGATTATTTTCGAAAAAAGATATTCTAAATTCTTTTTCATTTCGTTGCACTGCCGAAGGATTAAATGGGAATTAGTCGAGACGAACCTTATACATCTTTCTCAATTTAAAATTACGAAATTGCACGTAATTCGTGTTGGCCACTAATATACTCTTTTGGGTATCAGATCTTAGTATACTTCTTTTCACTCGAGTGCTTAAATCTGATCGTAGCTTGGAGTAAGACCTGGTTCGGAAGATTTAATACGAAGATTATGAAATTCGACGTTTTTAACTGTTATTTAATAGATATACTTATTGACATAAAGTTTTGGTAACGATGTCACGTGTATCAATGATTGCTTAAGTTTTGATTTTGGTCTTTGTCTTGATAATTCTAACAGTTTTCTGTATTCGTTCCAAATCTTCACTTTTGGTGGATCTATTGCTAACTCACTAGCATGTATGTCTAAAAAAGTTGTTGATGATTTTTTATATGTTAAATAACAACTTTATTAAGTATCCTACCTAAATCTGTTTCACATTCTTCAAAATCAACATCTTTAGATTTTAACTCGTCATATTTTGATTTTAAGTCTTCCTGAACGTTACGTTTCAGCAATTTAATGTCAGCTGGGCAAGCATTTTGTAACCTATTTTTGTAGGTCTGTAAAAATCACGGATATTTGACTATTTTGGTTTCTCTGTCAGTCAAAAATATGAAGATACTGACACAGAGTAGATAGGTCGATTTTTGTTGCAAAACCACGTTTTTTTGAGTAGTATTAATAAAACCATATGACATTTTCCAATTATCATTTCTGTATTGTACCATACTTTCAAGTCTTCTTTGGACAGATTGAGTATATGTTTTGCTATCATTATCTTCCATCTGGATAAGACTCATTTTATGAAAAAGATTTGTCAATCAATCTTTAATTACGATTAACAAATGAAATCGCAAATGAATACATTGCATGCTTAGTTATTTAAATCTTTTTTGAGTGTTAAATAAAATTTGAACAAATATATACATGGTGGTTAAGGAATAAATAATTAGAACACAGTAACGATTATGATGAAAAATAAGTAAGTAGATTAATTTTGACACTATGGTTTATTTGGAAACAATTTTTTATATAAAGGTTTAGAGAATGAAGTTCTATGTACAAAAGGAGTATGTTAGTAAAATACTAGGATTTTATATTCCTGGCCGTACATCGTGCAAAATAGTTTCTTCTTATACCGAAATATAATTAAAAATCGTTCTCGTTACGTGCAGTTCTTCCTCTTTTCATTTTATTGCGAGAGCAGACTGCTTATAATTAAACGCTTGAATCTAGTTTAACCCTATTATAATTAATTATTATTTACGTCGACGAAAAAACGTCTCATTTCATTTGACATAGTCGCAATACAATCACAATAAGGTACACTTATTTATATTTATCTTAAATTGTATTTCGTAAATACAAAGAATTCGTGTATCTTCCTTGCTTTCTAAACCCATATACATACACATACATATGTATAATTATTTCCACACGCATAAACATTATATGCACGTATTTTTCATTGTTTTCCCTTCTCTGTTACATATATGACATTATAGATTACGCTTTGTACAGTCTATTAAATAAACAAGCGAGAGAGATCTCACAGATTCTCAACGTTGCTTATTTCTATAATACGTTCAACGAGACCTCCACCATCGTTCACACAAGTATTAATTCTTCGTCTTAAGATATAAAAAATTGGTACACTTTCGTTCTTGTTGTCAAAAGCACAATAGCGCAGGAAGCGATTAGCGTGTTTCGAAAAGCATCGTAGTTATTCAACAAATATCTTGGGCATTAATTGTACATGTGTAATTATGTATCGAGCAACCTGAAAAGGAATGGGAGCTTGATAATAATGAGACGCGCATGATATTGCATTAAACAACACTGTATTTTTCTGTCCTCTTTTCATCTTCTTTCTTTTGTTTTAAAAGCCTTATAGATTTAAAAATTATGTGTTTATTTCCTTTTATAAGAGTGCACTTATTTTAATCTATTAAGAGTAAGCATACACAGTCCTTAACGCAAAAAAAGGAAAGAAATGAATTTTTGCGCTTGCGTAAATAATTTACCATGCACGAATTTAAATATTATTACGAATATTCGTGTTAGAATAGGATGATTTTAGAAATCAAAGAGTATTAAATTATAATTTATATGGATCTTGTGGTAAAGAAAGGTATATGTATTAGCACAGAGTCAAACTAGGTTCAAGTTTTATATAAAAAATCATCGCGATAGAAATAATCGAAATATTCGATTCTTTTCTCTTGCTTTTCTTTTTCAACAATATATTTACATTCTGAAATGCCGATTTGTCCTTTGATAATTACCAATAAATTCCTCGTGACTTTTCTCTAAAACCTGACCAAATATATCGTGCTATATAAGCTTGACTTTGTATGCGGGGGAATAAAGGTCTTTATTAAAAGCCTATTATTGTGTGGAAAATATAAAACCCCAGATTATACTTCACTATCCTACAAATACAATGCTTAGTTCAAACGTGTAATGGATTTTCCTCAAAGATGCAATATATTTGTTTTTCTTTCGCGTTTACTCTCTCTCGCTCTCTCTCTCTCGCTCTCTCTTCACATTTATAAATTAAACGAATAAAAATTAAGATTCCAGCGGATTTGGGACACTGAAATATGAATTTCTAAAACATAATTATTTATCCATTAATCTATTATTCTAGATTTCTGTGTAATTACGATTCTGTTATTATTTTTTCCTTTTCTTCTTTTTACAATATACCAGCTATATGTATTTCTGTTCTTTTCTGTTCTATATATGTTCTTTTTCTTTCACATTGTATCTGTTTTCAGCTGGAAAAATTGTGGATAATTTCATTGCAATTGTACGAAGTAAATCTTCTTACATATATACAACCCACGATCATCCCTTAAGCGTACAACTTCCATTGTAAATTCTATAGTTCGATGCATAATCGTTTATTCATTCCACATGATATTAATGTTAAGTGTTTCTTCACTTGCCGAGTCCGAGCGCAGCATATTGTTCTTCCGTGACTTCTGTCATCATTAGATTTCCGTCAGGTAAGAGTAAGACTACTCTTCTTGTTCCACCTAACATAATAATGCAATTAAATTTTAGTAATATGTCCCTTTACTTTAGTTTTCACTAAAGTTTAAGTTTAAGTTTGAAACGAATGTTTAAATTCGGTACATTACCTGGAGTAGGTTCTTCCGCTTGTACGACTTGAGCTACAACTTGGCCATGACCATCACCATCTTCTTGTCCCTCCGTCACATCCGCCGTATTCGTGTTGTCCATGATAGACATTACCATTGGATTTTCAGTAGGTTCTGTACCACCTTCCTTTACATAGAACTGCGAAGCCAGATTTACTTGATCAGGTATTAATTGAGCTACAGCTTCCGCCACAGCGTGATCTAACGTTAAAACAGAGCCTTCGTCTCCTTGTTGCTCTGTGGTAACATATACACATTGTTGCTCGCCATCAGCATCTCGAGTTACCAATAATGTCTGGCCATCCTCAGCTTGACCAGCCACTTGATAAACAACACCATCCTCTCCAGTTATTGTTACCAAGTTTGATGTGTCTTCGGTTACCTTCCTCTCTTCCGATATTTTTTCTTCAGTTTTTACATCGGTAGACGCGATTGCTATTGTGTTAGTCGAGGTAACAGTGGCTGTAGTTAATCCTGCTGCAATAGATGATTCACTGGTTGGTGTCGCTTCTGTTAACGGTGTTGTCGTGGTTGTGGCTGGTGTGGCCACGGCAGGAGCTGTATCATCCAAACAAGGAAGATCCGGTGCAGGAACAGATACATTCGTCAAATTGATTTGCGCTGGCTCGCTGGTCTGAACGATCGTTCCTGTCGTTCCACCGGGACTCATTTCGACTCTCATTATTCCACCACCCTCTGTAAGAGAATCAAGAGAAGGTAGAACCAATTCTGTGGTGGTGGTTGTAGCGGAGACGTCTATACTCTCTGATGTAGTTGTAGCGGCTTTAATGGTAGACAACGGAGTTCCCGTAGATTCAAGTTCAGGTTCTGGTTCAGCCGGTTGTTCGACGGGTTCACCATCCGGTCCAATGATACGGCCCGTCAATGGACAAAGAGTAAACGGCCTAGGTGGACTATCAGGCTCCGTAGTGGCAATGGTATCAGCTTCAGGAGGTGGAAGCTCCGGTTCAACATCGCTGCTACTCTCTTCGGAGCCTACCTCGTGGAACTCCATGTGAAGACCATCACCTTCCGCCAATTTACTTTCTTTCAGTTTGTTCCCTGGAGTGGCCGTCGCTGGTGTTTCAGCCAATTTCCCTCTGCCTCGACCAGCGGTAACACGAGCAGCTGCTAGGAGGCCGCGGCCACCTGGTTTAATGATACCCGCTGCTTCTTGAGCTTTCCTTTTTGCCATTAATAACTTTTGCTGCGGAGATAATAATGACTGTGGCTTACCAACTGGTGTTTTCGGAGACTGTTTAGCCTGTTGCACTGGACTAGTTCCAGACTTTACCACTTGCTTCGGCTGTGGGCTAAGCACCGTAAACTTTGGTCTAACTTGAGTGACATTTCCAGGACTCACCGAGTTACTTTGCGTAGTTACAGCCGTCGTACGTTTTTGTAGTACCTGGCGTGTTTGCTGAGACTGAATTTGTTTCGGGGCTGGCGCCCTAACAGGTGTGCGAATTGTTGACCCGATTCCAAGTACGCTAGTTGGTGTCGTCGCACGCAGTGGAGGTCTCGGTAACAAAGGTCGACCGTCCGCACTGCGTTGGCCTGTAACAGGTCCAGGACGTATTCCTGTACTTATTCTTGGCTGCAAAGTTATGGGAGCCGGCACCGCGGTCACGACATGTATCTGCGGTAACTGTGTCGGATCTGGTTTCGGCTGGATCTTTATAGGCTCTGTTTTCTGTATACCTCCTGCTTTACTCGTAACAGGCTTAGAAACTACTTTCATCTGAGTTACTACTTGACCTCCATCCATTTTAGAAACCACTTTTACCGGTGTTACAGAATTCGATTGCGATGCGGATATTACTTGCTTCCTTACTACGTTAGTATTATCTCGATTTTGAACCATCAAAACACCTTGTGTGGTTGGCGAACCTTTTACAGCCAATTTTCCGCTAGGGGACGAGTCCAACTTAATGATGCCATCTTTCCGTGACATTACGTAAACGCCGGATGTTAAATTTGGCATTTGCTTCGGGTCAACTTTAACGACTCCTTTGGCATTCGCAACTAGGACTGGTGGTTGGTTAGATTTTGCTCCTTCGGGAGATTGAAGTCCCAATGAAGTCGCAAGATCTGTAGACGAACCACTTGCTCTGTTAGACCCGTTTGATTGAGCATTAGCACGATTAAATGCGCGCTGAATCATATCACTTCGACCCAACAATTTTTCCTCCTCAGATTCTCCAGTCCAGTCTTCGTCACTACCTGTGTCGCCTTTAGTTCGTTTGACAACGCTACTGCCACCATCCTCGGAATCACTCTCCGAATAATCCATCTTTCTTTTCCCTAATACTAAACAAATTTCGGAATCTTAATATGTTTCTAACATTTGCAGTGTATATACAATATGAACTATATTATAAAATACACATACGGTCATTGTCTTCGTCCTTCATGGAACCGCACCACTGCTTCACTTGATCCATTGCTTTTGATTTACTTGATCGCATAGGTCGTCTACATACAGAAAATTTGTAATTTGAAGTGTTATTTTATAAATATAGAGAACACACTGAAAATTGTAAAAACTGTAGGCAAAAAATAATTGCCTTACCCTACTTGACCTGCAGTACTTGGTCCAGGTTTAGCTTCAGCTTTTATAATTGTTTTTTGTGCGGGATGAGCACCTCGACCTGCTGCCTTAGCAGTAGCCTGCTGTTGAGCTGCTTTCAATTCTTTTTTTTTAGCAAGGTTTCTTTCAAATTCTTCTAATAAATGTTTACACGTGGCTACATGCTCAGCAGGCTCCCATCTATTATGCTCACTGTAATTATTTGCATATTTTTATCTCCGAATATTTTTGATATCTTTCGTAATTTATTGTATTATCCTCCTGTCTAAAAATGTACGGTTATATTATAAATTAAACTTACTGTCCAAAACCTTCCCATTTTAATAGATATTCCGAACATCTTTTTTTTGGGTTAAACCGTTTAGCTAAAATTTTTTCTACTACGTACTCTTCATCGCTTGAGTCGTCATCACCAGCTTTATTTGATTTGGTCTATAATAATGAATAAATTATTAGCTTTTTACATATGTTAAAGTTACTGAAATGTAACGAAGCTGACCTTGAGTTTTATTGTCGGTCTCAATTTTGGTTTTTCTTTCTTTTCTACTTCCTCGAAAGATTCATTACTTTTTTGATTCTTTGCTTCCGAAGTTTTAGTATCTTTTCTACTATCATCTTCCGGTTGTCCATTTCTAATTACTTTACGGACTACTATTGGTTTTCCTATAATATTACAGAATACCTTAAGTGCATTGATCATTTAAATCAGAATAAAATTATTGCTTTTTTGATATGCACCTTCTGCATTAGTAGTTATTTGATTTTGCCTTGGTACATCTTGCATTTTTGCATTACTAATTTTCGTAAATGTTTGTATAGTTTTCCCAGCTGCAATCCACGAATCTCTTATGTGTGTATCCATTTTGCACCATTTTTGATACAGTTTCCATGAATTTGTTGAGTCCCTATCTGAACTTTCCTGTTGTATTTGTGAATCTTTCCATAAAAGGAAAGCCCATACTTGTGCTTTTTGCTCATTCTACAAAAAGTTAAAATAACATAGTGATATTCTTATTCCAGAGTTATTTCTCAATGTCATCATGATTTAATAGTGATGTAATGGTTACTAACATTACTATTTTCACGAAAATGTGAAACTTGGGTGCAAGCACCCTCTTTTGTACGATGCTCTTGGAATTCTTCAATAAAATGAAAAACTGAATGGCACTGTCCACACACAAGAACATCTAATCTTCCCATTTCTTCTTGTGCAGCTAATAACATAATAAAATTTATTATTTTATGTTTGTAAATTAATCATAGTAATAAAGATTGTAAAATACATCTTCAAAATAAGTTTCTTTTTATATTTTGGTCAATATGCCAGGACTCTCACTTTTATGTACCAGTGATTACTAACTTTTTATACTCATATAAATTATCTGTTATGAAACTGTTCAAAAGAATACATATCTACAGCTTTCAAATTTTAATAAATTTGATCTAACTATAATAAATTTAATTTGTTTAATATTTTATGTAATAATACACTTTGTTAAGAGTTTAAAATTATATTATTATTTTTAATAAATTTATATATTTATGTAATAGTTGTGTTTATAGCAGTACAATAAACAAAGGCTTGTTGTTTACATAGCATATTACTAATGACAAATTGTAAATATTACCTTTAATAACAGTAGGATTACTACTAATGGCCGAAGGGCCATCGCCACCCTCCATTTTGTTCAATAATGTATTTAAGTCTCTATCCACAAGCTTCTTTTCTAAAAAAATAACATTTTCTTTTAATTTCTACTGAGACTGTCCACTGACAACTTTACTCATATTATACCAAGCATATAAGACAAAACAATTAATCAATGACAATATATTAATAACAGATTAATTCAATTATTCAATAATTCTTTGAACATTATATTATAAATTTTAAATTCACGGTTACTATATACTAACATGAACATATATTATACATATATTCTCTACAAGTGAACTAAAATGACAATATATTAATAACAGATTAATTCAATTATTCAATAATTCTTTGAACATTATATTATACATTTTAAATTCACGGTTACTATATACTAACATGAACATATATTATACATATATTCTCTATAAGTGAACTAAAATTTCAATGATAAGATCCATATTTTAGATTAATTAATTAATTAGCAAGTAAAAGAAAATAAAAATTAATTATACCAAAATATATATTGTGACAAATAATATCTATCCTCTGTATAATAAATAGACTGTGGGCCTTTATGCATTTTTAAATTTTTATAAATATAATTAAAGACATAAAATTTAAATAAAAGTTTGTTGCACCTATCAGATATTATATCAAATATTATTTTCGATATTTTGCACCCTTAAATGTATTTTTGTATTTTAAAACTTCCATAAATACATAAAAATATACAATCTAATATAAATATTATGTAGCACTTATAACGTGTATTAATTAGTAAATGCATCGATGAACCTTTACAAATAAATTTTTTAACAATTTATATAATAAATTCGTTGAATAAACCTATTTTCTTTAAACAAACAGTGTAAAAACATTATTAGGTCACTTCTGTAACATATCCTAATTAAAAGAAAAAAAGCCGTAACATTCAGAGTTCGAAGTTTCGCGGGTGTCAGAAAAATTTATACGCAACATGCCGGTGGAAATCGAACTGCGAACATTTTTTAACAAGACACCACTGCCGTTGTTACGGCTAATTCAATGATCCACTCAACACACACTACTATGTACAATAATTCTCTGAATTATTCTCGCACGATTCGAAGCGTTATCACGAAGAAATATCTTACGGCGGGGTCTTTTTTATTTAAACTAAATGAATTCCCGCATAAATGGTAAGACGTCGAGAGGCACACAGCATGGAGTCATTGTAAACGCGGCCAGTGGCGTAAGTTACCAACGAATAAAACTCACAAATAAATGTGTTCTTGAAATACTAGCCGGTTTACTGTGAAAAATATGTACGATATAAACGATTATACTAATTGCTGACAACACGAGCGTTCAGAATTCACGGGAACATTTAGAAACGATTCCATCGCCGCTGCCGCCGCCGCCACAGACTCGTCCTCTGTCTATCATGAGCAAGCCGATGCTCGTCAAGATGGCTCTCGTCACGAAAACTCTCCCCGACTATTCACTTCCTGTCTACCCATGAATATTTTTTGAACACACTTAATGCCCATTACCGATTTCAACCCGATCAAGTGTTAAACCAATGATAACAACTTACACCCGGTAAACCGTGGAAAAATTAGATCTTCCTGATCTGGAAATAATTGCTGTTGCTGCACGAGATGGTATGAAAACAGTGATCGCGTCTGACGACAGTGGCGCCATGGCGCTTGCCCGCCACGGCAACAGCTCACCTTTTTGGCGGGAAAATGTTACTCGTTAATTTTCCTTTATCTTCTTTTGCAGGAGATACTTCATCTATAATTATATATTTTATGCTTGAAATATTATATTCGTGTAAGATTATGAGGAAAAAAAGAAATTGTTTATGGAGAAGGGAGTTTGTTTTATAGGGTCCGTTGTCTAATTCAAACATGCCGCTTTTCTTCGACAAACTCATCTATGTTCCGGCATTGGGTCGAGTATAGAAAAGGTAAGTTTATGTTAATTGATGTCAAGATTTGGTAAATAGTCATTGGTTATTACCGATTTATGAATTCTATATGCGATTAATTGTTCTTTAATTTAATTATAAATTAAATCTTAATGCGCCAAAGCATTTTATTTATGTTTGATATGTTTCTTTCAATTTATGAGCAATTTAAAAAATAGATTAATTCTTGTATTAAACCGGACGAAAGTTGTATGCTGTATGAAGATTTTTTGTAGAAATTTATTATATTGTTTTGAGAATTTCTTTCTTTCAACTGTAATTTTATGTTGTTAATATTTGCCAAGTATTAAGAGACACGTTAATCTTTTCAATCATACCATTGACATATAAGTTTTAATGTCAGCGATAATATAAACAACATTAACCTTATTTCTTCGAAAGATTGAATACAATCATCTAAAGTAAGCATTGTTCCAAATTTATTGGAAAGAAAGTTTGGAATATAATTTCTTAATTAAACGAATTGAATTTGATTGTGGTATTTATTTCAGAAATTAAAAAATGGCTGATGAAGAAGAGGAGAAAGAGTATAGATGGGAGACTGGTTATGAAAAGACATGGTATTCATATTTTTTAAAGTACTTTAATGAGTTATTATATACAATTATTATATATAAATAATTTCTTATACAGGGAAGCAATCAAAGAAGATGATCATGGATTGTTGGAAGCATCAGTTGCAGATATTATTCACAATGCCAAAAGAAAACGTCAAATGGAAAAGAAGATTGGTGCCAGATTAGGGATGATGAGGCACCTTTATGTAATTCTTGATGCTTCTGAATCAATGTCACTTCAAGATTTGAAACCAACTCGTTTTCTATGTTCTTTAAAGGTACCTATTGATACCTTTATACTATATTTGATATTATATAATTATATATATCATTATATTTTGTTACAAATTAATTTTTTTAGCTTTTAGAAGATTTTATTGAAGAATTCTTTTATCAAAATCCTATAAGTCAGTTAGGAGTAATTATCACAAGGAATAAGAGAGCAGAAAAAGTAAGCGAATTAGCTGGAAATTCTAAAAAACATGTGAAGGTAAATTTTTTTAGAGCATTGTTTAGATTTTTATTTTGATCTATAAGTACGTATTTTTATATATTTGTAGGAAGTACAAAACATGCAACAAATTGCCCCAGTAGGTGAACCTTCATTGCAAAACTCCATAGAGCTAGCTTTGAAGTCATTACGTCTCCTACCATCACATGCTAGCAAAGAAATACTTATAATAGTAGGAGCACTTACAACATGTGATCCAGGAGATATCAATGAAACTATACAAGTATGTATTGTAAATTCTAAGATGTACTATGTAACACAAATTATACTACAATGTTATGTGTTAATTTTGGTTATAGAACATGAAGACAGATTCTGTCAGGTGCAGTGTGATAGGTTTGGCTGCTGAACTATATATTTGTAAAAGAATGGCAACAGCAACTGGTGGAGAGCATGGCGTTGCATTGGATGATAAACATTACAAGGAACAGTTAAATATGCACATAGACCCTCCTCCAGCTGCAACTAGGTTAGATGCTGCTCTTGTAAAAATGGGTTTCCCTCATCATGCATTACATTCTTCTGCAAATGATTCAGCTATGGCAGTTTGCATGTGGTAAATAATTTTTTAATTGTTAATTCATAAATAAAATGTTCTTTTAAAGGGAAGAAAATATCTTTTTCTTTTACAGTCATGCAGAAAGTTCAGATGAATCTGTTAAACTTCTTAGTACAGGATATCTCTGTCCTCAGTGTTTAAGCAAACATTGTGAACTTCCAGTAGAATGCAGAGCATGTGGATTAACATTGGTGTCTGCTCCACATTTAGCACGGTCCTATCATTATTTATTCCCTGTTGAATCTTTTAAGGAAGTTGTATTCAGTGGAACTCCTTCAATTTGTTATGGTTGTCAGAAGATATTGTCTCAAAAAGATAAGAAGGTATAATCAATGCATCACCACATACTTTAATAAGAACAATATATAAATATAATTTGTAAAATATAAACTAGAACTGTATCTTTTTCCAGGTATACATTTGTAATAAATGTAATGAAACATTTTGTTTAGACTGTGAAATATTTATTCATGAATCTTTACATACATGTCCTGGCTGTGCTACCAATCCAGATACATATCAAAAGTCTGCAGATAGAAATTAATTTATTCAATGTATATAAAATAAAATGAATTACTTAAAGCAAAGTATTTTAATAGAATATTGAACTTAAGACCAATTTTATAAGCAACACATTTTTATAATGTAGAACTGGTTCATGATGCACGTATAAAAAATATTTCTTCTTATTAAAGAGGAATGAATCAATGAAAAGACAATAATAACATTAATGGAAGTTCGTTTTATTTTTTTTTATATTAACCACTACCTGTAAAATACTCTCTGTGTAATGAAGTTCTCGCAACACACGTGTAAATATAATAAATATATTTATTTTAGTAAAAAATATTACATACAAAAATTCTGTAATGATTCAAATTGATTGAAATGATTGAAATTGCCATGATTGGTGTATTATCTTATTAACAGATTATGGATTTAGAAAGTATAATTATGACGAATGTAAAATCGTTTAGGTGTAAGGAAAATAAGAGAATTGAAGTTGTTTATGTACACTTGAATGATATACAGGCTTCTTTCCCCCAAGCAAGGAATCCAAAGTTTTCGAGTGGTAACGTGGCCGCTTTAAAATCATGGTGGGAGGTGATTGAGGTTTATTAGTTAGCAGACAGGTGGAAGCGAGCATCGTGATATTAGAGCACATTATTAGTTTGCGATCGTCCTCCGGTGCGACCGGTTTTACAGTGCCGACCTACTTCCGATTCAATTACGTATGTTCATCCTGTCCGGACAGAGTGACTTTACATGTGAGAAATTTTCCACGCACCTAGTTTCCTTGCTAACGCGCACCTTGGAAGTCAGGTAAGGATAATGTCGTTCGCGTTATACGTGTTCCTCAACAATAAGCAATAATTGCTTTTCATCCTCTCATATATAGAGATTACATTTATGTTAATATATATATACATATATATACTATATAGCCTATACTTGAATTATGGAATGTTTTTACACCTTCTCGTAATTTGTAATAACGAATACGCGCGCGTTCATGTGTGCGTGTGTCATTTCTTATCTATTTTTACAAATACATACTCATTTCAAGCGTGCAAATGTATCTATGAATTACTCAGGTAATTTTTGTTTTTATCCTTATTCCTCTTTTAACACAACGATGGTATTCTATATAGAAGTGAATATGAACATGTGCTCGTTTGCTGTATGCGTCGTAGAATATATACAAACGACACAAGTAAAGGGTAGAAGGTTGTTACCGGCTCTTAGAATCTTTCTCTGTGAATAGGAATTAATCGGTGTAAGACTGTCTTGCGTGCGATATTTACAAAAAGAAGTTTATAGCTTTTATTTATTTTTATTTTTATTTTTATTTTATTTTTATTTACTATTTCTTCTGTAACACTTTCTAATAAGTAATTAGTAATAATTATTAGTAATTAAACATTTTTATTTGCAACTTGTAACGAAGGTTAGTAAGTAAGTTTATAGTATAATTATTAACAAAGCTAAAGTATTAGCGATAAGCAATATATTTCTTCGCAAAACATCAGTGTCAATAGAAAATGCACTTTTTGCGAAACAATTATAGATTGCGAATTTTATTTTTAATGGAATTTCTTGAAATGGAAGATAGTCAGAATGTTTAACGATGACTGATTGATAATTTATACTATTCATAAATTAATTATTAATGAAGATATAATGTTGTATTTTGATAAATGGTTTGCCAGTGCAGAAAATATTTGTATTGCAAATCGTCGTTATAAAAAGAATTAGCTATTATTGTTATAAATAAATGCATGAAATCGAATTATTTCGGTTGTTACTAGTGATTTATTATACCGTGAGAATCGACTTGTTGATTCGTCGCTATCATCTTAACGTCATTTGGCAAAATGATTGATAGCATTAGGCGATCAAAGAAATTTAAATAACAAGCTGTATATCATTGTTGAATACATGTATTACTCATAAAACAAAATTAATTATAAATTGAATGAAATGAACCAGAAATTTTCTATCAAAAATGATCAAAAATGAGATTTGATACCGATTTATCTTTATTTCGTATGTATCCGAGAATATACTTTTAATAATCTTATTTTAATCATTTGAGCCTATCTTTGAGACACTTCAAAACCTAAGATAAAATATTAATTGTTCATTTTTGGGAATGTAGAAACTCAAAAGATGCTTATTCATTTATGTCAGTTTCGTATAAATAGAGTGATAGGTAATTAATGGTAAAAATTGACAATATTCCACTTTCATTTAACATGATTAGTAATTTGCAATAAAAAATGCAATTTTATTTTTAATCACAATTCTACGATTAAGAACGACGATATATTATTCTTAGATTTCTTATCCAAGTTTGCAAAGGGAGCGATATGATAACAAGACCAAATGTCACCTGTTCTCAACTGCAATCTTTCAATTTTCATTATTCAATTAATAACAAATTAATAATTTAGCAACTTTTAAAAATATAGTATATTATTAATAGTTTAGCAACTTTTAAAAATATAGGTTTTAAAAGATATAGTATTGCTTTTTTAACTGATCATGGATTAGGACTGAATCTGGTCCATGCCAGTAATGGCTTACAAGAATTCTGCTACGTGGTCTGAGATAGAAATGAAGTGAGGCAGTAATACTAAGAAGTATTGGAGATACGCTGGACATTTATCAAGACAGTACTTCTCTACAAGAAAAGAATGTTTAGAAAGATTATACGTTACGTGATCCGTATTTACGTGTATTGCGTTTGTTACGTGCATGATTTTCGTTTACTCTGTAGTTGTGTAGTGCAGATACAAAAAAAACTCCTTTCTCCTTCATTAGTACATACTTTCAATCCGCATACCTGGCTACATGTGTAATAATTGATACTGCAACTAAGGATACGTATCCGCTAAAAAGAATTTTGCAAGAGGTTAGCTTTGCGAAATATTTTGGTTTTTCTGGATGCTACGTAATGCCAATTGTCTGTTCGTAGAAAAAGCGGATTCAATTACGGTTATCTCTATACCTGTTCACACGTAAATTGTTCTCGAGGCGTTTCAATTATTTACTATTGTTTCCATTCCGTCGTGTTGAGTTCATTTTTCGTATTTTATCTGTTTTTATAACTCGTTCTCGTTACGTCGTTATTGTTCCCTTTTTATGACGACGATTATAAAAGTGAAAATATAGATTTCAAGGATCGACAAATAGCCATCGATACTCACATATGTACGTAACACGTATGCAATATACTCCGGTAATGCAACAAACATTGTGTACAAAGGATCGCCGCTGAAATTCTTGATTAATTGATGTCAAGTTGTCTATAACTGCATGTATAATAATTGCTTGACTTGTTATATAAATATTATATTTGAATCACGAGTCTGTTTAATAGAAGATTATGTTTGTGTAACAAATACTTTGTCGAGACGTCCGATCGAAATGCGTTTGCACATTAATCGCAGTCTGACATCATGCGCAATCGAGTTTCGCTAATCCGGATAATTTCCCACAAATTATAATTACATCAATGAAATTTCATTTCTCCTTTTTTCCATAATTAATAAAATGAACGGGGAACTCGATAATCCGGATTTGGATCATTCGATCCCGATAATCCGGATTGATCGAGATTGATCCGGTTTCACATGTTGACTACTGCGATGTTAACAGGTGACCCAAGTTACTAAATTTTTAAGAATGATTAAAATAAGATAAATTTCATGGATTGACTAATTTTCAATTGTGTCAATGATTTTGATAACAACGTCAAAAAAAAGTGCGCAAATACAATTGATATTTTACAAAAATTAAATGTTATAATATGTATCGCGTTGACGAGATCTGGATGAATAATCATACTATTTTTACATTGAATGTTTGTTTATTCGAAACTTGTCCATCTGAAATTTTGATTTTTTTCTTCTACAGCATCACCTCCATTTTTCTAATTTCCTTTTCCTTTCTCTTAAAGCTCACAATGTACCGTTAATTTTACGATTCATAAAGAGGTGGTATCATTCTTGAAAAATTCTGTAAGGTTACAAGTTTGTATGGACTTACTTCACTTTACATGGGGAACGGTTCAGATCATGGTCGCTTATCAATGATTACGGTTCAATCGGCGATTCAAGCCGAATTTGCACCTACCATTTTGGAGAATCATCGTAGATGACTCATCCACGGTGAATGTGAAAGATGAAAGTTATAGTACACTATACCAGCTCAATTCATGGTCACTGTGGACAAAAACAGTGTTTTTCAATGAATGACCCGCGATGGTCATCGAAAACTAAAAGGTATAAATTTGGCTAAACACACGCGGAACGTACCCTCGGCCTTACCCGGTGTCAGACATCAGTGGCCTGATTGGTGAAATTGCTATATGGTTCGCATATGGTTTGTAAATAAAGACATTACGCAAAGGCTCGTTCGAGGGGGATCGCGCAATGGGGACACGGTACCACCACGTCTCTCCTTAATTGGTCTGTAACCTTGTCACGTTGACCAACCTGGGTTCTACACAATCTGTTTGGTTCCCTATCGCGCCAATGTCACCGAAAATTCTAATATCGATCAATTTTATAATACCGATCAAATTTCACGGTGCTCGACTGACGTGATCGATAGCGCTTAATTACGACACCACGGAGATAAAATGATAAAGATTCGAGAAATACTTCTAGAAGTGAAAGAAAAATAAAAGAACTCATATATTGGATCATTTGATAAGATATATAAGATCTTATAGGTTTATAGATGGTTCTAAACTACTTCCCGTTTTTCGTTATACAGGATGTCTCACAGTGTGATACGACATGACAGTTATAGACAAAAACAGTTGTAGGTTATTTCAATTAGTCGATATTACCGACAAGAAAACTTTAAGACTTACGGTAGCATGAGGCTTTTTGTCCTAATTAAAGTAATCAATCTCTCAAGTGGCATTGCTATAAATTTGATAACTGGCCCGAAATTTCACGGCATTAACTTTCATACGGTATGTTTCCATGCTTGGTGTTTACTTTGTTCTTTAGGTGATTCTATATTTTTAAACGTGCGATTATCGACACGTCTCGAGACTTTCGTGCTGCAAGACGAATAATCTCACTTACTATTAAATATTTACAGTGCAACTTCAACGAAAAATATACAGTGACTATAAAAAGTATTCTTGCATCATTTTGCTTATTATATTATTTACATATTAATTAATTAAGGTCTAGTATATTAAGTTTCATATCAAACTGTAACATGTAATATATAAATATAATATTAAAAATACAAGTACGAATAGTTTTTGTAGCCATTGTATATTACATTTATGATAATTGTACATCTATAATTGTATATCGTGGAAATTGGAAATCGAAGAACGAATAATTTAGTCATAATTCATCGTGTTCTCGTATCATGTTAGCATGTATATATGTACGTGTTATGGATATCGTAAACGTGGCGTAATTACAGCGATGCGATGATCGGGGAATCCTAATGCACTGGAGATAGGAAAGTAGAAATCAAGATGCGTTACGCGCATGGTCGTAAATATATACGTAATGACAAGAGTCATCCCTCTTAGTCTTTTTAACTTACCGATCACGATCGTCGTTTAAAGAGATCAAGGTGATTCACAAACACGTAAATGATCGACAACTGTCAACAACTTGAGAATTTCTATGAAAAAATACGTATTGTATACATTTGTAAGAATCCGTTTGTACGTCTCCATTGTTAGACAAAAGAATTCTAGAGAATCTATTCATTAAGAACTAGGTAAGCAGTGAATCTTTAATAAATATCAAGAAATGTAACATAATATAATTTACATATTGTTTTATCAATAATAGACATTTGATAGAAACCAGGTTAGAGATCTAAAAATATTAATTAAAATGAATATTTTAAGTATAATTTAAAAAGAAAGTAATTTATTATAGTATCATAAACAGTTTGATTCCAAAAAATAGAAAAATACTTTAAATATGAAAAAATAAATACTTCACTCACAATAATAATATACGTAATTTTAGAAATACTAAAACAGTAGTAAAATTAAAAAAATAATAATAATCTTTAGTAAATAGACTGGAAGAAAAAAATGACAAATAGATTATTGAAGGTAACAAATAAATAAAAATATTAAAGGCGACTACCTGACCCTTGAAGAATAAATACCAAGATTTTTGACGTGTCTGTAAAGAATCTTTGTTATCCTTGAACAAAATATCTATGCAAACTATCTGAAGCAAAGTATTGAAGTTTATGCTAACGATACAACTTGAATTTTATTTCGATATTGTGATTTAATGCCTCGTTTCTACGAAAATTATCCTTATTTATCACTGTTCGTCATATCCTTGTTAACGCTATTCTAGCTCTACCTATACAAAAAGGTTGTTGTATACTAGTTGCATTGTCCGTTGCAGCAATATAGTTGTGTAACGAACACATACATATATCATATACCTATACTGGGTGTTCCATTTAGCTATAGCTCTTTACACAAGTTATAGCTCTAAAATGTTAGAATATGAAAAAGATCTCATTGCGGAAGATCGAAAATTGATTGCTGAAAATATTTTGATTGATTAATTTAAATGATATTTGAATTTTAATTTTGTCAAATTTAGTGTATGAAAGACGCAGAAAATGAATGCAAGAGAGTATTTGTTCTTTGTCTTTTACACGTTATATTCTACAATTATTGATCTATTTTTATGAATAAAATACCGACATATTTGTTATACTGACAATTATGTGAATCTCTGCAATAAAAAATGTTAAATTATAAGAAGATTTCAGAAAAAAGACGATGTTAACAATAACCATCACTACTTAACCTTCATGAAACATAAGAGCGCATACAACTCAGATGTCAAGCTATTTCTTAGCTTCTATAAAATCAGTTTCTATCTATTTTCTTTTTCGGACATTTAAGCTATACAACAGAGAAAACACCATCAAAATCCGTTCAGTAGCTTTACGCGATGCAAGTACAGACCGAGAAAAATTCTAAAAATTAACCTCTTTGACTTCGTAGCTTACGAACTGTTCCTGGATGATTGTTTTATTTTTTTTATTCAATGTACAGATACAATCCTTTTACTGTTTTATTATATGTATACATATAGATAAAACGATGTCTCAACTGAAGTATAAAAACATGTACCATACAAATATATATATTTATACATGTATATATATAAAATAAAGGTGATCCAGAAATCTTTAAAATATCTGCTTTTCGGTAATGAGCACGTATACCAAATAATACCTACATCATTCGAAATAAATTTCAGTTAATGATCTTTTTTATCCTCTACCGTTTCAGAGCTCATAGCTTGAGCAAATTACGTGAAAACCCCGTACGTAGCTTTTAATTACATCATGTATAAATCGATCTAGGATACTTGCGATAAAATGAACTGTAAGCTATATCGAAGCACGTTCACATGTAGCGTTAATATAAAATTATGGGTGTACGGAGATGATTAGTACGAGAACTGCAAGAAACATTGCTGACCTTTCTAATGCATTTACTATTAATAGTCATGTATCTGAATATTACAAAATTTCCGTGATATTTGCTTGAAGATTAAGATTTGCAAACGTTCTTGAATAAATCTGATATTGTTAAAATACAAGAATCATCCTTCCTGTTATATTAGATGCCGTATCAATAATTTTCATTAAATTTTATTAATCGATTTCTGAGAAAGAGAGAGATTATATCGAAAAAATTCACAGATGCTATAATTACAAAAGATACGAATAGAGTGCTTTTTTGCTTTTTTATCTTCGGTATCTTTATTTTTTATTAAATTAATTACATTAGTTTCGAAAGCAATAATTGGTTTATTTACCTCTTGCCGTCTTGATTGGAATGTACGTCATATGATATTCTAATCAACATTTTTATAAGATAATGACGACGGAACAATGTCTAATATCTATATACATTCTAGTAAGCGAAGGAAAAAACATATTTTTGTGCAAGATTTTGTGATATGAAAAAAGATATTAGATAAGGCAGCCATTCATAAATGGAAGTTATGTAATAGTTCTGTATTATTCTGTATTCTGTATGTAGGTGGAAGATTATTTGAAAATAATCAACGATCGTTTTTATTGTATTGATCTTATTGTATGATTTATTATGTTCATGAAACATTATCTATCATTATCGTCGTATACAAATGGTTATCGGTGCTCGGATCTTGCAGTACCTCACCATGTCTATTACCACCACTATCCCTTACCTCGTAAAGTTCTCTTCATTTAAGTAGATTTATTATGGATCAAGGAGGAAGGAGATACGTACTGAGCTCCAGAAATCAAAGTGACCACAACTACGAGTAGCTAGCACCAAGTAGCACGAGTAGTCAGAAATCTTGAATGAAACTTAATCTACTAATTATTCAAACACGAAAGAACCAGTGAGATTAATAATGAGAATTGACTTGTTGCTTCATGATTGTTTAAGTATACATAGGAATATTTTCATGTATTTCAGATGCGGAACCCCGAGTTTGGAGTTCAGATAACAGCAAGTTACATTTTTCTTGTTCAAACGCCTTGCTTTTATCAGTGTCACTTGAAGAATATTGAATGATCTTGAAACCTTGGAACCATCGAACCTTGGTACTTCAAAACTTCAGGGTACCAAGTTCAAAATTAATCATCCCTCGCTACATGTATATATTAGTCTTATCGTATTTACATCTATTAAACTGTAGCTTTATTGTATCCAATTTTATTAAAATTTCATTTTATTGTACTAAGGTTTATTAAATTATAACTTTATTATATCTCATCTTCTTTATATCATTGTTTCTTCTCTTTCTTTTTTATTCTTTCTTCTTTTTTATATTATTGTTTCGATATATTTAGTTCTACTAAATCTAGTTTACTATTTAATTTATTAAACAGTTTAGTGTATAATTTAGTTCTGTTCGCTAAATTTAGTTTAACAGTACTTTCATTGAATTTAACTTCTTTAAATTGTATCTCTAGTGTATTTAATTTTATTATAAGATAAACGATTAAAAACAACAAGTTAAGCCACAAATATTATTTTTTACGCGAAGGAAGTGAAAAAGCTCGGGTGCCATGGCGAGCCGAATATGGAAGGTGTTAGCTCGGAGACGGATCGATGAGGACCTCGAGAGCAAAAGCAAACTAGCTCGGGTTTTAGGCTTGTTCGACCTCACAGCACTTGGCGTGGGTTCGACCCTCGGCCTCGGTGTTTATGTCCTTGCTGGCAGCATCGCCAAAGAGACGGCTGGACCAGCCGTTTGCATCGCCTTCCTCATTGCAGCTATCGCTTCCGGATTTGCCGGTAAATTAAGATCGCATTCGCGCCTGTTGCCCGGATATTGACAATTTGTTCTTATCAAAAACATTATTAGTTAAACAAGCCTCGTGATAACGTCTGGCAAAGGTTTTTGCCAAACTGATATTGATACTTATTATAACCGCTTGTTTTATATGTAGACTACGAATGTTCATGTATTTATGGGAAATTTAAAAATACATATATGTTCTTATGACACGAAACGCACTTAATATGTAAAAATATAGGAATATCTAAAATATAGTAATTGTTAGAATATTTAATTAATGAAACAAATATTGTCTTACATTCTCTTATTTTAATTACGTTCATCAAAATATTGCGTAAATATCTTTATAATAAATATCTTTATAATTTATATAAAATATTCTTATGAGAAGAATTTTATTACAAACGTGTTTTGTTAAAGGTTATGTTTGAAGTTAACAAATGACTTGTGATGAACAAAAGTACTTTCACTGTTTCACTTTTAAAATATTATATACTGTGTAAAATATGGTATTAATTCGGAAATATAGCTCCTTAATAATGAGTTGCGTATATAAAGACAGTCATTTTGAATTTACAGGAATGTGTTATGCAGAATTTGCTTCTAGGGTTCCCAAGGCAGGATCTGCATATGTTTACAGTTACGTGACAGTGGGAGAATTCATTGCTTTTATCATAGGATGGAATTTAATTTTAGAGTATGTAATAGGTGAGCAAACAAAGATTGTGAAAAGCATAATTACTCTCTCTAAAACTCGATCGAAGATAAATATTCTTAAAGGAGTACTTGTTTTTCCAGAGTATTAATTTTATCAAAACTTATTAGAGTCTACTATTCGTAAGAAACAGAATTAAAATGTTTTGCACGAATAAAATAAAAATATTTGTCTGAATGTTAAATTTATATACACATATATTCCTCGATCAGGTACAGCAAGCGTCGCTCGAGGACTTAGCGGTTACTTGGATGCGCTGACAGGAAATGTGATACGCGAGAAATTGGAAGCCGCAATGCCTATAAACATCTCGTTTTTATCAAAATACCCAGATTTCTTTGCATTCGGTGTAGTAATGCTTCTTGTAATCTTACTAAGCACGGGGGTGAAGGAATCGTCAATTTTAAATAATATATTCACTGTAATAAACCTGATTACCATTGCAATAATCGTAGGCGCGGGGTCCTTTAAAGGTAATAATTGCAAATTATCATTTAAAATTAAAATACCGATCAAGGTTTTTCAAGACTGACCCCCACCATATCATCCAGTTATCTTGTCACTCGGTGTCTTATAATTTCTCTTTAATCATGATTTATCTGAATCTTTAATATTAAACAGAGTCTGTAAATATTTGTGAAAGAAAGACCTTGAGCGTGCAATTTAGTTTGTCTTATCATCTAAAAGCTTAATGACCTTTGCTGATTTGATTGTGACCTTTTAGCTGATCCAGCTAACTGGAGGATATCGGTGGAGGATATACCCAAGGACAACCCCGAAATACACGCAGGATCAGGAGGCTTTATGCCCTTTGGTATAAGCGGAGTGATGATCGGGGCGGCAAAATGTTTCTACGGTTTCGTCGGTTTCGATGCTGTGGCAACTACCGGTGAAGAAGCTAAAAATCCTCAGCGCAATATACCCATAGCCATCGTTGTTTCCTTAATTATAATCTTAATGGCTTATTTTAGTATCTCAACCGTGCTAACTATGATGTGGCCTTACTACGACCAGGTACATTCATGCACCAGTTAAATTTTAATTGGAGCTCTTGTTATTGTTATATTTATACAAAAATATTTTGTATATTTAGAATGTCGATACGCCATTTCCATATGTTTTCGATAAAATTGGATGGACTACTGTTAAATGGATCGTTAATATTGGTGCGGCATTTGCATTATGTACAAGCTTGTTTGGGGCGATGTTTCCTCTACCAAGGATACTTTACGCTATGGGTAGCGATGGGATAATTTTTAAGCAACTTGCAATAATACATCCGAAAACAATGACACCCATTTTCGGCACAGTGGTCTCTGGCTTATTTACAGGAATCATGACACTTATTTTTGATCTTCAACAATTAATTGACATGATGTCTATTGGAACATTGTTGGCATACGCAATAGTGGCGGTATCCGTTTTAATATTAAGGTATATGAGGGCAATAATATTCAAATATGTTTATTTGTTAATTACACTAAATCTAACATATTTATTGTATCATTTAGATATCAACCGAAGGAGTGCGCATCAAATACTCGTTCTGTATCAGCAATGAATGACTACAAGGTAACGTCAGTCAACATATTAAAACAAATTATTAATTTACAGAATCAGAAAGAAGTAACTGAGATGTCTAATAAAGTTGCAAAATACAGTATTGGAATTTTATGTAAGTATTAAACGGGCAAAAAAGTTATTTATTAATTTTAACATAATTAACATCGCTCTTATACGTTTTGTTATTGTTACAGGTATTGTTATATTTATTACTGCGCTTTTTATTAATTCTGTAGATACCACAGCATTAGGTAGCAATGTGATAGAATTAGTGATATTAATCGTACTTGTAAACATATTATTATTAATTATGATTATTATTGCAAGACAACCTACTCAAGACATTGATTTAGCATTTAAGGTAAGTCTTCTAAAACAAACTATAAGAACAAAACAATTAATATCATGTTTAATTAACTCTATCATTTTCAGGTGCCATTAGTACCACTTCTTCCATGTTGCAGTATTTTCATAAACTTATATTTGATGTTGCAGTTAGATAGTTTTACTTGGATCAGATTCGCTGTTTGGATGCTTATAGGTACATGTATATACATGCAAAATGTTGATAATATTTGAGAAAGAAACCAAAAGCATTATAGCCTATAATCATATGTTGTTAATTATCTTTATTTTTCACAGGTTTTACTATTTATTTCTTTTATGGCATATCTCACAGCGAACAAGGAAAAAGAGATAAAAGAGAAGCAGAAATGTTAAAACGAAAGTACGCGGACCAAGTTAGAATCGTAACCAGATTCTAATAATTATCTCGCCACATGTGATATTTTTTTGTATATTTTAATAAAAACTGCTCAGAGAGAATAATCTTAGATATTACGCATGTGAATACTGTGGCAATTTTAAAATACGAGCATATTCATCTTAGTACTACATCTTTCAATATTTTTTAATAAATATAAAATATTAAGATAGGATATCATCCTGATTGTATAGACTATTTTTTATAAATTATTCTTACAGAGGAAAATAGATTTTACCATAAAAATTCAAAATTACTTCAAAATTATTTCATTTAGAAAATCTGAGCTACTCTATCGCATATAAGGTTGTGAAAACTTTTGTTTTTTTTTGTTTTATACTCTAAAATGTGTCGATATATACTGTACATATTTCATTACTTATTTAGATACCGATTTCATGGTTGAAATATATTGTTTTATATTATTTATTGCGTATTTATTAGAGAAATATATCATTTTAAGGAAAATCAAATTTATTAATAATATAATTTAATTAAATATCTGAAATTATAATACATGTTCATCAATAAGCTCTATATATCAGTATAGACAAGTATGGCATGATACAAGTTCAATGGTTAACATGGCAAAGCTTAATATTATAATTCGAACAGAATAAGCTTCAACATTTATAATAAAAACAGATTTATAATTAACTTACTACTAATGGTATATTACAAATATTCCAATATTACAAATTCATACAAGAGAGAGAGTCTATAAAAATTTATAATATTTACCTGTAGTAATTTCAAAACTTTTCCCGATACTTTAAATTAAGTCTTTACACATAAATACTCAAACGTAAAATTATAGTATTAGAGGCACTACATGAATTTTATTTATACAGGAACATTTAATGTATTGTTTTCTAAAAAGAAGTGAGACATTTTTTAAATACAAACCGATGCTTTACTTTATGATCCACCTATTTAAACATTTATATACACGAATTTTTAGCGATCTTTTTAAACATGCCGTTTTTATAAATAAAAAAGCATATGATAAGTAAAAGATTACAAAATAAAAAAATACAAAGCATTATTTGTTTTACTATAATCTTGATTCATTAAATATTTTCATTAACAGCCTCACATTACCATTTTGTTTTTATTACTCCATAATAATAAAAATAATTTATACCTAGGCAAGACATCTTGTATACTTTAGAGTTCTAACGATATTATGTAATTATTGAAAAATAAAATTAATGCTTCTTGCACTTTCTATTCAATATGAATTATTTGCTAGTTATTTAAACGCGTATATTTGGAATGTTTCGTAGATTGTTTCAATATAAAATTTTATAATAAAATTATACGAATAGATTTTATTCAAATAGTTTAGTGACGTATTCTATAAATAATCTTATTGATAGTATTATTTTCTTTGCATATATTTATATCTATTTTCCTTGTTAAATGAAAATAATAGAAAACAAGTAAGCTACTTCATTTTAAGAACAACGTAATTAATTATACATTCAATCAGTATTAATTTTTGTACGTTTTAAATAAGATAACATCTCTATTATTTATTAAATACGTCATAGAGTCCAACTTGTGTTATAAAATTGAATCAATTGCAAAAGCTAAGCCTATATATACGTGTAAAACATACATATCATTGCACATGCATTGACTTTTCTTATTCATGAAAAATATATGAAAACCAAACAGTAGAATATTATATTTCTCTATAATATTTCCAATATTTTGTGTATGTGACTAAAAGGATCATTATCCATCTAAAAGTCAGGCGTTCACTTTGTTTTATTTACAAGTCCTCCTATACTTATATGTTGCCAATTTGCCTGTCATAATAAATGTAACTATGTAATTTGATTCAATGACAATTTAGCTACATAATAAAACTATATAATTTATTAAACTTACCCCTATCCCGGTTGCCCAACCAGTCCCAGCAGGATTTTCATCTGTAATACCTATTCTACGACAAAGTATACCAGCTCCTGAAACTGCCCAAACTTGACCCTGTTCTCTTGCAATGGCAACTTGTCGAAAGCCTTGTTTTGCATTTGCAACAGCCATATCTGGACAATATAAGAGCACATTACATACTGAACATGTAATAAAATAAGCAGGATGAACACTATGATTTTTGTAATCATGAAATAATTAAAAACAGTTCATAACTTTATAATAAATTCGTAGTAAATTTTAATGTACTACAAAATTCATAATAAATTTTAATGTACTACAGAAATTCGTCTAAATTTGTTATAACACAATACGAAATAAGTTACAACTATATACCTAAAGTATACCTATAGCAGAGAGTGCATTTAAATAAATGGATGTTTTGTGTATATTTCCAGTGTTTACTAATAGCAGGGTTAATACGAAGATTTTTCCAAAATATGCAGCCTTTAGGGATAACACCATATATTTTTCTCTCTTTTCTAGAAAAGATCAGATAGGTTTCTAATGAAATCATTACATACGCTCTGATAAAACATTATTCGTTATTATTCGTTAGTTCCAATCTTTATCTAACTACACATTAGTGCCAATGCAAATTATTTCTAAAAATTAAGCTAATCAAACGTTTAAAGAAGTTACAAAAATCACTCTTGGAATCTATAGGTTTGGGGAATGCTGTCTATTAGTGTCCATTCGTTACACAAATTTAACAAATACCTATGTGTATGGGATCGTTCGGCATCACAGGAAGCGTTTGCCAGTGCGTTCCTTCTGGGAAAACGTTCACTTGCACACCATGGCGTACAGATAATTTACCCGCCATATCTAAAGCCCACACCACGTCTTTCCCAACAGAAATTTGTTTCAAATGAGCACCTGATGGTGGTTCAACATTCTGCCATTGTATTCCTGAACAATCAAATAATAATTAGGAAAGATTTCAATAATAACAAAGATATATTCATACTATTATATACCTGTTGGTTTTGCAGGAGTAATACCTAATCTCCAGTAAGAAGAACCATTCTTTCCAACAGCCCATACTTGCCCGCATGGACCACATGAAATACCTACTAAAGCTTGATCACTTGGTATATGTTCCCATGAAACTCCCTATAAATAAATATTAAATAATTTTATTAAAGTAAATATTTATGGCGTTGATATTATAAATAATTTGTAAACATACCATAGGGCAAGATTCCGAAACACCTCTTCTAAACAAAGCTTCGCCATTAGAAGCAATGGCCCATATATAAACAGGAGCATCAGAACCAGGTTTCCCAGGTGCCTACGAATAAAAATGTGAATAAAAAGTTACTGTTTTAGCTTTATGTTTTATAAAAAAAGCAATGCGCGTTTTTAATATTCCTTACGTATAAAGAAACATCAAGTAATTTTGTGTTCCCTAATTCTTGCCAGGGTCCACTAGTTGTTAATTGACACCTTCGAAACCATCGTCTTCGTCTAACGTAATCAGTAAACTGTTTTTTACCATGATATTGAGCAGGAAAATCTCTAGCATACTGCCATCCGTCTCTATCGACACCTCCAGGGGTATGAAAATCTACTATCCAATCTGACACCTATGATAAAGTAAAATATTTTAACACAAAACGTTTGAACTTTGTTGCTTGAATATTATAAAAAATATGTATATCCTTGCCCAATGCCAGTGCATCGATAATAGTTTAGTATGTTCTCGGGTACGTTTATGTCGTCCAGATGCATCACTCCACATGTAACGATCAGTTGGAAGACCATGAGATGTGTATCCAGTTACCGGATTCCAACGCTGATTTTCATAAACATAATAATTGTGAGTATCTACCATGCTATTTATTCCCGTATTACTATCTAATCCTGCATAAAATAATGTATAAGATTAAACCATACGTCTATGCCTTTTAACAATATAATTTTCTTTTTATTTTAGAAAATATTACCTTTCAGGAACAAACCACCCCAACCACCAGTATATACCCATGCAGTACTACCATATCCTATTCCCCATGTTACACCAACAGAACAAGTTTCAACCTTTTTTAAATGTCCACCCATTTGCCTCCAAAACATAGTAGTTGGATCAATTATTACCTACATAAAATTTTCATTACAATCAAGTTACAGAAAGTTAGTACTAATATTAATATCGAAGTTATTACGTACAGATATAGATTTATAAAATATGCTACACAATGTCATCAATCCCTTGATTCGTAAATGAGTAATGCTCTGTGGTAATATTCTGTGGCTATAACAAGTAAATTCCGTATCATCGATATAAATTTTGTATCCTCGTGGTTCACAAACAATTTCTAAGGTGAAATCAGAACCAGGTTTTAACGGACTACCTCCGTTTCTCTCTTCGTCACCCCATTGTCCATTTTGATATGTATTTCGTACAATTATGTTTTCCTTTAGTCTTGGATTAAAATGTAATGCTACATCATGGCTATCCATTACAGACTTTTGTTTCAGTGATACCGTTGAATAACAAACAAAATTAATTGATAGCCTAGAAATTGAAAAAATGTCAAATATTTTGAAATATACAAAAATGTTAATAAATACGATTGTAAATTATTATGTTTTACCTGTCAGCATCATCATGAATACAAGCTGTAATTTTTAGAGAACTGCCATATCCAAAACCGTTTTGCAAAACACATTCAAAAGGTAAGCCTTTTCCAGCATCCAATTCTTGTACATAACCATCATTAGAAAGTTGATTTTCCTATAAATAATTCATATGTAAAATACTAATGTAAAAATTTGTTGCATGACATACTTCAGATAAAACATGTTAACTTACTTCTAAGGCAGCAGGGTCATATACATACACATCTCCTAACGCAGTTGTAGCCCATATTGAATTAGGACCAGGTTTCCCATAAACATTATTCATTTTACAAGAAACTAAAAAATATAAAAAATATCTTATATTATCTATTTTTATATTCATTAAACATAACATACTTACATACCTGAGGTTAAATGCGCTAGCCAGTCTTCCATCTCAGTGTCACTAGAAAACTGTAATCTAAGAACTTTAGAACGAGGCATACGAGGAGTATGAATCGCTATCCGTGGATTACCTGGTTCACTACAGCATATTACACACATAATCTCAGACACAGGAAATTGCATCTGAAAAAACACTAGTTAAAGTCTCATTAAAATATTAGTAAAAAGATTATTTTACATTTCTCATTTAGCTTACAATTGTTGTCGCTCCGTCCGAATTTAAAATAGTTACAATTCCAGAATCTAAAGAACCATTGTCACTACTTATCCATTCTAATTCAATAATGCAATCTTCATATGAAGTACTTCCCTTAACTTTGCATTTTGCATCACCATTCTTTATCCAAGATGATCTGTAATATATCATTATAAACAAGGAGATCTTCAATACATTAATTTCAATTTCATATAGTTATCAAAGCCTTACTTCTCAACTACTTTCTCGTATATTGATGGATCGTATTCTACTTTTTGTAATCTTTTTTTTAACTCCTCTAAAATATATATTCTCCATGTCTCGGCTATATCGCCGTGACCTGTACCATTTGTATCTGCAATCCTACAAATTTAAGTCAAATATGTAAGTAACTATGTTTTATTATAAAACAATTTTATGATTTACGCTAATTTACAGTATCAATATTACCATTTCGGAGGATTGGATGTGTCAACAAAACATGCTCCAGCTTCTACTTTATACCAAGAGGTATCACATTCAGCCCAATACATTGCCCCAGAGCTCTCATCTTCTCCATAAACACCGGAATCACTAGTCAAGTCAGGATCGAAAATACTTCCATCTGTTTCTGGATGAGCTTCAGCACCTACCATGGAGCCAACTGAATGAACAGGGCTCCATGCAGCTGGATTGATCTACATTATTTTAGTTTCAAACTTTAATTTTAGGAAGAGATGACTGTAAGTGAAAAAATGCGTGAAAAAATTCAATTATCTATTAACCTTGACAACATTCCCCATCCCTTTTCCAGAAACTACTATAGATTCTCCAGTTTTAGTTAATGACTCATTCGATATAGTTATATTTGCAACGCTAGCTTCGGTTAAATCATCCATATCTAATGAATTCGCCGATCTACAATTTTATCAATTAAGAAAAAAATAACATCACTATAATATTACAACTAAAATATGTATGAAATAATTAGAAGTTTACCTTTTCTTGCCTTCATTTAGATATATATCCTGGAAAGAAGTTTGCTGTGGATTTTTATTAGTAGTACCATCGTTCGTACGTTGCCATAATTTTAAAGATGTTGGTGTTGGTGCAGAACGAGATTGTTCTTCCCATTCTCTAATCAACATAGTACCTTCGCTAGTACTATGTGGTCGATTCTGTAAATATTATGTAATATTATGTAATTATTTAATAAACAATATACTTGATTATTTGTAGTATCTAAAATTTATGCAAAATAAATACCAATGATCCCCAACTTTGATGCCTCTGTTGTTGAGGAGTACCACACATACTATGTCTATTACTCGATGATAAACTAGCATTGCTACTTGCTCGACTAAGCTGAAGAGGTGCATTTATTAATCTCCATTTTTTACCCGTTAATTCCGATTGTGTAATGCCAGAACGATAATATAAACATCTATCCTCATGACCAATAGCCCAAACCTTTAGAAATGTTAAATATGCATATACACACAACTTATTAAAGATAAATATTTATTCTTTTCAGTATGAATTAATTTACCTGATCATTCGGAGCAACTGATACTAGTGACATTTTACTTAACATTTCCACCCATCCAGTGCCAGCACCCATTTGTTCACATACTCCACTCATTTCACCTTTAATGCCTTTTCTAAACCATACATTTCCATCTTGAGTTACAGCCCACACTGCATCTGTACCTACACTAACTTGTATTAATTTTAAATCTTTTTGTGGAGGATCAACTTCTACCCAATCTTCTCCTACAAAATAACATTATATTCATCAGTATGAAAGACTGTATCAAATATTATTATGATAGTATAAGTTATACATACCCATGGGATTTTCTCTAGTAACACCTGTGCGCACGATTGCTTTGCCAATCATTAATACAGCCCATACAAGACCAGTAATTCCAACACTGATTTGACACACCTCATATCCATTTACTAATTTTATAGTACTCCACCTTTGACCTTCAGGACAAGTTGTACTAGTTCCAACACGAAACATTACCTATGCAAATCATTGTTAAATTCGTAATAACATTATAATAATTGCAGTAACCAAAAGTACAGAATTTATTGTTATAAATTATTTAATACATCACTAAAATATTTCAAAAAATTCTTTTAAATATTATACCCTCCCATGAGCAGTTACTGCCCAGACTACAAGGCATCCAGGATTACCTCCAGGTATTTGATTTCCACCCACAGATATGTCAATAAATGGTTCCTAAAAATATATGGTATTGTGCATTTCATAAATCTTTATAAAAATTCTTCAATATTATTATGATGTAAAGATTTAGAAACCCCACCTTAGTTGCATCTTTATGAAGAGGTGCAATAGCACACCATGAATTCATAGCACTATATCTCCTATATCTAACCCATTTCCTTCTCCTGACACAAGATTTCCATTGCTTTTTCGTTGTGAATGTAGCTGGAAAATCAACTGCATATGTCCATCCCTACCAAAATATCAGATTCTCTGTGATCATAACACTTTGTTTCGATGTTGACAACTGACAACAAATCTACATATAAACAGAAAGTCACAAGAAATATGACAACAGAAGCAATTAAAAATGAATTATTCCATTATTAACTTATTGATAACTACACCTAGATTGTTAATATACAAATTAAAATGTTTTAAATCACAATTCATAAAATGAATATAATCATTATTATTAATAAAAAAAATTAAATCAACAAAGCAAATAAAATAAATTACAAACAAATAATCTAATCTCTATTATTTAAAGAAATTTTATCATATTTACATCATGATCTAACGGTTGGCCATCTAATGTAGTTTCTATTTGCCAATCACCTTCCCATTGCCAAGCCATGGATGGTAATCTTACTTTATCTCTGCTACGGTCAACTGTACCATCTTGATTAGAAAAATTATACCTATCTGTAGGTAATAATCTCCCACTAAATCCTTCTAAAGGAAGCCAACGCTGTAAATATTGTATTTTATTAAAATCTGAATAAAAATTACATGTAAGCATAATTGTAACCACCATTTTTTCAATGACATTTTAAACATACTTCATTTTCATATATTTCTTCTTTGATTCTTATAGGTACATCTAAGCCATGCACGTGTACATAAACTTGACGATCGCCACCTATAGCCCACATAAAATGTGGTACTGCTGATAATTGTTTAAACTCCAGGCCCAAGTACATGAATTCTCTCCACATAGTCCCAGATGTTGATAATCCGAACACACGTCCTTCATTATTTATAGCATATAAGTATGAGCTTGGCATTTCAATATTTTAATAGTAAAACACTTTAATTCTCCTATAATGTAATATTTATATTGATACCAGTGGAATTATACTCCCGTCGATATTATTAGATGCTGTGTTACTGTGTAAATTAATAATGAATTTAAAGATACATGGATAATACCTTTATGTATTTAAAAATAAATATGAATTATCCTCCCTGCACTGCAGGCAATATTAAACAACAGATAAAACTTTCTTTACATAAACGTCATAAGATAAAACAATAATCGCGAAAAATTAATCTTGGTTATAATAAATTATTTATATTTTACATTTTACATCATTAACATTATATCTCATATACATAAAATGTTTTACGTTAAATTGCACGCTACTTTTACGTGAAAATTTAAATTAATAAATTGTCAATCTAAAAATAAAGAACATTTTTCAGAATTACACACAGCCAACTGTCATTTACTGATTACAAGTGTGAATAAAGATGTCGATATATTTATCACATAAAGGTGATATCTATTTAAAACTTGAAATATTAATAGGCGCAATTTCTATCATATTTCTTATATAACAGAAGCTTCTTGTACATCATATAATATTTATGCATAATATAAATATTATAATCGGCATTATGTTATTTTATTTCTACTGAATTTCTTGATTACATGCGTGGTAACTGGTAACACTGCTTCTCAAACTCACCTCTTATGATCCTTTCTTTAGACGAGAAAGATCGTCTTATTAATTATTTAACCAATACATCTTAGCATTTATTAAACATATATAAAATTAAGTAATATCTATAATATTTAAATCCCTATTGTTTAATATTTTTTAACCTACAATATTTTTATATTTCAAAAATAAGTAAAATATGAATATGAACACATATAATAAAACATTTAAATCTGTAAAATAATTATTTTAATTTTATAAGACCGATAAATACGATTTATTAAATATTTTACACCATCCCTCCTATACAACAAACTAATTTATTGGTTTCTATGAAAATTTATGCATGTTCTGGTTCTGGAATTCAAAATCCATTGTAAACGCCATCTAATGAAGCATCCAATTGCACGTGCAACGTGCAACTAATTCGAGAGTGGTGCATTTAGTTTAAAATACTGCAAATGTACATGATCTGTAGGTTATCAAACGTTTTGTATATTCGTCCGTATTTATATTTTGTAAAATCGTTGTTTATTTGAAGTAAAAGTATTGTAGAAAATGGTTGTTTTTACTTGCAACAATTGTGGTGAAACGCTACAAAAGCCAAAAGTTGCGAAGCATTATGAATTTCAATGTCGTTCCGCACCCTTTTTAACATGTGTCGATTGTTTCAAAGATTTTCGGTAAGTATTAATAAAATTGATATTTTCTCCATTATTTTTAATTTATTAAAATGTACCTTTGATTGTTTCAAGAGGTGAGGAATATGTAGTCCATACGAAATGTAAAAGCGAAGCTGAAAGATATGGAGGCAAGGATTATGTTCCAAAAGCTGGTGCAAATAAGGGTGAAAGAAAGCAACAAGCATGGATTAATGTAGTAAATAGTCTATTAGATAGTGAAACAAACTTATCAACGGCAGAACGAAACTTTTTAAATATCTTGTCCAAATATGAAAACATTCCACGTAAAAAAAATAAATTTTTAAATTTCATAAAAAGTGCAGTGGGTAATAGAGCAAATCAATCAGTAGTTAATTCTGTGTGGAATAAAATGGAAACCGCTTTCAAGAATAGTACACAAAGTACTAATACACAAAATGAAAAACAGCAGGAAAATGGTAAGTTCACAATAATTACTTTAATGCTTATTTAACTATAATTATAAATTTCTGAAACATTATGTTTAATATATAAATAGGTAAAACAAACGAAAAAGTAAATAATGAAGAAGATGCAAATACACATCAAGAAAATAATATAGTTGAAAATCAGAATAATGAAAATTTAGACAGAGAAAATCAAACTGAAGATCATTTGAATAAAAATAAAGTGAATGGCATGGGAAATGCTGACACTGATATTGTTAATAATGTTAAAAAAAGGAAATCAAAAAAGAGAACAATATCCGAAATAGTACAGCAAACGGATGAACCTATTGTCAAGAAAAAAAGTAAACATACTGTAGAGGCTACAGAAGAACCAGTTTCTAAGAAGAAAAATGAAGATATTGTTACGGATGTTCCTGCAAAAAAAAGTGAAGATGCTTTACTTTCTGAAACATCAATCAATCAATGTGATGATACTGTAGAAAAATCAACCTTTAACTGGAGAGATACCATCTTAGATATAGTAAAGAGTAAAGGAGAAATTTCCTTAAAAAAATTACAGAAAAAGGTACTTTCACGGTATATGAACTCATGTTCAAATAATATATTGGAAGAAAAAGCATCTAATAAATTCAATAAAAAATTGAAAAAGATATCAGAAATAACCATTTCTGATGAGAAAGTAACTTTAGCTTAAATTGATTGATGTGTGTACTCGTACACTTTTTTTCAAAGGAAGTACAATATCATCAGTAACTTATAACATTAACATACAGTAATTTATAACATTAACATATAACATTATTGCAATAAAAAAATTAATTACTTTCACATAAAACAAAGACTATAAAGAAATACTGTTATGATTTTTGTCCATTTTATGAATCAATGTTTGCAATTTATTTTTAACTGTGTTCGATTCTTTATCCTTCTTTCTTTCAAATTCTAAGCTAGCTTTTAATTCTTTTACTGTGAATTTTATTAAAAATTCGTGTTATGACAATAATGTGTAATTGGAGCTCCTACATATTCAACACTAGGGTCGTGGAAAATGAATAGTAGTGAACGCCAGCGACGTAGTGAGTGAAGATACTTATGTGTTCATTGGAGAATAAAATATTGTGTTTGAAAGTGATTGTCCGGGAACAATAACGTTCTAGCTTGCTCTCAAAATGGATACATAGTACTATGATTACCGGAGAACTATCTTCATAATTCTAAACAGTTTGATATTCTGAAAGTAGCTCTTGCAAGCGTCGGTTAGAAGCGTGTTATCTCAAATACAATAATTGAAGGATTAAACGTTCGATTTAATTGCATTTGTCTTCTCGAGTACAGAAATCATGAAAAATTAATTAGGGCAAAGTTTAAATGCTTAAGTTTTAGTTAAATTAATAATTTAAGAAATCAAGTACCATAAAGTTCTAAAATTTAAATATGTAAATATGATTTCAACATTCAAATTACAAATGTCATAAGAACTTTAAAAAAAGAAAAAATACAATAAGAGCAGCAGCGGAACTGATGAAATAAGAATATCAAATTAGCCTTATTTTGGACTTTTGAAATTTTTAATTCCAGCTCATGCAGTAAATGCTACATATGCATTGATGGTTATTGTAAGTAAAACCAATTAATCTAATTACATTGAACTACATTCATTCATACAAAATTACGAAACTGCTGAGCACTTTTAATCTAATATTCCCTGTAAGTGATGAATATACTTCATTGTATCTGTTTACAGTCTATAGTGAATCTATGGCTTGATCTAACAACTTTTCTTTCTACGTTATTCTTTCCTTTTTTCAGGAATATTGTAGACAATAATCAAAGACCTAAATTTTTATATATCCCTAATCACAGTCTCACTTCATTCGTAGCTTAAAAGAGACTGTAAGAAATTGTAAAGTGTAGGCACAGATCAATTTTCAGTGAACAAGGTTCTGTGAGTTCTATCGGATAATAAGTTCTCGGCAAGTTTCTTATCGTCTATCTGAGAATAAAAATTTGCGAATTTGCTCTTATATGGATACACAATTTAAGAATACTCTCGGGAACAACTATCAGAAGAAACTCGACACATACCTTAACGTAATCGGCACAAATGCCAAGGACTCGGGTTCGATTTCGGACACTGTAGTCCCAATTTTTCACAATTGTACAGCAATGATTCTGCGAATGCTCTTTAATTGAAATATTGTGAAGAGCATTTGCAGAATTACTGTAGGATTGGGAAAAATTGGGAAGATCAGATCAAAATCTTCTGCTTTTAGTTTATATACATTTTCATTTCTTTTTAGTGTGTTCATTTGTTCTTAAAGTTCATTGTATCTTATTCGTCTTAACAGTAACAAAATATTGTTATACAAGATGTATCGTAGAAAAACATTTATTGTTTCTTTTTTTTTAAATAAAATGAACAGATCAAACTTGTTGAAAGTATCACAGAATTTATCTAAAATTAGTCTATCAATGAACAACTATAAAATATATAAAATATTGTGACAACAATAAATAGTACAATATTAATTTTTTACAATGTAAAATTATTGTATAGAACATGCTCACTTGGAAGTATTCCAAAAGAATATTAAATATGGAACTTTTAAATAAATGTTTTAAACAAAATATTTGCTTAGGATAAATTGAACTCTGGTATCCAATCTTTAGCATATTTGTGATCTTTAGAAAAGAGTCTTTAACAGGAAGTATGACTTGAAAGTTGGTAATAAAATTCGGAGATTTAATATTTATGTTAAATATTTGAAAATTTATCTAAATACCAAGCATGATTACTCATGGTAGCCAAAAGGCCCCATGTAAGTACTTTGGAATCATTTGGACCAAAGCTTATTAACTGTTGATCAAACAATTGAGTAACTGTTCCACCAAGTGCAGTAAGAATTGCAGTTCCAGCACAAATGTCCCACTTTTTTATTGCAGTCATGTGAACATATGCAGTTACATTTCCACTTACAACCTCTAGAAATTTGTAACCTAATCATAGATAATATAATAAATTTACTGATTCATAACAATAGAGCAGAGATTAATCTAAACAATAAAATCAGTACAATTACCTGCACCTGCTGCAGAAATAATTTTTACATCTTTACCAAATGCAATCTTAGTAACATTGTGAATTTGGCCTGCATGTGATTGTGATACAATCAATATTGGTGTTCTCTCATCTTCTAACTGGTTTATTAAAAAGAAAGAATTTGTAGGACGTGTTATTGATATTTTTTGTGTATGTTACCTTAAGCAGTACTTGTAAATTTTTTGAAACTGCGTGATTAGTCCATGACCAAAACAAATTAGAATTTTGTTTTGTTTCAAATGGTTTAAATATAACACCTATTACAGGTTTTCCTTTAATAGCAACACAAACCATGGTTGTAACATATTGCAGCAAATTCTCTAAATTACATATAATAATAACATATTAATAGAAGAATAATAACTAATTGGTTATATAATATATAAAAACATATAATTTTTATTGGAACCTGTAAATTCTTTTGTTGCATCAAGAGGGTCAATCCATACTGTAATGTCATTCGTATTTATAATTTCATCCTTAATATCATACTCATTTAAAGTATTAATATTATCTTTTATATTTGACACAGTAACTTTATCACAATCCTTTGATGTTTCCTCTGATATTACTGTTATACTTGGAAATGCTTCACGCAAAGAATGATACATTGCACAATGCGATCTATAGTCTGCTTCTGTTACTGGATCATTTATACCTATCAAAATTAAAAATTACTTATGCGATTATGTATGTTGTTATGTATCATATTTTTTATTCTATAACATGAACTTTGTAATATATCTGTATCTAATAATGTTCTACATCATTTATACATATAAATGCAACATAAATAATACAGATTACTTAATTACCCTCTTTCGTTTTCCCTTTACTTTGTATTTCAAATTTAGCTTGGTTATGAACTGCTATCACTTCATAACCACCAATTTCTGCTGCTCTTATAGCGGCAACAAGAAGTAATTTTAAAGAAATGTTCTTGTTCTGTACATTTGTATACTTTTGTTCATTTGTATACAAAGTCCGATTCGTATACAAGTATAACAGACTTAATAATACAATGATCCCACAGATAATAGTTTTCCTCGTTCGAATACTCATTCTGATATGCATAATATATTTCTCCCTCCTATTAAATTAACGTACACGCGTGACTTCGATTTATTTAATACAGTAAGACATTGTAATTGTCCCATACGCGGCCATTTTTATTTTATTTGAAATTCCCAGTAACATTAGATCTTTATGTTTATGTGGATGATTAATATGAAACTTGAAAGACATACGTGCTTCCTTTAATTTTAATATTTTATCATATATTTTGTAAATATTTATTTTCTTTTTAATTTTTTTAAAATGCACTGCATGGTGACTTCATATATTAGTAAGGTTATATTAGGTTAGTTGAATGTATTGTAAATTTAATCAAACCTACTAGCATAATATAATTTACGTAGGTAAGTTTAATTTCGCTAATTTTCGTATTAAATTATAGAGAAGTTAATGCGAATTAAATTACAATGAATGTATCATTGAATTAAGTAATTTATTTTGAAATGTATCATATTAATTATCAAATACAAACTCTTTGTATCATATATATTATTTTAAACTTATAGCATTATAAAATATTGAAACGGTACTAGTCAAATATTATTCAGACCCCTGAAGCATTTCTAGTAGTATCAATAATAAGAAATCGACATAATTTCTTACATTACTCTATAAAAGGTTGAGTTTTATTGATTAATAATAATACATGTCAGAATTCTAGAGAAATTACGTGCAACTTAACATATTTCAATTTAAAAAATAGTGAAATAGTGAGTAGCATCCTGATTGCCTTTAAAAATTATGTAGAATTAAGTAATACTACACAATCAGATTGTATATATTTATGCTTATAATTAATTTAGATTGCACACCGTAATATTCAGGTAAAATAATTGCGTATACATTCTTTTACTTAAACTGATAACACAGTAACAGATGAAATATTAAATAAAAAGGATAACAAGCGTGATAACATTCTATATTTTTAAGAATACTATCTTAATAATGATTACTGTAATATATTAATTTGATACCATCTTATAGTGCACTTCCTACGCAAATAATGAAATTTCATTGCTTGTCAGTATTGTGTGTGCACTTCTCTTGGCTGCATTTTTGTATTTTGTAACTTATACTTTTCCTATTCAACTGCAGGATAATATGTATCATTTATAATAACATCATAATAATTTATAATTTGATAACTCACACATTTTACATCACTTCTTTATTATAATAAGTAATATGCAGCCTTTGCTTTTTTTTTGTTTTCTAACTTATGCACCTAATTCTTTAAATATGTGATAAAATTACTTCAGCAATTTTATCTATGAAACTTTAATAATTATCTTAAGACACAAAAATGTCATTCCACTTGGTCCAGCAATAACTGCACATTGACAAGTTGTTAATAACTTTTGCAGTTGCTGTTACACATTGTCATCTGTTTAAAACATAATAGAAAATGCTACATGATTTTTGTAACAAATATTTATTAAATAATCAAAAAACGTTATATCTTATCTTAAAAAAACTTTGTACAACAATAATGTATCAATTATATGTTATATAATATGATGCTTACCATGATACCACCACTTTGTCTTCTTTGGATTTTTACTGCATGTTTTTACATAAAAGGAATTATCAGGTGGCCTCTTCTGCAGTAAAAAATATTTATCACTAAGTATCTTTTTAGTAGGTTTATATAAAAAATTTTCTTTCTTACCTTTTCTTTACAACTGCTCAACATCGATACAATACTTAAACAAATACTTTGCACACTCAAAGCTGGAGACCAATCTTCAGTTAAAATGGATAAACAGATATGACCATTGCTGTAAATATGTGGATGTATCGGTATATTTCCACCTATGAAAGTCACTTCTGGCGAATCAAAAGGATATTTAGAACTGAATCTAAATTGCAGTTGAAATTGTTCGTCTTCATATAAGGTACCCTTTGCACCTTCCATGTGAACAATCCATTGTGTTAAATTTTGACTAGTGAGATCTTCATCTACATGTACACCTGGTGGAGGTTCACGTATTAAAGATGTTAACTCCTTTTGTAACCTCCGCTGAAATGATATACACATAGAACTGATAACATGTAGAACTCTCCAAACTTTATATAACTATATAGTAAAAATAGATAAACACATGTAACTCCCATAATTCAATAGAATTGCTTCAAATTTATTAATCATAGTTCAAAATTTTTATAGTTCTAAGCATTCAATAATCACATTCAAATGAATGTTTCAGAAATGCTAATATAATTTTCATATTCTGACCATAAATATTTTATTTCAATTATTTTACATGCACAACTCATGAGATTTTTAAATTATTATATATATTGAAAACCAATTGACATCGATATATAATGAATAACATACTGAATCATTTTTCGGAAGCATAATAAAAATTAAGATTCCTATTATTCATAAAAAAGCATTAAAAAACGGGAAAAACTCTCGATAGAGATAGAGTGGTAGGAACTAGCGCGTCTAATTTGACACAAAACGTCATCCGAGTTTGATGAATAATATGCGAATGGATTCTCCCTATAATAACATATATGTAAGGCGACAGTTTTTCAAATTTGTAAAAATGCACTAAGAATCGAATAATTTAATTAAATATTGTGTCGTGTGAAAATATAAAGATGCACAGAGGCCCAATATGTATTAAAGAAATTTTCCTACTAACTTACCTTCGACGGGGACATTGCCGCCATTGTCGATTTATCGCTCATTGCAACATAACATGAATTACTTTGCTTTGTTTATTTCTCGATCGAAAAATGTAAAGTTGCCGCGGCCAGAGCGCATCGCATTTTTTTCTATCAAATTTAGTATTACGCCATTATGCGTTAAAAAATAGCGGTTAGCACGGCAGTCAGAAAACGCGTAGTGGGGATCGACGTAAATCAGTTAAATTTAACAGGCATTCCCAAGAGGTACTAAGGCGAGTACATAATATACGATTGTTGTTATACCTATATCCATGGTTAGTAAATATTTGATCAAAGTAGATTAGAACACAACAATTTCACAACTTCGTTCATATTAAAGTCAAATAAACTATAAACCAATTATTTTCGTTTGATGTTTTATAATTTATTATGTTTGTCAAGTTTTTCTATGTAAATAATTGTTAAATATTGGTTAAAGTACATACTTGATTAAAGTAGATTAAGGCATAATATGTAATTTTGTAACCTTGACTCTAAAATAAACAAAAAATCAATTCTTTTCATTTAAAGTCTTCTAACTTAATATCTTTATAAATATTTTCTCTACAAATAATTGGTAAATATTGGTTAGATATTTGATTAGATAAATATTTTATTAAAGTGAATTAAAACAATAATTTTGTAATTTTGACTCCTATAAAAATCAATTCTTCTCATGTGAAGTCTTATAATTTAATATAAATTATAAATTTTTACTATACACAAACAATTATTTCTATAAAAAAAAAAGACTGTGACATGTATAATAAAGACTGAGTAGGGAAATATGTACTTTTAATTTCTTTTTTTTTAATTTCTGATTCCGTTTCTCCTGGTCTTTTTTCTGGTTTTGTAAAAAAATAAAAAATAAAATAAATATTGTAGAAGGTAAAAAAGGACGTATATAACAGTTAATATTTTTTTTGTTTTGTTTAGAGATTAAGTCGTAGATACCGTAGTTTTAATCAATCGATTCTAGGTATATTGTAAATATTGCATTCTGTTTATTTACATGGTATGACACGGTATAGAAATGACCGGGAACGTTGGACTTATGAATTGTTTGAAATCATTGTCAATGAAATAAATACACGATTCATTGTATTATTAATTTTATCAATTAATAAAATAAATTTAATAAAATTTACGATTGTGTTATAAGTTGTAATGAGATGGTTAAATCCATCCATTAAATTATTTCAATTATGATGCAATAATTCTTAAGAGAATTTATGAGTTATACCTATATGTAGATAATTATGTTTATATAATTATGTTTGTATTGGTTGAATGCATATATATCAATAATCAATTTTATTAGTTTTGAAACATTTTAATGCAATAGAAATATTATACCACTATTCTTATAAAATTTATTACAAAGACAATCTTTTTGTTCCAGTGTCAATGTAATCAAAATATAAATTATTAATGACTTCAGCAGAACACTTTATTAGTTTAATTACTGTGGCAAGTGCTAAAAAGTTAGCTACTGCACTTGTCTTGTGTTTTATTCTCTATCATGGATTAATGCACCTTATATATGGTAAAAATATTTACATTTCTTCAATCTTTTTTATGTTGCTTATATTACTTTGCATTAGTAGCATAAATCTTATGAATGTTATGTAGGTAGTGATTCTTGTAAGTGGTTATTAACAGAAGGAAGGTATAAAGGAGATAAAGAATGGCAACCGTATGGCTGTATGATGCATTACTATACACAAACGTAAGAATTTAAATAAAATTTATAGATGTGTGTTATATTTCCTAGAAATATTCTTTCTTCATATAGAGACAGTCGCAGATGTTTAAGATATCTAGCTTTCATGGGCCACCGTAACCATTTTGCATTTATTGGAGATATTAGAGTCAGACAACTGTATAGATCTTTCATATCACAATTTATAGTTGATGGGAAAGTGTCAGATTTAACAGAATTACCGGACAATTCTGATTTAAATTTTAATGATGCACAACTTAGATTAAATGTACAATTTTTATGGAGGTCTCAATTGGATAATTTTATGATAGGAGACCTTAGGAGCTGGATGGTAATTATCCATTTTGAATATAAATATTTTCAATTCAATTTAAATTATATACATATTTAATAATGGGATGCTAATAATTGTTACTTTTCAGAAAACTGATGCACCTAGCTTAATTATTTCAGGCTGTGGAGCAACAACAATTCTTGCTAATAATAATAGTGATGCTCAATTGTATTCTGAGTATAGCATGGGATTAGTGAGACTTGTACAACCGGTAGACTTCTTAGTTAAAAAAAATACAAAATATTTATGGATGCTACAAGATCCTGTATTAAAAGAAAGACTGCCAGCTCAATTATCAGGCATAGATAACAGGCAGATTAATTTATGTAATAAAGCAGCAATAAAGGTAATTTTTATTTAGTTAATTTATAGATAATTACTTTAAAAAAAGTTTGTTTACATATTGATTACACACAGATACTATCTCATAGTGAGGCTCATATATGGGAAAGCAGTAAACTTGTTGGTGCAGGTGTGTTAGAACAAAGTCCAGATGGATATTTAGCGAGTCCTTTGTCTTTAAGACACAAGGTTCAAATATTGTTGAATACTTACTGCAATGATCATATGAATTTTGATGATGGTAGTTGTTGCAGTTACCCAGAACCAGCTACAACATTACAGCTATTAAGTTTATCTGCACTTGCTTTATGGTAATCGTTTTTACATAGTTATATTATACGTTAAGTAAATAGTAAGTAACAATTCGTTACAGTATAGTAATTGGTGGTGGAATGTGGGTGTATAGAAAATTTTGTCAATATCGAACCGAAATTTCTTACTCACATGTTGCCACTGTTGAGGTGGAGAATACTGAAGAAGCAAATAATTCTGAAACTACACAGATCGAACAACCCAAAGTACAAGATTTTTATACATTAATGACATCATTGGCTCTTTTGTCAATCATCTTATATTACTTTTATTTATGCGATAGGTACATGAAAGTACCTTTTTCCATCTGATATTATTAATAATTGCTATTAATAATGAATTTTTATTCGTATTTAGAACAAATTTCTTCATGAAGGAGAATAAATACTACAGTGAATTTAGTTTTTGGTTACCACTTGGATATATATTGGCACTTGGTTTATTTTTTACTGAAGATAGAGAAAGAGGACCAAGAACTTTAAATCGAGAACAAACAGATGAGTGGAGAGGATTAATGCAAGCTGTAGTGTTAATCTATCATGTTACTGGGGCTAAGAATGTTTTGCCCATTTATATGTACCTAAGATTAATTAATTCTGCTTATTTATTTCTTTCTGGATATGGACATTTTTGTTATTTTTGGCAAACAGGCGATGTTTCTTTAGTGAGATTTGCACAAGTATGTATTATTAAAATATTAATTATCATGCATATGAATGACGTGTTAGATATATCTATTTGTTATTTTTCAGGTAATGTTTAGACTAAACTTCTTAACAGTGTCTCTATGCCTTTGTATGAATAGGCCATATCAGTTTTACCATTTTGTTCCATTAGTTTCATTTTGGTTTTTAGTCATTTATTTCTTAGCATGGCTACCACCAAGAATATATTCTGGTAATTTGAACGAATATGGACCCAGAGCTTTGCTTTATCTCACATTGAAACTTTTAGGTCTTGTATCAATGATTACAATACTGTACATGTCAGAGGTATCAATTTATAAATTATCTACATATAAGATATATATTATAATAAAAATGTACAATGTATGATCGTTTAATAGGTATTCTTTGAAAAAGTATTTGTAACAAGGCCTTGGAAAGCATTATTTGTTACAACTGATGACGATATACGGGAATGGTGGTCACGTTGGAGGGTGGATAGATATAGTGTGGCTTGGGGTGTAACTTTTGGGGCAGGTCTTGTAGTTTTGCAAAGGATAGATCACATTCCAGGAACTGCATTATCTTCCTTGCTAGCATTAATTTCTCTAACCGCTTATACTACTTTTACGATATTGTGTCATTCAGTATCTGAATGTGAAGAAATTCACTCATATATTGCGTTTATACCAGTAATTATCTATACATATATAATATTTCCAAAATTTATTTTCAAACGATTAAATTTCAACTTTTTAATTACAGATTATAGGATATATAGCGCTTAGAAATGCATCATTAGCATTACGCGGCAAACACTCAGCTCTTTTGGCTGGTTTAGGTCGCATTAGCTTAGAAACTCTAGTCGCACAAGGTCACATTTGGTTGGCAGCAGATTCACATGGCGTATTAGTTTTATTGCCTAGGTTTCCAGTATTAAATCTGTTAGTCACATCATTCATCTTTATATGTGCAAGTCATGAAGTAAGTACTTAATTATTTTTATATTTGGAATTGATTATGTTCAGTGTTATATGTTGATCTTTATAGAGTCTAAAATGTATCATAAATATTTCATTTACTTTGACAGATACATAGATTAACCCAGGTACTAGCACCATATGCAGTACCAAATGATTGGAGACTGGTGGCTCGTAACTTGTTGTTATTTATTGCGGTGCTTGTACCTATTGGTATTCATGATGGAATGTTCTGAAAGGCATTTTTATACGATTCACTGTATGAAAGACATTTTATGTACATATAAATATAACTATGTAGTAACTGTGTAAGTTCATAACATTTTATCATGAAAGCTTTGTGAAAGAGAAGAATATTTAAAGAAATTGGTATTTATTTATTTTTTTCTTATTTTATTAGTTTTTATAAAGAGGAAAATAAATAAGTCAAAACACAAGAATGTTTCTGTTTCTAAAATATTTATACATTATTTATATGTATATATTTTCATCTTTTAGATTGATAAATAGAACATATACAATTTATAACTTGTAGTTATTTATTATTTTTTTTAAATGACATCATTATGTATTACTTATATATTTACTTAGATAATTTGTCTATATTAAAAATTTATTAATGCTAATTATTTCTTGCATTGTGTATTAAATTATCATGTTTCACGTGACTAGTATACACATCATAGCCTAGAGATATAGTATTATCATAAAGTACTCTATATCTATTTGGCAGAAAATAAAAATTAAAAATTTGGGCTGGTGGCCAAATAACCCATTCTGCTATGTACAATTTATGTGCTTTCTTAATAATTTCATCTTTTAATTCTGTCCAAGTACTTTTTTCTAAAATAGCTAATGTTAAAAAAAACATTGTGATGCAAAGTGGAGAACACACTAATTGATCTATAACAACCTTTTTCAAAACAATATTAATTGTACGACCTGGCAATCTATTATCTAGATATTTATACCAATAATGACATACTATACCAATAGACATGCCAGATAATGCCATGTTTCGAGTTCTATTTAAACTCCATTTATCCCACTCATTCTATAATAGAACAAATTATAACATATATACTTCAATTGTAGATTAAAACAAAAAGAAATACTGCATTGGAATAAAAATTTGAAATAAGTACCTTCAATATTTCATAATGTTGTTCTAATACATCTCCCAAGGCAGAAAGAGAAATAGATATTGTTACATTTGTATAAAGTAAATATTTTTGAGAAAATAACTTTTCTTTAATTACAGGTACTTTGTTCAAAATTAAAATTAGATTTCTGGTAATTCTCATAATCTACAAAAGAAAAAAAATGAAATAATTCTCTTAATAGCTATAATTTTGAGGTTAAATATAACAGGTTAGTTTATAATCTGTTGCATTTATGAATAAAATTTTCTTTAATTAAAACAAATATTGCAAATTATTAAAGTAATAGTTAATAAACTCACAAGTAGAAATAAACATTCGATACACTGTTTAAAATTGACAGTTATTTTTGTTAATATTTATAATGGAAAAATCTTTTTCACCAAATATTGTCCTACACGTTTCATAAAATTAGTAAAAGTTAGATTAGGTATTTTAATATGATAATTCCACTTTAACTTATGTCCACAGCATTTAGATTTAAATTATTTTTGAGAATTATTATTATATTATTGAGAATTATATTATAATTATTGAGAATTATTTATCTAGATGTAGAATATTTAGAAATTTGAATACCGTGTTTATATGAACTTATGTATATACCTAAATAACGGAAATTATGCTTATTTTGTATATAAAGATGCAAAATTGTATATCAAAAACCAAATTTATATTAAGGAAAATTAAAACCATGAATATTGTTAAAGATCAATTAATCTTTTTGGGAAACTTTTACATTCTTTTATAAGTTATTTGATTTTTGATTCTCTATTATTTTAGCTTACTTATCTTGTTACGTGAGATTGCATTTATTTATATTTCTATTTACGATCCGATGATTCACCACAATATTTAGTCATTAATAGAGTCACTTAATAGGGTCGTTCAAAGTACTGTTACATACATTTTAAGTATTTACTTATTAAATTGTTTGCGATATTTTTTTTGTAATTTGGTAATGAAGTACAAGTATTTACAAAATGTACGAAAATTATAATAATAAAGAATATTTCATTTATTAAATATTATATTTTGAAACAATATATCAATTTTTGCTTACCAGAAATGAGCGTAACATTTAAATTTCGCGCGCTTATAATAGAGATAACAATTTATGACTTGGCGCCTAAACTGACAAAACAGGCGGGACTTTATGCGCGCACTGTTATCGGTGTGGATGGTTACGGCGATTGGAAATCCGTAAGTATTTCAGTCAGAATTTTGAACATTTTAACGGATTTCTTCTGGTATATACACACATATATATATATTCGTATATAAAAAAGATGTCTCAGCCGTCAGTAACGGCGTATTTTAATACACGTAAACGACAAGCAACTGACGATTTACGAAACAAGGCTAAAGTTTTGCTTCTTGATCGGGAAGAATCGAGAGTTGTGAGTAGTCAGAGTCCAACTAAAGAAGGTAATTTGGAGTCATCGGGAACATTGACTCCAGTTCAAGAAGAAGAAACAATGGGATTAAGTCCGAAGATTGTTGCGGTACCTGATAAAGAATTAGCGACTGATCATACGTTAAAACCTAATACAGTTGTAAGGAACATTCAGTTTGATTCTCCTAAATCAAGTGCTCAAAAAACGCCAAAACATAATGTTCGTGCACGAGTTACACGTACACGGAAATCATCTAGTGAAGAAGGCCAAGTGGATATCAGAGAAAGCTTCCAAAAGATCACAGAAGACTCGGATATAAAGAAAGTGCTCTTTGAGAAGAAAGGTGCACTGAGCCCAAGAAAGAAACTTCCAGGAACACCTAAAAAGAACAACGATTCTGGTGAGAGTTCATTAACTAATTGTACAACGCCGCAGAAAAGTTCAACTATGGGCAAACTGGCAAAGCAAGAGCTGTCTTTAAATGATATAAAAAGCAAAATTACTAAATCTTCCAAATTTTCGGAATTGAAAACTTCTCTTGCTCGGTTAAAAAATTATGAACAAAGGCTAGAGCAATTGCATAAAAATGATAAGAAACCACAAATACAGAAATTTGAGAAGATCCAACTTGAAATACCTGTTAGGTAAGATATTTGTGAAATTTCTATTCTGTTATATAATTTGATTTAAATGTTTTTATAATATTCATGTTGTTATTTACAGCCCACAAAAGGCTTATAAATCTCCAAGTAAAATGTTATTGAGTCCTTTGAAGGATAAACAACTAATGAATGTCAGTCCTCAACGTAGAATTTTATTTGAACCTAAAGAATCAACCCCAAGCCCTGTGAAAGGTAGCCCAATAAAAGCACCAGCGTATCAGCAGTATTTATCAATTGCTGAAAGTGGCACTCCTGGTTTGCCATTGCCATATCATTATAGATTTTTGGCAGAGGCATTCAGATGCGTAGATACAGTATGTTATTTCTGATATAAAAACTAGTTTTATATGTGTCTTTTATATATATTTGTAATTACATACTGCATTATCAATTTTACAGGTTTCTGCAATGCTGTTCAATCGTAAAGAAACAATAACTTTCAAGAAGCTAAAGCCTGCAGTTCAAGAGTTATTGCGTAAAAATTTCACGTTGGAACATCTAGCGCAAATGAAAACCATTTTCCCGGATGCTTACATTTACAGCCAGGAGAAGCATCGTGCATTTGGTTCTTCGTCTAAACAGGATAAATATGAATTGCTTCTTACACCTATTGTTGAAGAAAAAGATGGAAGAAATACTCCAGATGCAGATGATGTTTTGAAAACAGCATCTGAAGCTAGTATGGGACCGCGAGTATTACTTGACAGACGAAGGAAATTTTACAATATCTTGCTTGGTACTGGTTTCGTATAAAAATTGTTGACAGATTTGTTATAAATATCTTAATTTTCTTTTCTTTTCTTCGTTTAACTTTCTTTCGTTTCCTTATCTTTGGAGTGCAGATAAAGTAAAAGACGAGCATGAGAAATTCTTACTTAATTTGGAGACACCAATGCACATCTCGAAGGAAAAGATTCTGCGTTGGCATCCTGAATTTGATGTTGAAACTTGTAAAGTAATTGAACAGGCTGAATTGCCACAACCACCTAATGTAGAAAGGATGACAAGTGCAAAAGATGTTCTTGGTAAGAACAAAAGCACGTACCTCTTTACTTGATATACTTTAAATTTTAAACTAATTTTTTATGGTTTTTTTTAGATAAAGCAAAATCATTATTCAATTGCGGTACTCGCATGGAGAAAGCATTGCAGCGATTAGCAGAAGCAAAGATGACTTCAAAGACTGTTTCTCCAAAAAAAGATGAAGTAAGCACGGCTACCCAAACCGAGGATGGTGTACAAAAGGTTAATATTACAGTTGTGGATACTCCACCTGCCACACCTACTGTAAATAAGAATCTTCATCTTACTAGTGCACTGAAAGGCATACCAAAGGCTCTTCTTGAGAAAGTAAATGTTTTCATTTTTATTTTTCATTATGTTTTGTTCGTACTTTAATGACGAAAATTTTGTTATACATTAGGTTCGTGCTAAACAAGCTGCTAAAGCATTGGAGGCTATGACGCGTCCACCAAATGCAGAAAAAGAGGCTATAATGTATTCAAGATTACCCGAATTAGTGAAAGTTCTGCGTAATATTTTCGTAGCTGAAAAAAAGGGAGTTTTAACATTAGAATTTGTAATTACCAAATTAGAGAACTCGTTTAGAGCTAAATTATCTCCTGCTGAACTAGAGGACCATCTACGTTTATTGTGTAAACTGCTACCCACGTGGTCTAGCATACATAATGTTCGAAAAGTGGATTACTTGAAGTTGCAAAAGGAAATCGATCTTACAAAAGTAATAAAAAGATTAGAAATTATGGCTAATGACAAAGTAAAGTCATCATGACGTTTATTACATTATTATTGATCTTCTTTTTGTTTCAAATTAAATTATGTATATGGTTTTCAATTCTAACAATTTCATTTGTATTTTGTAAAGTACATATTTGCTATTTATTGCACTATGTTCATGTATTTAAAGAATTCTATTTCAAGAAGTAGTTCGGTTATGATTAAAAAAATAAATCAAAAAAAATTTCTTGCTCGAAAAAAAAATTTTTAGTATTATATAACGATAATACAATTTTCTATATAATAATTATATGCATACACACATACTACATTTTTTTCAATTTAGAAGTTTACTATTAGACTAGAAGTTTAATTCACTGCCAAATATTTATACAAATATACACACAACATATGCGATGCAATCAAATATTAAATACTTTTGATGAAAAATTATTTGATTTTTTGCTCTTTTATATATGTCATCTATTATATAGACAATAAAAATCGAAATTTTAAACATTTTTGTATAATTGTTTATTCAATGTCAAAAGTCATATCGGTAAAAATTCGTTTATCTACAGCTGATACATTGAATATTTTTCCTACATATTTAATCAATGGTAAAATAGATTAAATTTGACTAGGTTTTTAGTTCATCCTAACCTATTTTATTACCTTGTTGATTTATACACAATCGTAAAAACCTTGTGTAAAAATATTTCAGTGATATACATTAAATCTTGTATACATATTTAAATATATACATACAACTAAAAATCATGTTTTTAACCAATGTATTGTTAAAAAAAGTTAAAAGCAAGTGAGTATGTGTAAATCAAAATATAATTTAATTGTAAGTAGAGATTAGGTTAGTTTCTATATAGAATATCTTGTTTTAAAAGATTACCTCCTTGATTAACATTATTACAACATTTTACATGTAAAAAAGCTATTCATAATAAAAAATATTCATTCTTATACACACGACAAATGTATGTATACAAATTTATGTCTATGTTTACATTAAATGATCAAATTGTAAATAGTTGCTTAATATCGTGTAATTTTCATTTATAGACATATTTTAGTACTCGTAGAAAGTGTAGCAAGTGGTCACAAGTATATAAGAATTCGAGATAGGTTAGCAGATAAATTAGAAGGAGTGTGGTTTGATCCTTATGGTAAGTTTACTTTAGTATCCCATAATTATTACATACATTTATGTAGTATGTATACAGTTGTGCACAGTTTCAAATTATATTGAAAAATTATATATTTCCAGTTCGAGAACGTGTCCTCTATCGGGAATTGAAGAAAATTAAGAGTTTATAAATATTAACTTAAGAAATGATTCCACTATTATAACTTATTCAATCAACACTTGTAAACTAAATTTTACAAATATTATTGTATAGGATAAATAAAATAATATTCAATTAATCAAGAATATGACTAGTTTATTATTTTGTTTAATCAAATTCTTGAAAACAGTATACTTTTCTATATAAGCCTTTCAGAAGTCAAATTGATCAACTCCAATTTTCATAAATTTCTCAATTTCATTAATAGATATCCAATTAGTATTCCATTCCTAAGAAACAAGTACCTTAATTCTATTAAAATAATAGGTTTATTTATTAGAAGAAGTAATGAATAAGTAATGAATTCCATAAAAAATAAGTAATGAATTCCAAAGTAAATTATCTATTTTTCAATTCAAATTTTCTATTTTCCAATTTATGAAATTGATCAATGTTTTTGAACATATGCAGAGTCAAGACAAAAGAATCAATTGTTATGTGACAAGCAAGATGTCATAGTAAATGGTTTTAAATAGAGCATAATGTGGATATCAAACATTTTGCTCGATTTATGTCCCTAGTAGCGAGAGAGATAGATAGAAGGGTAAGGATGAAGAAAGAGGAACGGAGGACCTCGAAATCGAGATTGGGGTAGGTTTCCTTTGATCCTTAACAAGGAACGCAAAGTTGTATTATTTCCACCTGGATTTCAAACGGTTTGAAATTCACGAGGCGTGAAACACGGCTCTATTCTCTTTCTCTGTTTCACCTACTTCTTCTTTGGCTCGTATTCTCTTTCGCCCTGCTCCTTCTTGTTCTTTTCCTTTTCGGCAGCGCGGGAGCAACTCTGGCGTCGTTTACTGATGTTGCCAATTCAATTTCCTTTGGCGGACCGTTGTAGTCGGTAGAAAAGAGGGTTGCAGCTACCAAAAGGGTTCTCTCCTCAACTGAATCGTCTCTATCTTTTACGATTGTGCATGTGACAGCTCCTGACATCTACATCTCCCGCGTCTCTTCTTTTACTTTAAGCAAAACTTTTTCTGTTCTTCGATTTTCTTTTCACCGTTCTTAATTTCATGTTTTCCTTCTTTATAAGCGTTTCAATAAACAAACATGAATTTCTTTCATCATTAGAACTCTAAAAAAATATAACCTTAGATGAAAAATATTCATGCAGAATATTGGTCATTTGATACCATTCAAATTACGTATAAAACGTTTTTGTATCATCACAATTGAAAAAGATATTTAGGTTAGGATTAGGTCAAAATTAGGTATTATATATAATACAGATATACAATATATAAATTACAATGATTATATGAACAATAAGGGGAAAAAACAAGAAATATTACGTAATATATAATATATGATGTAATATATGACAAAATTCTGTTTGAATATCTTGGTTCACTGCAAAAAGTTTTAATAAATTGAGCTGTATTGTTCATAAAATGAAGTTTGTACCTTATTTAGATATTGTAAAAAAATGATTAATAAAATATTTATTGTTTTACAGTAATAAAACCATGTTTTGTTACAACACAGAATGAATTCCTATTTTTAACAACCAATATATGAAATCTTTAATGGTATCTTATGGTGACATTTCACAGCTTAGTTCTCATAAATAAAATATGTTATAAAATGGAAAATCTCGAAAAATGAACGTTTTCCCCTTATACTTTATATAGTTGCCTTAAGATGTAAACCTGGATTCAGGATTCATCAAATATTAGAACCGTTTTTGAATTTTCAAATTTTTCGCGGTAAGTAAATGGTCAAGCTGTGGTAATTAGGGGGTACTACATCGGCCATCCTAGAGAAAATAATACCAGAACCTGCAGTAGGAAGGAAATTAATTCTCAGGCAGAGAAAAATCAGAAAACGAATGAACCTTCAGTACTAAACGGGTTTTTTTTTCCACGGTACAATGAGTTTCGAAGCGGTATGCAACAGCGAAATTGTTAAAACGTCCGTTGTTTATGGTTGACTCGGTAGAGCAGCCGGTAAAGGAGGAAACAGTACGCAACGGAAAACGAGGTTGGAGAGATGGAGTGGAGCGTGAGCGGGGAGAAGAAAGGGCGAGAAAAGCAAAACAGAAACGAAAGGAAAAAAGGAGAGAAAGAGAGAGAAAAAGAGGCTTCGTCTGGGCCTTGGCGCGTTTCAGTTGCCTCGCGTTCGAGGGCGTTTTTCGCCCGTGAGTTGTTCTTTGCTTATTACAGTGTGTGCACTGGGCTCGAGCTCGCTAAAGTGGTTTGCTGCTAATTAACTGCGTTATTTTTACAACTCTCTTGCTCCCATCCACCTCCTACGTCTCATTCCACCCCCTTCCCGCTTTCCTTCCCCCAACTGTTCTCCCACATTTGCAATGGGGTTCAATAATTCTGCGGCCGCAACGCCCTCTCTCTCTCTCTTCTACTCGCACCCTCTCATTCTGTTTTCACGTTTCTTATCATGCATTTTTCATTCGTATGTTTCTAGTGTAAAAAGTTGAAAAATGAAATTTGATCACATATGTGACTTTTCTGTTGTAAAAATGAGTTACCAGATACTTGGTACTAAAGTTAGTAAATCAGTCAAAATGACTAGTATTAAATGTATTGTTTTTACAATTATGAGAAATATGAAAGTGTTTTTTAGAATATCAACGTTTACTTTTATTGATATTGAATTATGATTACGTATATTTATTTATCCTCGCCTTTAAAGTCTTTATAATTATAATATAGATATAATATAGATATAATTATAATATAGATATAATATAGATATAATTATAATATAGATATAATATAGATATAATAAATATATCTAGGTATGTCATACATATTTCGTTGTGTATCATCTCGAATTTTTATATATCAATTTCATTTTCCTTTTAATAAATGAAAGATTTTTGTATAAAATTGGAGCAATAAATCATGTATGCAAATAATGATTCATATTTTCATATCTTCATATTTTTATATCCTCACTTTCATATCTTCAGTAAACTCCATCTATTTTATAAATGAAAAATCCTATCAATATTTGAATTTAGTACAAAGAAAATTAAAAGTTGTATGTATGTAATAATTTTTTGATTAAATCTAGTTAATTTACCAACTACATAGCGATCTATTATATCGTATACAATAGCTACAATCAATAAGAATAAAGAAATTGATACGAGAGCACCAAAAATATGATAACGTTGAAAGTTATCTAAAGAGTGGAATTAGAATCTGTTTTTACGCGAAAATTGTAATTTTCACGTATAAAGATGTATTTACTGTAATTGAGGTGCCTATTTGTATAATTGAAGATTCCTGTATTTTCCTTGAATTTTGCGGTTATACGAACGTGAATAGAAAATAAAGCGTGCACAAGGATTTTTTCGTAAAAAATGGTTCTTTCCACAGACTTTTTTTGCTCACACTTACCACTGCTTTGGTACTAGCGGCTGGTTTAATTTTACCAGCATATTTTGTATGTATATCTCGAGTGCGCGTTTGTAGGAAAATTAACGAGAATATTGGAAGGTTTTTAAGTACTCTAGTTTGAAATGGTTTTCAAGCGCGCAGCTACTCAACCGTCATTTCGTAATACATATTATCAAAAAGCGAGTATCATTAACCATTTGAAAAGTGGTTAAAAAGGAATCGCCAAGTGAAATCGTATATGTACTTTGATATTTTGTGCAATAGAAGGCTTTCAATCTCAATTCTATTCTTTATTATTTCTATATTCCCCAATAAAAAAATATTTAGAAGATTATATTAGGTTAATAAAACAATAACATTCTTCACGTTAAAATTTCAGCCACGAAAAAAATGAATTACCAATGGCGTTAACATGAATAAAACTGGGGCGTAAACTATAGTTTACAAAATAAAGCAATTTCATTCGTATGGGAGCTATTCCATATTGTTTAAAATATAATAAAAGTAGATAGAATAAAGTTCATGCGAGATTGGTTAACACTAGAACCTACTAGACTTAACTATGATCTATAATATATCGCAAAAAATACAAAGAATATGTACTAAATTGTAAAGAACACATATATCATCATAATTAAAATAGTATAATGAAAATAAATAGGCGTATACATAATCATGTCTCTATTTCAGTAAAAGCAAACGCTAATTTTGCCAAAAGCATATTAGGCTTACCAAAAGATTTTATCTTTTACGGTCACCTTACAATTACACTAGTAACTGTAAAAACAAAAAATCTAAAATCCGTCATTTTGATGGATTTGGTAAGCCTAATGTTACTAATCATAATCATAGTTTAATTATCGACTGATTTCTCAATCGCATATGTATATGATTATTGATGGATCATTTATAATGCTAAGCATCGACTACACGTTGTCCGATGATATTCGAATCGAAATAACTTTAATACCTTAATATCAGGTTCGTGAAACGGCTATTGGTTACGGCTGCCGATGGAAGTGGTCGTCGGAAGCAGAGAAGTCGAAGGTCGTTTGTATAGGTATCTCTCTGCCGGTAGTCGTGGCACCCTTCTTTTCTCCGCCACGAAAAGGCTCTTGAAATAAATTGAAAATGGCTGGTATCGCCCCGCTCTCGGATAAGTGATACCTACATCACCTACACGCACATCGGTCACCACAGAATTCCACGGGTGTTCTTTCACGTATTCAAAACGACCATTCAAAAGCGGATCCGAATCTTTACGAACGGATGATCAATTAAAATCATGTTAAAACGTTATATTAACCGCGTACTTTAGTCGGACCAAGAAAATTAAAAACTCAATATAAAAGGGGCACCGAACTCGATGTTAATCGAAATTATATCTTTAAGAATTATAGATTAACTTTCATTATATGATACGACTATCGTCAGTGAGCAAGAGGTCGTAATATTCTATAGTTTTGCTGAAAGATTATAAAAATAAGCAGAATATCAACTCACAAGTAACTTTTGCAACCCAAGATTCAAAATGTGTTTACAAAACATATATAGTTCTGAATGTGATTATACCAATGGAGGTCGATTCTGAGTATTTTAACTTTCAAGCTTACTATATCGTTTCTTTCTACATACTATTATTATAAATGAGCATCAACCGTATAATGAGTAGATATTTAAAGCAAATTTAACAAAATTTCTCATATTGATTCAATCAACATAACCTACAGTTGAAAACTGACTAGCTAGAATGTTTTCTTTTTGTATAACACGGTTCTTTTTGTACGTTAAACACGGTGAATCAGGAATTTGAATATTACTGGTATTTCTATTACGACAGATGGTCTGTCTCATTATTCGGTGAAATCGAGCTCGTCGAAAATTTATGTACTCCTCGCACTCTCCTCGCGACCGTAAAATCATTTCCAAAATTCACGATTTGCCCGACCCGGCTAATTTTCAGCATGCACGCGTGTACTAAGCGCACTCACGTGATCAAACACGTATGTATAGTACAGGTATACGATGACACACATACACACGGAGGAGTTCGGGTGTGCAAAACGTAACGAGACTAAACGCGAAACCTGAACTGGCGTACGGTCGCGTGCGCGCGCTCGCTCACGCAGTCAAACACGCACGAGAAAGAAGCATGTGCGGGGGCACACAAACGAGAAGGTGTATTGAATCGATGAGTATCATGCAGTTGACAGCTAGAGCTAATTGAATCTTGACTCTATCTATCTGTCGACTCGAGCTGAGACTCGACTACCGGCGCCGCTGCGAATTGCATTTCCGTTCGACAGAATCGTTCGCGTTCCAGAATTCTATCTTCCTCCTTAATCCCTCTTCGTTTTTGTAATATAGAATTATGCAGGAAATTCTCCGTTTCAGAAACTGTAAAAGACTATCCGTATTGTAATTACTTCTTGTGTTCATCACGTTTCCATTCGTGTTCATTGATATTTTTGAAACTGTAACATAGATGTAGTTAGTAAATATTTGTACTTATAGATGTTAATGTTTATTATGAATTTATTACTTAAAAAGATTTGATAATTTCAATTTCTTTGTATTTCGTTTGAATATGATGGAATTTCAATATTAACTTTGTGTTTTACCTAATACAAGAACAGTTATTTCGTTCAAAGACTCTTTATTCCAAGAAATACGAAGCGATTATTATACAAGACTGAATACATATCTTTCGTGAAAGAGAAAGGAAAGTATGCAAAGGGCGTGAAACGACGGTCCTCTTAATATAAACTATAATTGTTGGTGCACATTTTTCTCTTTTCCTTGCTTTGTTAACATTTCCGTTTCTGCAAATTAACGAAAAGGTTGAAATATTTCGTTTGACTTTTTTTCTATTTATCGAAATACGATACAAAATGTTATAAAGAATCGTAAAGCACAATCGTGTACAGTGGTTCAGAGGGAATCTTCTTTATTGGGAACGGAAATTTCTTTTCACCGCAAATTCAATAGAAGATTTCCGTGCATCAGACCATTCAATTACGTGGCGGATCAATGGAGGTTCTCGATGAAATTTTAATTAGAAAAGAGCAAGATATACAGCGGCGAAGATGCAACAGAATGGTCGTAGATCAAAGGTGCATAAATATTTGTTAAACGTAATTTCTGTAACATTATTTGTAACTTATATTTTATCAATTTGCTGCTTGATCTTAGTTTGAAAACACTTATTCTTAATATTTTAAGAAAATCATTATGCATAAAACAGTAACAAGGAATAGCAATTCTTTCATATCTTCTATAAAATTAACAAACTTTCTGACCATTAAAAAATGTGGTTATGTTTGAAATGATTCATAAGATACAGCAAAATTAAACTCACATCTCAATATAATTATAAAAACTGTTAAAAATAGCCAAATTTATCTATATACTAACCTGTAAATGATCGAAAACCATAGATATACTTGATTTACAATAAGAAACTTCCAGAAAAGGAATGGTGAGGTTAAGTAACCAATTGTAACCATGATGACATAATATCGGTTTCATTTAACGGAACGATGCGGTTCTCTCGTAAACAGCGAGGGGTTGAGACTCGTAATACCGATAAAGGCACAGAACCCGGGAAAGGAGGATAGATAGGAAGGGGGCTCTGTTCCCCGTCTAGGATTCTATAATCCGTACGATCTTTATCGTTAAATTCTGTACTCGTGGACCGATGCCTCGATTGCGCAATCAAGATGGCATCGAGAAAGGCATCTCTCGCCTTCGACTCAAACTACCAACAAGTATTTCAATATCCGCTCCAATATATTCCCATCGACCCTATAAACGTGTGTGCAGTTATATTGGATTCCCTTCCTCCTTCCTTCGATTCGTTCTCCTTATCGCTCTCGTTTTATCGCTTTTTCCGCTCTCGCTTCTTTCTGTGGTACGTGTGTGCGTGTGCGTGATCGCGAACCGATTGGTTTACGACATCACTACGAACAGAAACGCGCGACGGTGGTGACGTTCGTGCATATCTTTCCCCGAGGAAACCGCATTTAAACGAGTTTGGTAACCCTGTAAAAGATTCTTGATCTTAATGGTCGAAGAATCGAGTTCAGGAGGATGATTGCTTGATAGAGAGCTATTAGCAATCTTCATTATGATTACTATTGGAACTATAGTTATCAGTGTTTTTACATAAATGTTATAAAAGGTTTATGCTTTTAAAGATTGTATTTGGAACCATAGAGACGGCGAATGAGGCTCTTTAGCCCTATTTTCTGGATTTCGAGATACTTCTATGAATATGACACTTCTTTAATGATCTTTGATGTTATTAACAGAACACTGAATTAGCCATTAAAAGTTTCTAATTACACAGATATATGTATATATGATTTTTAAAATGATTATTATATAATCTTTAAAACGGTTATTATGTGACTTTCAAACGACTTTTGAATAACAACTGCATGATCTTGGGAAAATCTTTATATGATATGAATTGATTTTGAAACAATTTTCAAATTATCTCTATTGATCGTGGATTATAGGCAGAGAAATCATAGTTTCAACCACTTCGATACAATACTAAAATGATCCTAAAATATATTTACAACATGTAGGTATATCTCTATCATTTAATTTAAACATATCGAATTTCAGCGAAACTGTATTCATTTAGAATAAGAGCGTCGATTTGGAACCACTAAAACATTCAGGATAAACCAGTGAGTTTAAATTTAAACGTTGAAGATTCTCATCTATCCTCTATTTTCCGTTCGCATATTTCCACGGCATGGCCAATGGCGATCAAATAGATGCCAGGCATAATGGTCGCGGATAATAATCTAGAAAATTCTTTCCTGATTAATTAGCCGTTTGAGGCTCCTAGATCACAAAGATATGCAGTAGGCCAATGGATATGAAATAATTTACCGTAGAACCGCGGCTGTTCTGTCCACAACCACCTGGGCACACATTAAAATCGGGCGTTCTCCCACCGATCACTACTCGTCCTTTTCATCATCGCTACTGCTATCTCCGTCGCTTCTTTCATTCGTTCTCTTTGTTGTCTCGTAATCTATATACGCGCACACAGGCCGCCGCTTATTATACTAATATGTCCGTCGTGCGTTCATCGCGGTGCATCGCCATCAAAAGGGTTTTCTCGTTCGAGTCTAATTGTTCGGCCCGATCCCGGCCAAAGAAGCCGAGTGATACGGTAGGGGCTGGTTTTTCACCTCGTTTCAACCGCTGGCCCGCGATCAAACGGACCCCATTCCTTATCCGTGAATCTTCCCGCACGGTTCGCCGACTTTTCGGTCACTGAATTCTTCCCGGATACCTAAGGGAACCTGGCGATATATGCATACCTCGTATAGATTCTTTAGCTAGACAGGAAATCCTTGGATCCTAGAACGGGAATTAAAATTGTAAATATATACATAGAAGGTGAATCTGTTAGTCTGACCAGTCGAATGTGAAATCCTTCTTAAGTTTTGGGATTTAGACCCTTCACATTTTTCAACTCCGTCATTTTTACAGAGGGTTACTGGAAAATAATTAGTTACAGGCTATTTTAGGATAATGAAAGTTATTTACCATAGTTAAGGATTTGGTAGAGTTATTATGTTACTGGTAACTTGAGGAAATTAGTTTCTTTTTATAGTTTTCAATCGGATGATTCCTAACTGGAAAATAATTACCTAGAGCTTAGTTGTTTCAATTAGGATTAAAGTTTAGAGAGATGGAACAAGTAAAGATAAGAAAGTTAATTACCAGGGTTAAGAATTCGGTGGAATTATGTGTTATGTTGCCGATAACTGTGTCATTTAGTCCATCTTTAGACCAATAAATAAACCATTCTAAGGATAAGAAAGAATACCATAAAACGCCACACATTTCTAAGACCTCTACGTAATATTAAGAATAAAAGGAAGATGAAGACTTTCCCATTGGATTAGAACGTTGAGTTTGTATGGAAAGAAAAAAAAGAAAGAAGAAGGTAACGGATAATCGGAAATGGAAGAAGTGCCCGAAGCGTGGCTTTGCACGATCCGTGGTTATCGAGCAGAATGGGCGCGTTGTACTGGATCAACCGCACAATGAGTCCAATCGGTGAAAGGGTTTTGCAATCGTACCCACGTTTATACTGGGTATATCTGCAGGGGATACAGGTACGTTTTAGGCACGGTTCCTTTTATAAGTGCCATTATAAGTGCCATTTGAGCATGCCTACACCCGCTTTGTACGCGAATTTCAAACTAGTCATTGTCCTCTCGTTATTGTTTGAAAGGACACGAGATGACAACCGCTGTGGTTAAAAAGCACTCCCTCCATACTCCTTGAGGCAATTGCGTCTTTCACTTTTACGACATATTAACCGTTTGGTTTTTTTTACAAACGTATCTATCAAATAAGATCCTAACCTACATTTCTAATTTAAAAATATCTATTAAGGAAGTTTTCAAATTTAGCAACCACGTCTATATCTCACATTTAGCTGAGCATATGAAACCCTTAATGGTCCAACTGATGAAGAATGGAGTACAGAAAAGGCTTCCAAACTGAAAAGATACCAAACATCATACGTATAAAAAAGGACGATCGTATGCTTTTCTAACTTTAAAGAACAGATTCACAAAGTAACTAGATAATGCAATCTCCTACGTAACCTCCTAACCTCAAAAAGTATTTTAAGCAGCATTCGATCGAATCTCGAATCTTTAAATCTCCTTCGAATCTCCCTCGTGAATCGTACTTTAACGGAAAACTGATTTAAGTAGTCTTCTTCTGAATCTTCTTTTCTAGATCGTAGAATCATTCAGCTAGCTTTTGTTCGTTTCGATTCTCCGTATCCTTTCTCTGTCAATCATCGATCGCGGCTTCACAATGGCTGCGGCGACACATTGTGTAATTTGAAATGAATGCTGTGTAAGCCCTAACGGGAGTATAATTGTTTCACGACAGGTCCACGGAGGCCTAGTATTAACGTAAGAAAATGGGGACTGGTGGTTTTCCAATCGAACAATGGCCATGTGTACCACGTTGGATATCTCGTTACACCGTAATCGAGGAATAATCGATCGTAAAGTTGTAGCACAAGGCAAATTGCTGGGCGTGGTGAGAACGATCCAGGAAACTCGAGAGGGCAAAAGACAAGGGCGCGTAGCAGAACGAGGAAATCCGAGATTTTTCTTCCTTTCCTCTCTCGCAAGCGTCCCCCTCTTCTCCGCTGCTCCATGGTCCTCCTTTATTTTTTCTGGCCATGTAAAAAGCTTTTTATTCAGAGCCCGTGTTCACCCCTCGATCGAGCGGCGTGCGTGTGCTTCCATCGAAGCGAACCGAACCGGGGCGCAACAAAGATTCACTTCACCGACACGGGATCTTTGAACTGGGTTAATTAGGGGATCGAGAAATTTTGTTCGGCCATTCGAGGAACCTTGTTGCGACTTCATAAATGTAGAAACGTCGATCAATGAGGAAGATTCCTCTAAAAAATGATTTATCGTATTATTATAGAAGACTGATGAGTTGTAATAAATTAATATTGGTAATTTTAGATTATAATACGAACTTACATGCGCGGTACTCAAAAGCCAAACTGACCAACTCCATCTTTTGATATTTTCTTATTAGGTTCGTATTTTCACAAGAAATAAATGAGTCACGTTAAATTAATTATGTTGATAACTTTAGGTTATGTTACCTGCATCATAATAAAAATGAAAAGATTTAGATCACTATAAACTTACATGAAAGCCAATTAAATTTCAAATTAATCAATTTCATTTCTTTAAAGCTTCTTAACTATTCTACTACTCTCAATTTCAATTAGATAACCTCAAAAAAAGTCAATTACTTTGATTTTTGTATAGTTCGTGTATCTAGCGTCGAATGAAATAAAACACGTGACTTCTGATGGGTTCCAGAATACTAATACACGGGCGTCAGGAAAGATCCTTGATTTCCGTGGAAACGAATATCACGCACAACGATTAGGGAGAGAGGAAAAAAAGGGAAATACGAGTAACCAGTATCCTGGTCGATCACGGGATTCCGTCTCTCTCGTGCCTCTTTCCTTCTCGCAACAAGAGCGGTCCTCGATCATCCTCTACCTCTCGTCAATGCATCCGGGGACTTCCGCGATTTCTGAATAGAAATCTCCAATGGTGGCTGACAATGCAATACGTGGACAATTGCATAGTCTAATGGATCTGCCTCACATCATCGTAACTTATACGTACGTGTCGTTCGTGAAAACGATATCGACAAACGTCCATTCCGCGTGTCTTCCTACCGTTCGCAAAAACGAGATCGACATTCTCTCTATGGTGGTCGTGTCTTTCCGCTGTCATCATACTCTACTACGTCTCTCCCCTTCTTCTTCCTTCGCGCCACGGTTTCGCGCGCGCCGAAAAACGAAAAAAGATTTGGTTCGCGTCGGTAAAAACGAACATGTCGTGTCTGAGTACCCCCCCCCCCCGCCGCCAGCCTGCCGTGCAAATGAAAATTATTCCGCGGTTTAGGCCGCTTGCTAATCAATCAATAACGATGCGTTCCACCACGTGCGAATAAATTAATTAGGTCGGTCCGTTCTCGCGTCTCTAATTCAACACGCGGTTGCGACTCCTATCCACAGGAAAATTTCGCTTTGAACTTTGATGGAAAACTTTTATCCCAATTTAAAGATGTTCTAATAACGCAGAGGTTAGTAATAATTTAATTGACATCCGTTTAGATGACATTATTGAGTACTTGTAACATAGACTGAATGAATACTATATATATTCTTTTTTGCAACTAATAAGACGCATATATCTTAATATCTTTCTATATAGAATAAAAGAATAAAAAATAGAGGTTAGAATCTTTGACATGCCTTAATTTCCGGACCAACATATATATCTTCTATCATTTTAAAGTCACATATGGCTTCACTCAGTTGTGAACTCTAAATATCGCTAAATGTTAAAAATCAATCTTAAAAGTGATCGATCAATGAGACTTTCTTGCGATCATATAAGATTAGGTTTGATGTTATCTAAAAATTAATCTTAAAATCCGTGACTTCCTATTAGTAACCTCGTTACAAAAGGATCGAACAGTTAACCGACCTGCCGAATGAAGATTTAGTGATCTCTGTAAAAGGTCCAAAGAAGAATCGGAATGAACTTGTTCATCGACCTCTCTTCTGTATGCGTGGGCGGTGACAGTACTCCGTTCCCTTTTCTTTCTTTCACCAACAAAAACCCGTAAGAGGGAAATAGAAATGGAGAGAGAGAGAGAAATCTTGGAATCTTTTGGTTCTTGGTTGGACGCGAAGGAGGTACGCAGAGATGGTCCAGGCAGTTACGGCATTATATACCTAACAGGAAGAGAGACAAAGCAAACAAAACACTGTCGGGGCGTCGCGTCGCTCCGCAAACAGCGCCCTCGCGAACGAGAGGAGTGAGACGAAGAACTAAAACTTGGAACAAAAGTCCTCACTTTTGTTCCTTGGAAAGTTTTTCGAATTATGGCCATGGCGGAGAGAAAGACGAAGGGAAAAGGAGGACGCAATCGAAAGGAGTCGTGCCTCTGTGATTTATATCTCGCCAAGGTTTCGGAATTATTAAACTTTCCAGGGTACCGGAAGAAAGGAGGTGAAGGAAACGATGGCCACGACGGAGAGCAGTTCCTAAGAGAGAGAGCTTGTACTGTAATTAAGCCGTTTTCTAATGAAGATTGATCGGTCAATTAGCACCGTTACCTCCCATCTTGTGTCTCTTCTATTATTTACAGCAGACTGTTCTACTTATTATACTTACCACTATATCTATAGCTTTGTGTCTTTCATTATGTTAATGTTTTCAATAGCCATCATTCCTTTTCAAAAAAGATTCCATAATCGATAACGATTATCGGTAACCAAGAAGCTTTAATCATTTATGATGGTTATTTCTGACCAAAACCATCTAAATTATGATATGAATTCTTGTACTCTAACTTCTTCAATTTGAGCCATAAAAGTTATGATTCTTGATATTTGTATAAAGCAAGAGTACATAACAGTATATGTGTAAACAAGAAGTACCTGTATCGTAATTGTTTATTGGTTAATATTTCCAGAAAAACTTTCATTTGACTTTTTTGTAACAATACTATGATTTTCGTAACTGATCGTCAGATAAGTTAATTAAATTCTCGGCGAACCTTTCATTCCACTGGCGTTGAAGTTACAAAACACCAGCAAGGTGGAACATTTAACCACAGAGCGATGGTCAGTATACTCGGGGGTGAGCTGTAAAACACTTCGATTATCCATTAACAAGCAATTAAACCGCTGGTAACGAGGTACAATTCAGGCTCGAGTTGAGTTATCCCTGGAAGAGATTAAAAGCTGCCACTTGTGAGTCTGAGCGAAGCCACCCTTTTGCGTTTCTGTCGTTCGACCTCTCTCTTTCGCTCCCTTCTCTATCCCGGTGTTCCCGTCTCTGTTTAGCTCCACCCCTCGACCGTCCTGGCCACAATAGAGAGTGGGAAGCCTCTTTCTATGGATCACACAATGGATATAGTATATCAAACAAATTCGACCCCGCGAAATTATTGGCCATGGTAATCCTACGTTACCGGCCGTGGACGATAGTTCTCCCATCAATGTCGCCGCGTAACCCACAGCTAGACAAGGGGCTGGGAAACCACAGTGAAAACTCATCCATGAAATACGGAGACGTAACATCGAGCCCTTTCACTATTAATTTCTTTTCGGCTCGGTCTTTTCATTGCTATCTTTATATTTAAAGAGTATAGGAGAAGAATATGATAAATTACATTTTTTATTTTTTACAGAAAAGCTGTTTCAAAATTTAGTATGTCGTTGATCAATCCTGCAATCCAAAGTTACTCGTTTATTTGATTCTGGAGTTATACACGAGCTATTCCATTCTCTTAAAATTTTCAAATTGCTTCTCTTAATATTAAAGTATGTATTGCTTGTCTTGATAATTGTACCTTTGTTTTAAACAAAACTTTGTCAGCTTACTAACTATTTTTAAGACTTACATCTCTGAACTTAGCAGGCTGTTTTCATTTTCAATGATCTCATATTAAAATTATTCTGTTTAATCATGAGGTGATGTTAAAATAAAAAGATCCACAAAAGTATATACTTATTATGTTTTTCTCTTGAAATCTTTACTTATATACTTTACTAGATAAAAATATTGGTTCTTTTCTTTCATTGGTGAAATGGAAGAGGGGACAACTGTGATTTCTAGTCGTCGAATCGATAAATTTTAAAGTTAATCTTAATGAAAATGAGATATGAGAAAATTAATTCAAATGTAATTGACTAAAAAATAATGAGTTTTAGTTTAGATTTAAGTAAGAAGAGCGAGAATGGAAAAAACGTCGAGGAAATATCGTCTGCGTTGATTTAATATATTCTGCAATTTGATCGGATCATAACGCATCGATTGAAGCGCATCCTGATTTATGGCAAAGTACATAACAAAGATTTCGATGGCAAATCCAGAGGCGACACGTCCTTCATTCTGACAGGATTGAAAGCCGTAAAAATCCTTGTCGGACGAAAGGGTACCGATCTAGGTACGCATGCGTTTGACAGAGTAGATATATTTCGATCATGGATTTTCGATAGGCCGCAAGGATTAGGGGCTACCCTCTGCTCTCGCGCGTTTGTTCGAAACAATGCTCGACTTAACTGATTGGCCGCTAGCTGTTTCCGCATGTTGTATTCTTCCTTCTATACCCGATGAATAACAGAGTAACGAGGTGAAGTGTGGTACACAACGGATTATCATCATAATCTCGGCTAACGAGCATTGTTTGGTTAATTAAAAAGTTATACGAAAGAAGATTCTCTATCCGTTCTTTGTTCCAAGCTATATTCCTCTCTTTCGAAACTCAGTTTCTTCATGTAGATATACTTTTCTGGTTACTCAATCTATACACATACATACCTAAGCATATAAATCATGTATTAATATATAACTACTTGAGTACAGGGTAAGTTGTGAAAAATAGAATACCTAAATATTTCCATTGGTATTATAAATGGAAGGAAATATCCAACAAAATGTTGTACTAATCAAGATGGTAAGTATACAATGATTATTCATGTTAAGTTAAAATATTCTAAATGTCCCTAAATCTACATGAATTAGAAAGTTTGGCAATATATAATATGCAAAAATATATATAAAAAATATTCGATTTCACTCAACATTCTCTTTCCCTAAATGCACAGCTCATCTCTATTGGCGTAAAATTAGAATCAAATTCTAAAGATGACAGAGAGAAAAAGAAGAAGACAGCTTAGACGGTTAAGGTACAAATCAAGCAAGCAATGAACGAGAAGAAAGAGACAGAGAAAAGTTAGTGGGCGTAACTTGCGATAATTTGCATGGAAATTTTTATCGGCACGGCCGAAGAGGCAATATCCGGCAGACGCATTTAAGATCTGAGTCCGGATAATAATAGCCACAGAAATGGGATCGTAATGCCCGAAATGGGTGACACGAGTAGGTACCCAAGGTTGCCTATATACGCCTTATATTTTCCTACGTAGCTATCGCAGGCTAATGCGCGAAAATGCGGTGGTAAGTGGGGTGCACACACAAGCTACGGTTGGAAAACGAACCCACCCATATCGTGCTACGGCCACGCTGCGCAAGAAAAAAATGACCGTCCTCCCTTGCTTAGCGTCGTTAAATTATATATAGTCTTTCTTTCGCCCTTGCTCGCTTGTTCTTTATCGTCGCCTTATGTTAATATTACTTCTATTCGACGCAGCAGCCGTTGCAGAAGTACCTGATCCTCCTTCGCTTTTTCTGTCTCCTTAGTACTCTTATATGCTTTAAACTTCCATCCGTTTGTTCAGTTTCATTGCATCCTGTTGGTTTTTTTTCCTTTTTATTTTAAAGTAAATCCGACGATGGTTTTGACAAATGCCTGTAATTTTAAAGCAACGAAGTAGAATCTATTAAAATGGCAATTGATTTACTACCTTTTTTTGCTTTACACCTTTTCTCCTCGTTTTTCACTGGTCGATTGCATTCTTTATGTAGTACAATACGTATCTAGGTCCACGAAGTCACCCGAGCGTTTTTTATCTTTAGCTGATCGATACATGCATTCGGAGGATCGATGGAAAAGGATCGACGAAGGAACACTTAGGAAGGAGCATTATACGGAATCACATAGCGGCAGGATCAGTTGCTTGATGGACTGGAAGCTCGTGGTCCGCTTCGAAATACCGTCTTAAACCAAGCTAGGAAAAGGCTGCAAGTACGTACTCGAGCACGGCCAGTGAGCACGTACACGTCGTATTACTGTGACCGAGTATCCAGCTTTCGTGGTTGCATTCAGGGATCCTGCTGAGTTCTTGTTTTCTCCTTACAGCAATAAAGGAGTATTTAAGAGACTTTCGCGGATATGGGCAAGGAAGAAGGTAGAAAAGAAAGGAAAAAAATTGGACCGTGTAAGAGTACAAGTATGTAGAAAAGACCTGAACAAGGAAATCGTTAGGAAGGAAAAGAGACAGGAAGAAACAGAAAGAAAAATCGTGCACGTATATACGCATGCACGCTTGTATGTATATAGGTATACTTGTCAGTACATGCGTGTATGTGTATGTGCCCCGTGGCGTGCACCCTGCCGACAGACCTCGTCGTTTTCGACGAGGCCATCGAAAACAATCGGCACAATGGGTCCTCAAGCGTTCTTATTTATTATACTTACATGGCACTGTACACTATACATAACGCGAGTGAATGGAAGAGACCGGAGTTAGACGAGATGTGGAACGCGCGTGTGCATTTTGCTTGGGGACCCCCATGAGTAAAGCGTGCGTGAAAGAACGCACGCGATTTTTGAATCGTGGAGCACCGGTATAAGGGAACAGCTCGGGGAGGGGTGTCCACGAAGAAAAGGTTAAAGAGTTGTTTTGTGGACGGTCAATTGACAGCGTTTTGCGGATGTTAATGGCCGTCCGTCTTTTAATGGCACGCCTTCCTTCATCGTCCTTCACGCGCCATCCAGGGGAACTTCCTAATCGTTGCAATTCAAATGTCATTATCCTTCTCATATGTCGTGGCGTTAAGTAGTCGAATTGTAATATTAAATTAGTACATATGTAACCCTGATTACGTTCCAAAAACACTAAAAATAAGCAGAATGTAATTTACAAAATTATACATTCTATTAATTTAGTAATGTGATATAATTCTAACGAACAGCGGTATAGTAATCAGTTAATACATTTAGACGTATGTTGGTAAGGAATGTATCAAAGCTTACAATTGCATAGATTGTCCTTCCATAATGCAGCATTCTTTGTTTAGAATATATTTTCTAAATGTTGTCGATATTCAGAGATCTGTTGATGATTTCATCAGTTTAAAAGATATAATGCTTCCATTTATCAGAAGTTACCGAGTTAGTTGTTTCGTTATTTTTTCATTTGCCCAGTGGATCGTTGAAGTGGTATTATGGAATTGGTAAAGGATAAAGGAGTTAATCCTGAGTTTACGTATATCATGTTGAAAACCACTGGTTGTGTATAGTGATGCGTACACGCGTACTCCTAATACCTCTTATGCGGGTCTCATTGTGCAACGATCTCTTGTTGCCTGTAGAATCGTTACGAACAAAGATCGCCTACTCTAGAGGATATATCGTTATCCTTCTACTGTACTAGACAATGATGGATGGATAGATAATAAGAAAAAACTCAATATATCGCGAGAATGTCTGGAACGCGGTTGCATACTACCTTATGAAAGATATAAATTTGACAATCACCAACTCACCATGATTATAATCAATTATGTATAATTATATATATAAATTTATAGTGTATATAGAGTAATCCACTATATAAACAAACCTGAAACAAAAATAAACAAAAACAAATATAAATAAGCGAATCAAAACATTAGATGAATTGCAAATGTAGATAACAAAAGTTGATTTCGAAATTGACGTTGAGGCAGTATTTTTTACAAGTAATATATTTATCGAATTCAAATTTTCTTCTTCCTTTTATTGCATAATAACTCTCTTAACGAATACATAAAAGATTGATACAAATTTTCAATCTCTTTCTAACTCTTCAACATTTAGTTATAAAATCAACTACGAACTTGAAAAATTTCTTCTTCGAAGATAACCAGCATGTATCACGCAACAGTGATCGTTCGATCTCTGCCGCTCCACCAAGTCAAAAATTTGTCAATCAACAGGCGAATGAACTTTGAAAACATGCAACAATGGCAACGGCAAAGCTCTGCTCTCGAGGATCGTCATGGACCGTCGAAAATTCGGTGCCCACTCGAACAGCACTTCGGCCTTCGTGTGTGTGTTTCATAGCAGCAATAAAACGTCATTTTTCGCGGGTCCGTTTCGGAAAAAGAATCGGGCGAAAATATGGGAAAGTCTCGCTGGTGGTGTGGATTGTCGTTCCGAAATGAACGGTACAAAATGATTCTGCGTTGCGCGCCGGTGCTCCACGAGTGGTTGCACGATCACGCGCTAGCCTGTTGTAATGGATGAGTCCCGATGCCGGGATGTATATTGCCAAAGTACTTATGGCAGCACGTTTATGGCATACAGGCTGTACAAGCCTGGCAGCGGCCGACATGAAATCCAGTCGAGCACCCTCCATCCACGTCACGTCCGCCACTGATTAACATTAACTTCATGGAAAAAATTGTACCAAATGCCGAGCAACGTCACAATTTTCGACTTGGCCGCGATGCCTATCTGCCGCTTTTTCGCCGTTTCTCACATTCCTGTTCACCTGTATGGCATTTGCGAATGTTAGGTTATGTTAGGTTTAGGTTGACATTTACATGATCATCGACGTTATCAATTTTCTTGTATTTATTCGCGTTTTTAGATTTCTCTTGAACTAAGGTATCCTTAATATATTTCACAGTTTATTGGCAATTCTATTTTAGATCTTTCATTCTGTTGTTTGGTATCTTGGCTACAAAAAGAAACAAAATCATGCAATGTTTTCTAGACCTTCTTATATATATATAACTGACGTATACTACTAATAATATCAATGAAGTGATAAATTTACCTTAAGTAGAATAATCAAATGATTTACAGTTTGTGGAAATGATTTATAAAGTTCATCTTATTTTATTACTTAACCTGCTCCTCCTGTGCAAAAGCAGTTACTATTAGTACTAGTAACTTTTAAAGCTTTACATGTATATAGCAATGCTTATTTTGTTTACCTCTAAAAAAGTAATTTTATAATTCTTAATAATAATCAACGAATGAATAAAATAGTCAATATATTGCATGTACTTAGGTAGTGCAAATATATTGTATCTTTTCCTAGATCTATGCTGGTAACAAATTGGAACTGGTCGTGAGATCGCATCTCAATTTGTACTTTAGAATTTCAAATAAGGTTTAGAGACACTGTTGCGTGTCAAGCCATGCGTTTGGTCGTCAAATTAAAAGGAAACCGGGAGCGAGTCCCGTTCAGTGAATCCTCGTCCCCAAGATATCGAAGGTCCCCACAAAAGCACGCAGGGGTGCAGTTAATTCTAAAGCGATTAGGCGCACGCGACGGGGCAAAGGTGTCGACCTGCAATTGACAACAGGCTGAAGGGTCACGAAAGAGATCGCGAGGAGGGGAGACGAAAAATTAAATTAGTCGCACGTTTGAAAGTAATCCCGGATTAATATACGTTGCCCCCGCGTCAGAATGCCTTTCAATGCCATACAATTGGGCCCGCATATTTTCAAGGAGATTCCAAAATACTTAAGACACTTGCATTTACACTCAGCTGGTTTTGAAATGTTTCTCAAGATTGCAATCGGTCTGGAAAAATTAGAGAAATTGAAAATCTTAATCATGGTTAGATTATTAATATCCTAAGACTTAATATCTTTAGCTTCTCAATCTTTGGTTTTCCGTTTAAATGTATTTTAATCATCAACTAATTGTTTCGTTATACATTGTAATAATTAGATTACGGATTTTTATGCAAATTCATATTTTTGAGAATATAATTAAGAAAGTAGAGCCTCGATAGAAAATTGTATCACTTACCAAACGTTATAGAGATTTCTTCAGAATTACATGCATTCTGTGCAATTTTGCACTTTGAAATTTCCTACAAATGCATAGAAATTCACACTTACTAAATTGTACTTGATCTGTCCATATTAATATGAAATTCATTTAAAACTCCATTTTAGCATTCCTCATATCCTAACCTCAAAAATTATCATCATCAAGCAATCATAACCTAAAAAAGAAAAAGCGAAACAAAATAAAGAAACAAAAAGATCATCATACCGAGGATTCATGAAAGCATCATAATCCCTCTGCATTAAAATACTAGGTCGAAGGCACTCCAATACCTGGAAACGTTCTGTCCCGGAAATTATTCAAGCCGCAGCTCGATTATAGAAGACAATTTTAATATCGTCGAATAATGGACGATCTTCGATGAGAGAAATTGAGGCAAGGGGAAAGAGGAAGGGAGATCGGTGGCCTGAAAACCCGCGTTGCGTTAAGGTCACCGCGATAAGGGGGTGATAGAATCGTGATCCTCGCGATCTGGCTACGTGGTGGGCATGTGGAAACGGTATTCAATATCCGTTGCCCCTGGAAGAAAGCTGGATCGTGAAGTAGGGAGAGGATAGAAGGAGTAGGTATGCTCATTGTCACCGCGAAACTATTCCGGACGAATTCGAGATCACGTGGCCTGTAAAAAGGACAATGGATCAGGAGTACGTGTCTCGGGATCGACATGATATTGGAACGAGGTTGCATCGCCACTATAAAACAGAGAATTATATCTATAGTTCTTTTTTTAATACTTATATGAAGTATAGAAGGTGTAACAGAAATAGGCGCAGAAAATGTAGAAGCGTAATTTAGAATGACCAAGAGAGGTTATCTTAGCATAAGTTTGGAAATGCATAGATGCATCTGAGTATTTGCGTTTTCTTAATTTTTAAAATTAAAATCCACCAAGATTGAGGTTTTACTACACACGAATAAAATTTCAAATTATTTTAATTACAAATAAGTACAAGTAAACGTTGCCTGTATTATGAAACACTCTGTATGTTGCATAGAGATAATCAGTGTATACTTTTCTTAATTACCAAGTCAGGCTCCATGTATTTAGACTTTGAAATAGAAAGTAGACATAGTAATGAATAATGCTTTGAAAGACAACTTCCAGAAAGATCTCTGTATTTACATAGAACTAACAGAAGGTTCAACATCCAACAATCTGAATAAACGTTTACCACACAACTAATAGCGCACTCCAATGACACAAAGCCCTCAATTTAAGCGAAAATGAAGGAGAGAGAGAGAAAAGAAACAATCATCAATTCTACGAAATTGAATGAACAACTTTTTGCTCAAGATTTTCAATTTAGTAAGTAGAAAAAAGCAAACATAAAAAATAAATTAATTATAAATTCCCCCCAAAAGAAAGATTTTATAATTCGCTGAAAGATTCGTCTTATTGATCTTATAGGATGGTCGCTCACCTCGTATAACGCGTTAAATCGGATTCTTATGTAATGTTTGACTCGTGACACGGCTTTTACGCAGGTACAACGAGACCATGAGCTACGTTTTACCTGCCACGGTTTCGATCTCGTGTCCTCCTGTTTGCCCATCCATTATGGCTACAATAACAAGGATCGTCCGCTCCATCGGCTTCGCTTCCAACCTCCCCTGTCTCTTTTTCCTCGTCTTCGTCCATCCAATCGTCCACGTTTTCTCTTTTTCCTTCGGTAACAGTCGAACAGGCAAATCGGTTCTACACCGTGTTGACCCTATTCTCCTTTTGAACATCGTTCGACGAACCACGACTCTCGTCCTCGTTCCTCGAAGATCTCGACGAGTACACGCAGTCGACGAATGCAACGTCTTCTGCGTGAAAGAAGTACCTGTAACGTTCTCTTCGCTTTATTGTTGCACACTTCAACATTATGCGATGCTAAGATCGCGGGATACACGGGATAATATTCTTTTTCGTTGAATGAACTGCGGTCAGGATCTTCTCCTGAATTTTTGTATGTCAAGAGTATACGTTGTCTTCCTTTTATTAAGATTTGTCGAGAATCGAAGAACAGCTTAGAGAAAATCTTGCGAGAAATTGTTTCTCCACCTTCTTTTTCCTTGGAATTTGAATTAATCCTTTTCTTGTCTTTAACATTTTATTTTGGTGTATATTTTTTAAATAAAATATCTCAAGCAAAATGTTGATTTACCAATTTCCTAGAATAGTGTATCTCTTATTAAGATTTGTGAAAAATAGCATAAGAATTTTGTAAGGATCTTAAAAGATGTGTTTTCTCTACCTTTCTTTTATTTTGTAAACTTTAGTTTACACGCTTATCAATCTACTGTTCTCTTTTATTAATTAACAACCATTGATTTATAATTCTCTATTGGAATGAAGAACTGTAATTAATTGTCATTTTATTCGTATTCTATTGAAATTATGAAAAGAAATTTTTTAACAAAGTTACTTTTGAAAACTGAAACAAAAGAAAAAGGCGAAAAGGTCAAAGTACAAAAGAAGAGATGGAAGAAGAAAAAGAAAATACATAATTGAAAGGAAATAAGACTCCGCCTCCAGATAGATAGGCGGCTGTTATATTTCACTTACAATACAAAACGTAATTCAATGGCGAATTCCATTGGAAGGGGATGCCGGCAGTGGAAACGGCGTCGACGCGTGGAGGCGAGGGCGACGGCGATCATTGAAATGGAAATGCCATTGACGCAAAGTGAAAGTAATTAATGGAATATGCCCGAGTGATAGAATGAATTTGATGGTGGCGCGGCCTTGTCGGCCGAAACACCGCGGCCCGGAACAGTGAAATACGCGCACGTATAACCGATGAAAGGGCGGCTTCGAGGGTGGAGGCGGAGGAAAGTAATAGCAGAGGGTGGAAGGCGAGTTTTTGCCGATTCGATTCTTTATCTTGCAAACTTTCAATTACTCTGATGATGTATATTGTTAGTCTATTAATTGGGTCGTTCTTTAACTGTATAATGCTACGTGACATACCGTTAGAAGTTATGCATATATGTCAGGATTTATGTCAGTATAATATTCTACCTTATACCATATCATTGCGTTGATACCGAGAATTCTATTTATTATAGTTTTTGCTTCTTAACTTTGAAATCAAAATGAAAAATTGTAATCAATTACAATTGTTGTTCTTATCAGCAAACAAAATTCAACTTATATAAGATATATAAGATAATTGAGCTATATGTAGTTGTTTGCTATTGGCAAATCAATAATTTTATACTAGATATACTAGCATAATACAATACAAGTGTCTCTCTTTCCAAATCTTTCTGCAATACTTATCTAGTATTCTTGTTCACCAATCAAAATCTTTAAGATCTCCTAAGTTATTAGCAGCCTATTTTACATAAAGTTTAAAAAGCCCAAGAAGTAAAGTTGATATTGGAAGATAAATTTTATAATTCGTACCCTTCTGTTAGTGACAGAAACCTGCAGGAACCAGCTTTGGGCTTACTCCTTTCGGCGCGGCTTTCAGTTCTAGCGAAGTGGAGAAATGGCCGGGTGCGAAAGTGTTAATCAGAAACTGCTTTAGACACGAAGTTAAGTACGCTTTAAAAACCGCTCTAAACAAGAAAAAAGACGTCATCAAAGTACCCTGGAAAGAAAATAAATAACCATAAGGTCGGATAAAAAATCGAAGCTAAATCTTTCTTAAAAAGGAGGATAAATAAAGGAAATAAAAATAAAAATAAAAGAAACAAAGCGTTGTAAGTTCGTTTAGACAACAAAGATTCTTCCAAAAAAAGCAGAAGAATCAGAATATGGTAGAAACGTGGAACGGTAACAGACGAGAAAGGAGAGGTCGTGAACGGAGACAGAGAATTTTAATAGATTTAATTAATATTTCATTTGCATGCTATTCCTCACCCTACCGGCGAGTTTCGTTCCATTCTCTCTGCAACTATGTGCGATGGTACTATGCGCGCTGTTCGAACCAACACGTAGACGAAAAAGGTACAGAGCCATCCTAGCCGGAGGACGCGGCAACGTAATCCGTGAGGGAGTAATAGAAATTTCGTTGCACACACATTTTCAATGGGAGGTGCAGTCTTCGTACAGAGAGTAAAATAGAGACAGGGATATACAGGGTGTCCCATAACTTGTGGCATAATCGGCGATAGAATGACTTTATATAAAAAAATGAACTAAGAATTAAATTTCTTTGTTTTTAGCATATTTTCATTCATTGCTACTAAAATACAACTATCTATGGAGTTATCTTCCTTTATGAAACCATTCTCCTTTTCTTTCTTTATTTTAAATAATAATATTTGCTCTAACACAATGTCCACTCTTGTGTTTGCTTCCCTAACAATAAGTTATTTTGTGGAAACGTAACAAAAATTAAAGAGTAACAATTATGTTAGCGACAATTGTTAGTTAAAATTGAATCAATGCAACATATGCATCACTAGTATCTGTTATTCTTATTTATAAGAATTTATTAGCATTTGTATCTTCTGGCATATGCCTTGTATTATAAAATTTTGCTATTAATATTATAAATTTAACTGCCTAAAAGAATCAAGATCTTGATTATAAATCTGATCTTAAAAAAAGAAATTGATAATGTATTATGTATATGTGCTATGTACGTTTACATAGATTCATTTTTAGATTTTAGATGAATTTTATTCTATTCGTGACAGCAAAAGTAATTATTCTTTATTTGCTATATAAGCAAGGATCCGTGAACCGTTTAAGAGTCTCACACCACCAGTTACAGAACACCCTGTATACGGAGAAGCCAGAGGGGGGCGACGCAGTCCTCTCGCTGTATTTCAATTTAGCACGTCCATTGTTAGATACTAATATTATTCAGTTGGGAATTGTTTCGTGACACCCCTCAGGAGTACGATTTGCACCAAACGCTGGTGTCCGTGGCCTCCGGTGTCTGCTCTATTACTCTGTTTCTATCCCTCTCTCTCTTCCCTCTTTTCGTTGTTTCTCTCCTTCTTTCCCTTTCCATCATCCACTGCCCTTCTCTTCTCTACTCTTTCAACCCTCTACATCCCATTCTGTGTCCCGTTTCATCCCGAGTTCTCGTCGACCGACCACCCCGCTTCATAACCCGAGGAAGATAATAAAGTATTGCCCAATGAAATACCTCGATATATATCGGTAGAAATAGAGACGAAGCGGTTCACAAAGAAGCGGCCACGTTTCCCGACGATATTCTCGCGAGAATTTCTGGAACGTAGTGGCGCGCTCCATTTTGTAGCTCTGATTTCCGAATGGTTTCACTGTAAAATTTATTCATGTTATCTAGATCTTTCCTTTTTTTCTGTTTGATAATGTTTACTGATTTTTTACTAATTTATGTTCTTGAAATAAATAATACGTTAGGATTGGTGGTTGAAACATATAAGAAATTTTTGTGACTACCCTGAAGAAAAAGAGGTGGAGTTTGTTAAGTAGTATTTGATGAAGTTATTGAATAGTGCATTGATACCTTTAATGAATTTTTGTTTCACTCCAGAACTTCTATTTTACCTAACTACTTTAAATAACAGTAATGTGTACTGATATCTTACTGTAATTTAGTGCTTAATCTTTTATTTTCTGTATCATGTATTAGATACTAAAGGATCATTATTGATCTACATCCTCAAAAGCATATCCTCAAATTACTCTGTACTTTGAATTAATTGAGATACTGCACCAGAAACATTCCATTGCATACTTATTAGAATATTATACTTGTACACTATTTGCAAAACCCAACATTTTCAATATTTACACATACCAATTAATAAATATAATATAACATACAATTATAATACCAATTGTAATTATTTTACATAATATTGCATTTCTCATGCATCAATCAATACTTTGAATGCTATAATTTCATCAACTCTTTCTTCCTCTCATTCCTAAAATACGAGAAAATAGAATCAGTAAGAAAAACAAGTAAAAAAGGGAATGAAAAAAAAAGGAAAAGGAAACAAATACAGCGTCTATTTACCCGACGTTCGGCAACACTATACACTCTTCCCTGATCCGTGACGAGGATTCGAAGGATCCAATTCAGAATTGGCTTCCAAAACGCGCACTTGAGCCAGCCACGAGCAAATATACGTGGCTGCACACACGTGTACACGGTCGATACAGGTAGAGGGTGAAGCTCGGCGTTCCCAGCCGGAGAGGTGAACACAGCAGTGGGTGTAGGAAGAGAGGGGCAGTGAAGTCAGAGCAAATATTGATGGAAGTCGAAAAAATTTTAAAAGCCATCCCAGCGGGGCCGTCCGCTTGTGTTTCGCCGCTTTTCCGCGGGATCGTGCTTTTTAAGTATTCGACAAATATCGATGTTTCCATTGATTTTCGATTTTGAGCGCGATCCCGTTCTCTGCTCCACCCCCGATTTTTTGGCCTCTCTCTCTCTCTCTCTCTCTCTCTCTCTCTCCTACACACACTTTCTATGTTTTGTATTGAAATTTTTATCGAACGAAATTTCACGAGCGTCACCTTTCTTTACCGTTTAGAAAAACGCAGCGGGTAAATGGAAACGATTATTCGTTTCTCGATTTTTCAACGGCATATTGTTTATATTCTATTTTTACTTTCAATCTCTTTTTCTTTCTTTTCCTTCTTTTTTTTTTTGTTGTTTGTTTAATTGTGTTGTTACGCTGAGGTTCGATTTACAGTGTTGGTGCCTATAGTTGGATATCCTAGTGGTTGTACTGGTGTATGTGGATAGTAGTGATTTTGTAGTTTGTTGAAATCTGGAAACGGAACGTAAAGAATGTAGTGTTTTGGCGATTGTTTAGAGGAAACGTGGTACTATTAAACAATACTGTTTTTGATTTGTGTGATATTTTCATATGAGTTGTACCTTTAAAGGACCTGATATATTTCTACCTATTATATTACTATTCTATTCTATTCTAATTACTATTCTGCTTCAAATAAAAACTACATCTTTTCATCACCAGCATCGAATCATTTTCTGTATTCAGTCTTCACTATATCTTCCCTGCTACTGTGACACGGTTGCCACCAAAATTTCCCTTTTCAAAAGCATCTTTTTCTAAGTCTTCGTGCAAGCCTAGTTTTTCTTCGACTCCCATGACAAGATTTAAAATTGCAAACCCTATTGGTAACTAAATGAATGATTAATTTTAGTGTATTATGTCTTCTTCAGAAAAGCATCAGAAAGAATAAGTTTCTACTATTAACAATTCATAAAAGAAATTTTTCCTCTTGATAGGATTACAGTACAAATAGAAATACAAACAAGTTTAACCCCTAGAACTAATAATCAAAGAATATCATGTTATAAAATTCCACCCCAGTATATTCCATTTTTATTTTAGAGATCAACAGTATTCACTATATCTTCTGTCACTGCTAAATTTCAAAGATGCTGGATTGAAAGTAGAAAAATTATTGCTTTGCAGTGGTTTATAACAATATCTCTTTAACTTTTTACCATTTTTAAATATTAGACAATAAGTATAAAAATTATTATTTTACTAGATTATAACTAACACTGCAATGGTATTATTACAGCACAACAGAAATTCGCGAGAGGTTGAAATTTCATCCACGACAGTCTCTACGGTTAAATACAGAACATAAGTAAAAGCGAAATAGAGCTAGAATTATATATATATATATATATATACAGAAGCTGGCTAGTACACGGCGATGGGGGGTTGTTGCACTTTGACTGCGGATTAAACTCCTGGATTGTAGACCCTGTGGCTCGGCCACGGAACGACGGAAAGGGGGCCATTATACTCCATTATGAATGGTAACCAGTAGCCAAAGGAGGAAACTCCGCGGGGTGTCGATATATTGCCACCCCTTGGAGCCAGCCAGCCATCGCTCGTAAATAATAAGCGGGCCGCGGCGGTATTATAATGCAACCGCGTGCACCGCCGCCAGCATCGGTACAAATTGCCGGGTATAGAACAGTAGGCGCGTGTTCAGCCATCGACCTACCGGATATATGCCTTGTATAGGGCAATCGATTATCGGTATTTCATCGATACCGTGTACCAGCAGGCAGCCAGGCTGGTGCACGCGCGTAATCCGCCACCACTCGTAATTATTCCCTAGAGTATCGCCGGCCGCGAAAATGATTTTATTTAGCAAAGTCGTGGCTGCTTCAACGGCGAACCAACAAGCGGGTGTGGAACGGACGGCCGCCTCACTGCTTGGAAAACCATTTTCAGTTGTGTTCGGTTTCGTCGCATTCCTCGTCGAGGGTTTGCGTTGTTCGCACCTGGAGAACGCGTATCAATTACTGTTTTTATAATATATCGGAGGGTTGGTGAAATTAATCGAGATATTATTACGTTTCTCATATTTTGCAAATACATGATGGGATAAAAAAAATATGATCATACCATATCAGGTTGTAATTTCCTTCTGCTAACAAATCTTAAGTTTGAGGAAAATATGAAAGGGACGATAATATAGATGATAGCTGTTCCAATTTTGTACTAAAGATCTTCTTAATATGTTAAAGTTTTAATATCTTAAAGTTTTGTTATGTATAAATTAATATAAAGGAATCATATTTGTAAATAAATTGAAATCAATTTTGTTGTAACGCAATGTTTAAATAACGCAACATCTTATGCGACGAAAATAACCATACAAAAGATTCGGGGAGTAGAATATGAAATTTTTACATCTCTTTTCTATTCACTCAATTCTATATCTGTAGATTTTTATTTTTGTACTTGGACATGTGTGGCATTCGAAGCATTCTTCAGTTCTAGAACTGGTGGCTTTAATAAATTGAGATGGTGAGATTAGGTAATGTTGGGAAATATTTAAAAACTCGTAGTCGCTATACTTACACAATGAATGCTTTCCAATAGTTTTCTTGCAAAATTATTTAGTATTAGATTTCAATTTAGTCAAGGTAGTTATATTGTTAATAAAATTATATTTTCGAACGAGTTTCCTATAAAGTCTTTTCATATCTACTTCCATTGTTAGACTATTTATCAGTATATAGTTTCCTAGTATAGGGTATATAGTTCCTTATAACATAGTATAATATTACATGGTCAATACACACAAACTATAGAACCTCAAGGCGCGAGATATAATAACAATTTCTGAAAACCTCAGAAAATTGACATTTCATACTAATGTATGATACTTTGAAATAAGTTCTACATGTACTTCACAAAATCACTCTTGTTCAAATTAAGGATTGAAAGACATTCTCTCTTCACTTTTCAACATGGACGAATGACAGACTGAATCGATCATTCAACAGGGATCTGGTCGCAAATCGAGTGGTAAAATCGATTAGTCGCGTCGCCGAGAATCTATTCGCAGGAAATCGACTGCTCGGAGATCCAAATGGTGCATCGAGCATAAAACCGATCCAATTTCAAAGATTCCTTGGTCTACGTCGCCCTCTATAGCCCTGCCTATCTTTCTGCACCTGCGAACTGTATCCGACATCCGATACCTTTTCTCCTAGCGTTCCCTTCGTTTAAGAATTTCAAGTCGAGTGGAAGATTGTCCCTTCATCACGATACAAACTCGTGTTCCTTTCAACCTTTATTCGATCGAATCCTCGTTTTATCTATAATCGAGAATTTTTCTCGACTGCTGGTGGACAACCATTTGTTGGTTATGAGAATGGTAACCATTTTTTGAGAAATGATTGACCACGAATTAATCTTCGGGTGCTTTTAAATTTGTATATGTATCGTGAGTTTGGTATATAGAGATCGTATACTCAACAATTTTGTTAGATTTTTCTTATAATTCCAAAGTAAAAAATATATGAATTTTATTCTTTCATTCCTTCTTTAATTTAGTTTAGCATTTAATTTAAATATTGTCAATCACGTTATATTGTCACATTATGGAAATGCATATGAAGTCGTCCAAGCTTATGATAGAATAGTATTATCTAAGTATTTATATGAACTTACCGTTTATGTTCATAAATGGTCAAATATCCATAAGCGGCGACACATTGTCAGAAATGAGCAATTGTGATACTCTTTCAATCATCTCTGTAGTAATAACAGTAGAAATTTAATTGATTTTGAGAATACTAAAATATGTTTACCGATAGCAATTTAACACTCCAACGTATTGAAACGCCATAGTCAATAGAACAACTAGAGTCTGTTTCTCTCTAAAAACAAATTTTCAGACTTGATCCTTTCTTTCTTTTTATCTTTCAAGTATTCCTAATTTAATCGACGATTTTCAATTTTTTGATAATACAAAGGAACTTATCGTTAGCGCTAAATAATAACGTCTTATTCATTCAATTGAACTATGTTTTCTTTTTAGTTAGATTGGCTAGGGAATCATAGTTATGGTGGGGATAGATGCATGCATGTTTTGAAGCATAGTGTGTACCTATATGTATATAGTGCATTGAACGATGAAGTTCCGTATGAAGAGAGAAATTAGAAAAACGAAAAATCACTGGAAATATCGGGCCCAGGGGAAAGTGAATTCCTCGCGTTCCTCGATGCTTTCTTTCTGTTTTTTCGCTTCGTACCACCGATCCGTGGTAATCGTTCGTTATTCACTGGCTTCTTTTTCGAATTCCGCGAAAACAACGTTGGAAACCAGTCCACCATGAAACTACAAACCTTATTATTTTATATTTTTAGCAAGAATTTACTTTGTTTATGGGAGAAATAACAAATAATCAGTAATAATTCTACGCTATTGTTTAAAACACAGAAACTAATATTTATAGAAGTTATTAAATTTCTATCAATAAATATATGTATGTATATACAAATTTGGTTGTTCATAGCATAGTGGTAAACAATATTAGATTCAAAGATGTTTATAAAAGCATAGAGATTAAAGTATATTTACCTTTTATAGGTATATTAATTATTTATATAAGGTTATAATTTATATAGGTTATAATTTTTGTCAAGCTCAAAGCTTTTAAAAAGGAAAGAAAGAGAAGAAAAATTGAATTGTGAACAAAGGGTAAGATTCATTATCGAACACTATGTATGGAGTATCAATATCTTATTTATTATTCTCATAAACCGTCTATACATTTTCTCGGATAACATATGGTAACTACAAAGAACGACGCTTCTGGTCGCCGGCGAATCTAAACATCTTAGAGCCGTGATACTTACAGGCAAACACTTATGCATAATCGGTCGTGTTATACGTACATGTTCCTGTATCCAGAAACACGTAATTTATTTTCCGTTTTATGTTCTTTTTCCCTCAACATCATTTTTTTTTAATTTTCTTATTTTTGTTTTTGCTCTTTTCGTTATTTATTACGGGTGTAACTTCGCTAAACATACTCCGTGACAGTATTTCCGGTTAACTGCAATGGATGATCAGGCTAAAGCAATTCACGCGTATTTACAATTCCTTTCTCATGTCGTATCCTCCTTTTCTCTGTTTTCTTTTTACTAGTTAATTTTTATCGTGACAATACAATTTTCTTCTTTCATTCTCCCTCCCTCTCTCTCTCTCTCTCTCTCTCTCTCTCTCTCTCTCTCTCTCTCTCTCTCTCGAACATAACCTACACACATACACACACACACACACACACACTTCGTTAAGTCGCTTTATCTACACATGTATAAAGATATATTGTTACAATGAGACAGCCGTTCATCGCACAAACGGCTCGTTTTTCATTCTCTTTATCGTGATCTGTTTCTCTTAGTACGTTCACGGAACGAAACACTATACGAAACTGATCGACACGAGTTGTATTATTCGGTGGATTACTGGCCACACTGTTTCATATATTCTTTAGAGACGTTCGACAAAAAATCTTCAACTTTTCAGGATTGAAAATTTTCTAACGGTATCCGCAGCACGCGGTGGAGAGGGTCTACGGGAATTCTTCATTGTGGTTCACACACTATAAAATTGCGGAACGTCTTCTTCCGCCATATTTGATTTCCTTCGAAGAACTTTGATTTCTTCTTAAGTGACATACCTTGTATGTAATGCGTCTACTATGTTTTTGAGGAAATATGCAAGGTTTCCTCGGAAAGACATATTTTTGAAGTTTCTTCTTTGGACCTTTTGGATTAGGTTACATTCATAAGTATGTAAGTAGAATTGTAGATTTCACCAATTCTTTCTTATCTTCCTCACTTAGGTTCCATGACCCGTTTTCTGTTTCCAATCTTTTTCAAGACACTGTCTCATTCTTATCATTTGTTGCAAATCTTCATCATCAGAGCTATTCGCCTCCAAACTTCCATCTGCGTTTTCCAAACTGCGTCATCATAACCTCCAAATCCTTAGGACAACTCATTTCATTCGTAAGATGACATCATATCTTTTTTAAAAAATCACATAGTTCCAAGTCTTTATCGATCTCTAGCATCTGCTCCAAATATCCATTCAGAACCATTCGCTGTCAACCTTGCATTATGTCATCATAACCTCTAATGATAACTTGATTAACTCGTAAGTTGACATCGGATCCTCTTCAATCCCAAGTCCTCGCCAATCTTGTCATCTGCTTGAAATTTCCTTTCAGAACCATTCGCCTTCAAACCTCCTTTCCGTCATCATAACAACAATAGAAAATTACCAAATGTTTCTTGTCACAATGATCTCGAACCATCCTCTTCGTATCCCACAGAGAATCGGAAACCTTCTGGAAACCCTCTCGCTCCCCAATATGATTTCTCATCTTGAAGAAACGACAGCGGACGCGCCGCCATTTCCACGGTCGAAATCCCTCCCCACCGTTACCCCTAAGCTATTGCAGGTAAGACCAGGTGGCGGCCTGCGCATCGTCCGGTCACTCGGAGTAGCTCGTCTTGTCACTCGCATCATCGGGACTGGTCTCCCGATAGGCGTCGCCTGTTCCATTTGCGTGTAGGCTCTGATTGGGCGGCTTGATCACCGTGGGCAGGTAGCCGGTACCCGCGTACGGCGCGGCCAGGAACCTGTGCCTGGTCGACGGTATGGGAGTGGTGCAGTAAGCGGCCCGGCTCGCATATGCGGCTGAGACCGAGGCAGATGCGGCCGCAGCCGATGCTAACGCGCCTGCTAGAGGCGAGAACGCAGACTTCGGCTGGAGACTGTCCTCGCAGACCAATACCTCCATCGCCGACACCACGTCGCCTGCGACACAGACACCTCTGCCAGTTTCTATTTCCTATTTTTTTCTTTTTCTTTTTAACATTCTTTCTTGACTTTTTGTTGGCAATTTTATCGTTTTGATTTGTTTCTTTAGATTAGGTTGGAAAAAGTTTGATGTACATTTAATTAGGAATGGAAATAGTGGAAGGTTGGAAGGGATGTATTATATAGCATGCTTAATTTATGTAGATTATTTTATGTTGGATACTTTAAATTGTTGGATTAAGAGTACTAGATTGAGAAATACTATTTGTTCGTTTCTTGAGAGGTTTGAAACCGAGAATTCAACCCCTTCGGTAGAAAGTGTTTTAAAAATTACAAAACCGCATTAGCATCTATTATTTAGTATCTATCTTTAGCATCTACAGTTATTTGCTTTTATATAAGAATCCTTTACAATATCAGAAAATTCGATCTAATATCTATTCTTTTCTATTATTATCGTTCTAGAATATTCCAAAATTGCATTTGTAATCGACAAAATTTTCAATAGCAGATACTATTTATTACATCTCTTTAACGCTACTTTAGCACATATCACCTATTTTTAAACTTGTCTCAGAATATTCTAAAATTGCATTTAATTTTTCTATTTAGATATTTCTACAATTCCCTTAGAATATTCCAAACCCACGTTTGGAACCCTAATTTTAAACCTAAACCTAAATTCTGAACCCAATCCTGGAATTCTATTCTATACTTAATCCATTAAAAATCCTCTTCATCAAATCCCGAAACCAAATCCAATATCTATATACCATTTTTTCCAAAATTCCCTTCAATAAATTTCGATAAAAATATTCCTAACCTCTTTGAAAATTCCAAGAATCCCTCCCAAAACCCATTCCCAAAGGGTACCACGAATCTCGCGACCAAAAGGGTTGAAACTCGGCCGTGGGTTGCAATGGAAACTCGAGAACACTATGGACGAATCTTCTCGAATTGTTTCTCAGCCACGTGTCCGTCTGACGATCTCTCAGTACAGAGGACCTGCCGAGGATTGTGTTCTGTCCACGAATAATGGCCGCGGATATCGGATTGCAGTGCCTACCTTTGCACCGGTGCAACAGAGCCTCGACGTCCGCGCGACGTCTTCCGGGAAACACTCGCAACAGTACGTCGACGGGTGATCGTTGTTGCTGCTGCTGTTGTTGTTGTTGCTGCTGTTGTTGCTGTTGTAATTGAAGGCCGCAGGTTTGTTGAATATTTTGCATCTGCATTTGCATTTGGATCTCGCGTGGTTCTGGGATATGATGGTGATGCTGATGCTGGTACAAAGCTGGTGAACAGTAGAGAGAACTCGCTGCTGGACCATAGAGGGGAGCGTAAGGTGGAAAATGTACTGCCGTCGCTGCAGCCTGGAAAAGAGAATGTAAGCATTGTTTATGGCGTTAGAAATAGCGTGGAAATGATTATGGAGTAGCATTTTGAATTTAGCACGCCTAACATAATCCTAAATTTGCTCTCCTGCATCGTAGGATTATGTTCAAACTAAGCTGCGTTGCTTTTTTGCAACAATGTATACATTCATTACAAATAAATTAATGAAAATATTTTTAAATATTATGGAAAAAGAAAAAATAGTAATAGAACTTATCACAATACAATTATATAATTGAATTTACGAGTTTAGAAGTCAAAACGAAGCTCTATTTAGGTTAGGGTCTCCTATGTCCACAAAAAGCATGAATTTTCATAAGCACACACATTCGATTTAGGTATATATACGTAAAAAATTGAAAACGAGTTCACACAGAAAAAAGATTGCTAAAGGTAAAGTCAATCGATTTCAGCGAAATTCTCCGCAGATATATATTGAAAAATTACAAAAAATAAAGTTGATCGATTTGACTACTAAACAGCTTATAAATTGGTTCCTCTATATCTTCTACATCGAAAACGTTTCGTTTGAAATCCCGTATATGGACTCGTAATCGTAAAAGGATTAAGGTAAAAAGCTTACCGCCAACGAGGGTAACGGTGGACTAGGTCTAGGCTGCACCAGGTCCACTGGCTGAAGGGTCTGTTGCGTCTGCTGAGGGCTTCCGCTTTTGCGGAGGCTGAGATTCTCTGGCGCTGGCGTATCCTCTCTTTGCGGCGTTAGTGCTGGCGTCAGTGGAGGTGTATGTGTCGGACTCTGAGAACCTGGTTCCGGGCTTCCATCTTCGGAGTCATTCAAGCTATTTGACCGTTTTCGCGTTGTATCGTTCTCCGTCATTCCAACCGACGTCGGAACTGCAGTTACAAAAAAATTATTTTCAGGTTAGGTTTACCTATGTTCATAAACACACGAATATTTGTAAAGATATATACGCAGCTTTGTGTACAATCACCTTGTATACGAAAGATTCGATTATTAAACTATCAAGCAATTTATATTTAGGTTAGGTTTATTCATGGTTTTAACTAAACACGAAAATTAGGTGAGTACCTATATGTGTGTACATTCATTTACGTATTTTGTAGCTTACAATTAATTCTAATTAATTCTCTATTCTGCATATGGTGCTGAAAATAAACGTGTTAATGATAAAGTCTTTGCGGGAAATTTGAAAAACATTTGATATCTTTCGTGTTATAGTGACCTATTATATATATAAATACCTACATCACTTAACTAAGGATGAAGGATTCCACTAGACGAAGACACTCTCTTGCAAATTCAATTACAATTAACAAAACTAGTCTACAATTTTTATTCCAATTTACTTCATGTAATAATTCAAATTTACAATTCTAACCTCAATCGTTAGTTACGAATCGATCGAAATTCGAGATTTCAGGGAGCCTTACCCAATGAACGGTCAGCAAGAAGTTCTCCACCGGAGTCGGAGTCACGGTCGTCTTCGTTACCGGTGTCGCTCGTGGAGAGCATTGTTCCCGTAGTGCTCTCAGAGATTCTCGACCTCTTTGTGCCTGGAACAAAACAGGGCGTATCGTTCGTTTGCGAAATAATAAAAAAAAAAAAAAAAAAGAAAGAAAGAAAAGAAAAGAAAAGAAAAACCGCGCATTAATACGCACAATACCTATGAAATTCTCCAGCGAGCAAACACTTTACATTGTTCTACGACGCACGCCGAATTGACTCTTACAGATCCTTGACACCCTTGAAAAAACGTTGTGCATCTTTTATTGTGAGCCCCGCGCGTATTTACCACCCGCTGATATTCGCGTCGAATCGTTTCGTCCAATCACGTAACGGAGAACGTGTAACGATTTATTGTTATATAGATATACATGAATGTATGTACAAAGATGAAAATATTTGAATATTTTCCATACAAATTTTTTATCGATGTATTATGTCTCTTATATAGAATACTTTGGAATCATATTAAAACAATATTTATTGTAAATATGTATATATGTAGCTGTTGTCAAACTAAATCTTGCTCAAACGTAATCCGGACCTAACCAAAACCCATTCTAAACATATCTCAATTTCAATGTAAAAATAACAAAAAGCATAATGCAAAGAAAATATATTACAAAAGTATTGTATATTGTATGTATTATAAAACGTATTATAAATGTATTATTACGTAGTAAAGTGTATTATTACGTTTTATAAATATATTGCAAATATGTGAAAAATTAATGTAAATTACCAAAAATGCCATGTAAACTACTCAATTACGATAACGTACACCACGAAACCACACTCTACAGTCTCCTAAACTACGTACATAATACGATCTGAAGAGTGTCGTTATAACGTGCGGAGATGTATGCACGTGCACGGCTATTAAGTCGCCGTCAGTGCCTGAAAGAATCCAGCAGGGGTGCGTTGCCCGTCGAAGAAAGTCTACTGCGGCTGACCGCTCGTTAAAAAGTTTAACCGGCCACTTATTAGCGAGACAGAGAGGGGACGAGTGCTGGAACTTGGGGGGGGGGAAGAGGAGTAATACATATATAGGGCGAGGAAATGTAGCTTCCAGCCTAACGTTTCGTTCTTACGATCTCTCCCTTTTTCTCTTCTACTTCCCTCGTTGCTGTTCCACGGGTTAATTCTTGACGCGCACGCTTTCGATAACAAGGTTGTTTCAAGTGGCACTCCCGAGCTTGCTCTGGGGTCTGCTTGCCCCGAGCAACTATATCGAGTGTTCCGCTGTTTAACTTAATTGCCGCTAGCTGCTACTTCGCAATTGCTCTCTTTTCATACAGAGAGCAGATTCGTCGCTTAGTTAGTTAATGTGCAAAGTGGAATTTGATTGCATATTTTTTTTCAGTACCTTTGAATGCCTAAAGACTGTGAAATTGTTATTACGACATATTCTGATCCTGTATTCATCTTTTATATTTTACTTCAAGTTTGCTAAATTCGGCGTAGCTTCTATAGTAGATTCGGAATAGATTGTGGTTAGGTTTGGAATAGATTGTGGTTAGATTTGGACAAAATTCAGTATGAGGATAATTGTATGCGCAAAACTGTTCAGATATGTATATTTGTAGTAAATAGAATGTACTTCTATATGCGTTCTCAAATTCGATCCAAATTTTACCCAAACATATAATCAGGGTAATCCTTTCTCATTGTAGCAGATACTAATGAGTAAAGTTAAGATATGTCCAGCGTCATTTCGGTGTAGCTTCTATAGTAGATTCGGAATAGATTGTGGTTAGGTTTGGAATAGATTGTGGTTAGATTTGGACAAAATTCAGTATGAGGATAATTGTATGCGCAAAACTGTTCAGATATGTATATTTGTAGTAAATAGAATGTACTTCTATATGCATTCTCAAATTCGATCCAAATTTTACCCAAACATATAACCAGAGTAATCCTTTCTCATTGTAGCAGATACTAATGAGTAAAGTTAAGATATGTCCAGCGTCATTTCGGTGTAGCTTCTATAGTAGATTCGGAATAGATTGTGGTTAGGTTTGGAATAGATCGTGGTTAGATTTGGACAAAATTCAGTATGAAGATAATTGTATGCACAAAGCTGTTCAGCTATGTATATTTGTAGTAAATAGAATGTACTTCTATATGCGTTTTCAAATTCGATCCAAATTTTACCCAAACATATAACCAGAGTAATCCTTTCTCATTGTAGCAGATATTAATGAGTAAAGTTAAGATAAGTCCAGCGTCAAACTGTCTGTCACTTTATAGTGACAGATTATTCTGGCACGTCACGTATCTTCTAAAAAAATATACTAAAGTCATATAAATCAAAATCAATCATCCTATAAGATCAAAATCATATAAATTAATCATAAAAATAAGATCATATTCTGCCATCAATTTTTAATCCTATCAGTTATAGAAATTCAAACTGTGCTTTTTTAGGTTATGTAAGGGAATTAAGTAACAATTTGGCAATTGCAATCTCCTCCAATGGAAGAAAGGAGAGAAAGTGAGATCACAGGCCGTCTATTCCGGGAATCTCTCTCGACGGAAGTTACTGTGGAATCCGTCGGTGGTAATTCGAGGTGAACGAAACTGAAGTGGGCTCGAATTACCGGGGAACTATTAATGAAACAGGGATTAAAAGAAAGAAGCTGGCCAACGCAATGGGGGGAACAGATGGGTTCGTCGAGCGTTCGTGAATGGAAAGAATCGCTGCTTTTTCGCTATTCACGCGGTGTAGTTGTCTGTGACGATGGTTTTAAAGGTTCCTGATCGCGGTACGATGTTCCTCGGTAAAGGTACACTTGTGAGAAATTTGTCTGAGGGTAACTGCATGCTTTTTTCAAGGTAGCTGCCTTTGATTCGGATATTATTACTTATTTGAAATGTACACAATACTAATATGAAAAAGAATATCAAAGGAACGTTTAACAAATTCGTTAATATTATTAAGAATATTAAAGAAGAACTGATTCAACATTTGTGTAATATTAATAGATATTTTTTCAATATTATAGAAACTATACGCAAGTTCAAAATTAAAGTATAGATATCATTAACTAATTGATTAATATGTAATTTTCCCTTCTTCCTAGATTAAATTTTCCATACAATGTCATTTTTCATATTGTCAAATTATTAATAATAATAATAATTTCACTTTTAGGAAAGCACATAATGCTAAGTATTTTATAATCTTACATTGTTCTCTTATACTAAATACGTTACATTTTGTACTATCATACTTCTGCATACTTTATATTTTTCTATCCCTTTTGACTTCGTCTTTTTTACCACAAACAAGTTTACGTATTTTTATTTTATTCTAAAAATTAGAAATCGATTATACCAAAGCATGTCAAATTTGTTAAAAGTTTTCGAAATACCTACCAACTTCCTTATTTATTTTTTCAAGGTATAAAAAGGAACTCAAAGAGAAAGCAAGGAGAATGTCGAGGAAGTCTGTCGAAGGTCGTCAATAATAGTTTCCAATACTTAGCCAGTATTTTGCGGTAACGAGACCCGTAACGACCGTTGTGCAAGAAATAAACGAGTCGGATTATAGTTTTCCGTTTCGCTTAAACTCAATCGTTCCTGCAGAAATACAAGTTTCGAGCGGTTCGGTAACGACGGATCGAAGAAATTTTTAAAGAGCCAAGATTGACCGCGTTGAAGTCACCGCGAGTCTCTCCAATCCTCTTCAACTAGACGTCTGTACACTGTACTGTACACGTGTACAAGCAAATTGAAGTACGGTAGAACGTTCGACGATAATTTGCTCCAATAAGTTTGAAATAACACGTCTGATATGTTATATATTTGAAATGAATATAAGAGTATCTGAATCTCCTATTGATTTAGTATTGCTATTTTATTATATTAGCAAATTTTATATATATGTCGGGTTATCATTAGGATTTAAGGCGCGTAATGATTCTTCGTTTGAATTAGCCATTGTTTTACAAAACAGAGAATATATTTACGCGAATAAACAAGATTTTACAAAATATTATGAATAATGAATTTAATATATGATAAGATTAACAAACGATAAGTTTAATTAATAATTAGATTAAAGAATAATAAGTTTAACGAACAATAAGAGCAACGAATAATATGTCTTACGAATAATGAATTTAACGAATAATGAGATTAACGATTGATAGGTTTTACGAATAATGAATTTAATTTACGCTATTAACAATGTTCCGGGGTTCAAACGAATCCACGGTCAACGGGATAACTCTTTACTATACGTAGAATAATTTTAAACACAAAAATACGATTGCTGAGACACTCGGTAAATTGCTCGATGTATCACTTTCCAAGGCGATCACACGAATGAATATCTGATGAAAATCTTTTTCGCTATACGACTGCATTTGTTTGTTATATGCTCGCTGGAGACATCGAGAAGGTTCCAATCGTTGTTGCTAGGCAATTTCTGTCAAAAGTTTGTTGTATACTCTTTGGAAACGTCGAGAAAGATCCAAACGCCGTTACTAGTCAGTTTCTGTCTGGAGATTGATTCCTAATACAACGTGTGTCCCATTATATCGATATCTCTAAAGTACAATTCTATGTGATTTCTAGGGAGAACAATACAACCGATTCACACCTTCGTCAGGCAAAACGTTTATCCCGTGACCGTGGCTGCGTTCGGCGACCAGTTGTCACCTCGAACCCACTTTCGCTTTCACAAATATCAAACAATTACAAATGACAATTGCTTAATTACAGTTATGATAAAATCTAGGCTAAAGCATTAGAAGGCTTCCTCAAAATTGCAAAGGGAAGGCTCCGGTTTTCTTTTCATCTCCGACATATAATATATTATGTTATAGCATGCAAAAGTTTTAGTCTTTTCTTCAAGCATTCATGTAGAATTACATACTTTTAATGGATATAGTTTACCGCCTTTTTGTGCAAGTAAAGGAAAATTGAAAAAAAGACTAAAACTTTTACATACGTTTAATAATAAAAATGATCAATTTACGAATTAGAAAATTATTGCTACTTTATCATATTTGGCAGGATATATCAGACATTACGTATAAAACAATTTTTATTTATTTTATAAATAATTGCAAATAGACAGATGAAGTTTCCTTTTGATGATTCGGCTCTTCGGTCGAATAATTAATCGTTGCATGATGGGATGTTTATATCGAAAAGCGAAAAAAGGAGCTTAATCAGTTAATGATTTCCAAAGTACTCTATTACTCAAAAAAAATTCCTTAATATATAATCGTCCCTTCTAAGTATTTCTAATTCTTCCTATTGTACAAATAACTCGCCAAGCATCTGGTAGTCTCATCCTTTATATCTATTATGTTATTAGAATTATATTACATAGTACATTCTTTTTATTAGAATAAAAATTCACGATTAATTGTTGCTTTGTATTTCAGCATTCTAATGGAAAATATCATTCGGTGGCAGTCTAATAATACAATGACGAATAAGTCGCGATGCTGAACAAATAAAAAGCGGAAGAACCGACCAATAATTCACGGGGTGGTATCGATCGAGCACGTGACTCTCCGGCACGAATTCCAACGCTGTTGAAAATGATATTAATGACGATCGACGTCGTCAGGAGAAAGGAATGCAATATCGCCGCCGCTGGTGTTAATGTAGCCGCTGGCTGCGACCAATAGAAAATTCCACGCTGAAGAAGCTTTTACCCGCGTGGTATCATGAACACACCATTGTCGTCGGAAGGATTACCAGACAGTTATTAAAATATCATTCTTCCACGGTGACCCCACTGCCTCCAACGGGGAAATCCACCCTCACGCGCTAGACGTCATGGGGGCGACTTCACGTTGGCTGTCTTTCTGCCTCCTTTTCAATGTAACTGGCGTAACAATGTGCGTGTTTCGCGTGTCCTTGAAACCAAGGGAGGTCTCCGATGATCGCGTGGGTGTATTCGCAAGTCACGTTTCACAAGGAGTAAAAGGAAAGGATCGTTTATAATGCGAGTAATTGAAAGTTAGTCCATCCTTATTCCAATAGCAACTTTATAGTAACTACAGAAAATACCTATTCGTACAGCGTTATACGTTGTAATTACTGGGCTAATTACTGGGATTTTTATGCAAACATGTATTTTTATGGAGATAATTAGAGATATAAAACCTACATAGATATTTGTTACGAGACGCGTACATTTTGTAATGACTACTGTACATCGGATATTTTTTATATTTATATTCATTAAGTGGATTTATGAATTGTTCATATACGCATAAAAATCCACAGTCTGGTAATTAATTAGGTTCGATGTTTCATTGGAAAATAGAGGTATGCACAAGTACACTTTGTGGCTACTGTATATTAATTATATGGAGAAATTGAATACAAAGACAACATAAATCATATTTTATTTAACCATCCAATTTCTGTAACGTTTAAGGAACGAACGAAGGATAGCGGTAATATCTGTCGTAGAATCAGATTACAAATTTGGAAGTTGCTTCCTCTACATTCCAACGATTCGCCACCAACGAGATGAATGACGAACGGATCACTCAGGTATCCACTGTGTCCACTAAAGCCTTACCAGCGATTTTAATCTGCAGGCATAGGGGAAGGTGCGAAAACGGAGACAATATCGCGATAGGTCACGCCCAGAAACACGACGACGACGCTAATCCGAATAGAAAAGAAGGGAAGAAGGATAAAAAAGAAAAAATGAAAAAAGAGAAAGAAGAAAAGGGAACAGTATCGTGAGCCGAAATCTCTTCAAATTTCATTCGACATCCCCGTATCAATGGTCGTCTTGTATTTCGAGAAGGGTGAATGCAATTTATTGTAATCTCTTCTGTTGTCGAACGCACACGAGCGAGAAATGTCTAACTTCTTCGTTGTATCGCCATCGCCAAGGTGTAACGTATCACCGGTGTGCTTTGTGGGACGAGGACTGAGGAAGTTAATAAAACTCGTTTCGACGTCGACAAACTCGCGGCACGACCCCTCCGAAAGATTTATTACGAATTCGGGCATGAATGGAATATCTACCATGCTGGAGACTGCGAATGTGTAAGGAGGATGGTTCATGAGAGTAGGAAATGGCGAACATGTATCTTCTTTCATGGTGGATTCCGTTTAACAAATTGAGCTTTTATTAAGTTAGATACGTAGCTATGTTTTATTAATAGAAAAGTAAAAAGGTTCGTGTGTCGTTGCAGATCTAATTCAACTCTTAGTCGCATCTGGTGCATCTCGCAAGTTCCCAGCTTGGTCCGTTATTCTTCCTTATATTCACGAACGATCAAGGCTATGCTACTTTTATGTAAATGCGGATGAACTTAAATTTTGTATCAACTTAAATTAAGTTAAATTACTCCGATTATTCATTGAGGTTAATAGCCGTTGCGGAATAGTAAAGAAATCAGGAGCGCAAGTGTAATTAGTAATATTGGGCACATCCGAAGGCAGATGTGTTTGTCAGCATAGCCGAAGTTGTGGGATGGTGTGACGTTAGTGAAAGACGTGGCTGATCGTTTATAAACGTTGTTAAGATATGTTAATGTTGTCAAGCGTTACCAAGGTTTGTTAAAGGAAAAATGAGCGTGGCAATGCTGTCAGAGTTGAATTAATCGCGTTGCTGTGACGTAGAAATAGTGATAAACGAATTCGTGAAGCGCGGTATTATATTCGATTTTGTGAGAGTGTAACAATATCGTGTTTATCATACTGTCTTTTCCGTTCATTTATAGTTAAGTTAAATTACTCCGATGCACAAGATACGCAAGACGATCTTAACGAACTAGCCAATAAGTGTACGCGTCGTAAATTATATTTCAACTTATCCAAGTGCCATACGATGAAAATATCAGGCAAAAGGTATAAAGTTATGTTTCTACGCAAAGTAGTGGACAAGAAACGATTGTATCGAAAAAGATTGGCTGGTATCGTCTTTGTCGTCTTTGTCGACCCGGCCTAAGCGAAATTTATAGGGATGTTTCGTGTCCTCCACAGTTGCCCTGCAGCCTGTGTCCTATTACTCCTATTCTCTATTATGCAGCGGCGCCGTAGGCCGGAAGCTCCCGATATCTATATGCCATTCTAAATTATTCGGCATTGTCCTCGCATGATTCCATTGTCCGCGTCTGTCTCCACCGTACGCTGATACGCCGCGGTCCCGGGTTTAGGGCGTAGACCTACAACAACGCGAATCGTGTGCTCACACGATCCAGCCCGCTCTGTGTATCTGCTTCGAGAGCGCGTCTTGTCATCGGTCAAGAGTGTCTACGGACTTGTACGCTATAGGGATGTCTAATTAATCGCGGACGTACCGCTATCTAAGAATGTACCTACGTGCACATGTGTCTCTCTGTACAATGCATCGTCTATATTCGTGTACAACATTTCTCGTGATTATTTGCAATACTTTTAAATTTCCCAACTGTGAAATTTGGAAAAGAAAGAAGACGACTGTTGCGAGAGAAAATGTAAACGGGAGGAATTTTGGGAAAAGTTGTCATGTAGCATAAAAGTTAAAACATTAGATCGATACTGGTAATGGAATAACGAAGCTGTAATCTTCTGCTGTGCGTGGTAGAAAATAAAATTGCCAAGTAGAGCGCTTTCAGACTATTCATATATATTGTAAATATCGCAAGCTTTCCAACTAAAAGGATCAATATATATCGTCGATACGATATCGTCAATATTTATCGAGCAACTGCATTTTCATTGACAATCTTGAAATATTGATTATATTATCGGTTGCTGATGGTACTCTATGTGTCCGTACGCTCGGGGTAATCTTGAGAACCATTGGACGAATTTTTGTGCGATTCTCACTATTGCGAAGAGCATTTCTCGAGTACGGTTTAGGTATGCGACTTTGACAAAAATTTTACAGTATGAATCGCTACGATATGGGACCAAAAATATAAACGAGAGAAAATTTACGGATATTCGCATTATAATCGTTTCGTTTATAATCGCTGCCACGGTATACGTAACAAAGCTGCGAGTGATGTCTTCTCCTTTCGTCTTGCGACGTGTCAGAATCATCGCGACTTTGCTGTGTGACGATCGGTGTTGTTTCATGGACCACGGAACGTCTACCGAGTTGATGAAAATTCAGAAAACTGTGTTCGAATATCGTTGAAAAAGATTACACGTACACATAATTAAACTGCCCGTGTGTATATATTTATGAGAAATTAAAAAATGCAAAAATACATGCTATGTGTAGAATATGTAAAAATATACATGTACCTAGAATACAGTCTTGTTATACTACTGATGTATACGATGTAACTGGAAGTCATCCTTAAGCTGCAAGGAAAGAGGATTACGAATTACGAATAATAAACAAAGATAAAATATTCTCGTTATAATGTTTAGGGTCATTTTCTTTTTCTTTTTTCTCTTTTTTTTTTTTTGTTACATTTATACATCTGCATAAACATGCGTGGTCTAAGTATAATATTACTCCTAACGAAGGCTTTCTTACGATCGTTCAAAATTGCAAACGTTACGGTATCCATTTACAAAGCTGGCATATTAATTTTCAACGAAAGCGATTCTGAGAAACAAAAGATATCACGATATTTCAACGAGAATTTAATCCATTTATCCAACAGAAACGAACTTAGTATGTCTATTCAACCGCATTCAACCCTTGCTATGATATCTCGATGCACCTCGAAAATAGCCATTTTTCCTGAAAAATTCACGATGCAGAGCGAAGTAAGGGTAAACGGAACGAAAAAGAGAGGAAAAACGATGACACATCGTTATTGTCTATTCGCAACGAGTGTGGAAAAAGGGGTTGCACGTTCGAATCGACGCAATAAATAACCCTTCGAGGCGTTACAGTTATCACGAGCAGTGTTGGTCGATGCCATATAACTGCACGGTAGTGCGGCGGACTTCGCAGCCTCTGGCCCCTGTGAACACCCCCGGGTAATTCGAGGGTCGTAGGAAGCATCCACTATGAATTATCATTTCCTATTGTTCGGAAGATCGTAAAGTAACCGGCTGTTCGCGACTTCGGGGACCACCGAGCTTTGTCCTTTCTCTGTGTTCTCTTTCAGCGAGTTACACCGCGAGATAATATGGCAGATTTGAAGATTCGAGTTTTGAACCAACTTCAAGAAGATAAGAAGTTTGATCGTTGTTCTCATCTCAGCAAACAAAATGGCTTTCAAGGTTTTAAGAATCATAAAGTCGAAAAGAGAATTGCGTATTAACGATTCCTTTGTATTGTAGTTTCTTTGGATTTAAGATAGTCGAATTTGCTGATGGAAAGACGCCATCGGGTTGGAAATCATTCGGACAATTTCGAGACATTGAACGAAATTTCTCAACCAACAACGGGAACGTTAAAACCAAATATCTGAAAATAGAACGCCTGTTGAAATATAATTTTCATGCATGCACATCTCTAATGTGACAGTTTATTTTTGTACATAATCTAATTTACCTCTCAGCCTGCTTTTTCTAATCATTTGCGATCTACTTTGCCCAATTCTTCTGTTCTTCTTGCGCTTTGCGTTTGTATTCCTGCCAAGATTCGTTTACCAAAATTTGCAATACCGAACGTATACTGAACCAACATACATACATCGAAGACCAAAATTAAATACAGTAGAGCGTCGATTATATTATCGGAACTTCGATTATCTGAATCATCAATTATCCGAATTGGTATTTGATCGTGAAGTGAATTCATGTTTCATCGTCGATATCGCAATAAGTTCTTGTAACCGGACAGATTGCTTTAAAAAATAGACTTCTTTAATATTAATGTGTATAATTATTACGTATTGTATATATTTGTTCTTCTTATTCGTGTGAAAAGCTATATGTAGATAAGTATGTAATAAATGTACGTATATAGTTATTTCAAAGCATTTATTCAAAAATGAATTAATATTTTGCGTAATACATAACAAATTTCAAATTGCAGCAGTAATACTCCTGTATTCGATAAGTAATTTTAGGATTAATTTCTATAGCTATCAAGTGGGTAATTCGATTTTCCGAACCACCTCAGTCTCAACTGATTCGGATAATTGACGCTTTATTATATTTAAAAACAGGATATCCATCGAAATATAATTCTCATTCCAATTCCCACACGTTCCCAATGCGAACCTAACCTAATTCACCTACTTTCCCCTTTTTTCTAATCGATTACAATCTACTCCTTCCAGGTTTCCTTTTCTCCTTATTCTTTACGTTTCTGCTCCTCCCAAGATTTTCCCCAAGATTTAAAATACTAATCGAATATTGAGCTCAAATATGTATATCGAACACTAAAAACAAATATCCACAGACAAAATATTCATCGAAATATAATTTTCATTAGAACTTCACATGTCGTGCGAACCTAACCTAATTCAACACTTTTTCTTTTTTTTCTGTACAATTATAATCTATTCCTACTAGTTTTCTTCTTATTATTATTCTTCTCGTTTCTGCTCCTCCCAAGATTTTCCCCAAGATTTAAAACACTAATCGAATATTGAGCTCAAATATGTATATCGAACACTAAAAACAAATATCCACAGACAAAATATTCATCGAAATATAATTTTCATTAGAACTTCACATGTCGTGCGAACCTAACCTAATTCAACACTTTTTCTTTTTTTTCTGTACAATTATAATCTATTCCTACTAGTTTTCTTCTTATTATTATTCTTCTCGTTTCTACTCCTCCCAAGATTTTTCCTCAAAATTTGAAACACTAATCGAATATTAACCTCAAATACGTATATCGAGCACTAAAAACAAATATCCACAGACAAAATATTCATCGAAATATAATTTTCATTAGAACTTCACATGTCGTGCGAACCTAACCTAATTCAACACTTTTTCTCTTTTTTCTGTACAAGTATAATCTATTCCTACTAGTTTTCTTCTTATTATTATTCTTCTCGTTTCTACTCCTCCCAAGATTTTTCCTCAAAATTTGAAACACTAATCGAATATTGGGCCCAAATATATATATCGAACACTAAAAACAAAATATTGGTCGAAATATAATTATTCAATTCTCACATATTCCCAATGCAAACCTAACCTAATTCACTTCCTTTTCTCTTTTTCCTAATCAATTACAATCTACTACTTTCGGTTTTCTTTTTCTCCTTATTCTCCACATTTGTATCACTTTCAAAAATTTTCCCAACATTTGAAATACCAAATGAATACCAAACCAAATATCTCAATCAAAATACACATATGTATATCGAACACGAAAACCAAACATCTAAAAACAGGATATCCATCGAAATATGATTGTCATTCGGACGCGAATCTAGCCCCATCACCAATGCGAACCTAACCTAATTCAGCGCTTTTCCTCTTTTTCCCAGCACACACTACTCTCTCCAACCGCCCTTCTATTTCATTCTCCACCTTCTCTTCTCTTTCTTCTTCTTCGTCTCATCCACCCTCTTTATCTCGGACCGCTTTCCTCACGCTCTCAATACTTGCCTTTCTTCAGCTCGGCCCTCGAACCGCGCCGATTTCCCCGCGTTGATTTTTGTCGCGGCGAGACCACGGATCGCCGGGCCTCTGCTATTTTCCGGGCGTATCGATACGTAATAATGAGAAGTCCTTTTCACGTTCGTCGCTCGTTCTTCCGGCGCGTGCACGATGCACGCTGCACCGCACCTGATTTACTTCGCCATCCACTGGCTGCCTCGGTAACTGGAATGTATTACGAAGCTCTCGCCGACCAAACGTCTTTTTTTCAACGCGACTCCCCGTCGCATCCGATTAATTAATCTCGCGGCGATCGGCCCAGGAATGTTTTCACCCGCTTTTTAACCATCCACACGTCCCCACCCCTTTTCTACTCTGGTTTTTATTCGTCGATAGGAAAGAAGGAACGAGAGCTGTATTTTACTACATCCAGCTGCTGCTGGATCTGATTCTCTGATGCTTGGTCTTCATCGCGTTTGGCATGAATGAGCGTTCCCCGACTAGATTTTACGTGGAATGTGATTGCACCATATAACTGAGCGTTTGAGGTTTGCTGATGTTTTTTTATAGTTTCAAGTGATAGCGTTGTTTGATGCTGATGGTAGTTTACGATGATGTTTGACTTAGTGTTTGATAAGTACTTCAAATTTTGGAAAAAGAATCTTGGAAGGACTACACAGACGTAAGAAAAATAAGAAGAAAAGGCGAACTGGAGGAATATTGGGTTAGCAGCTAAGTGATTGCGGATTTTGTCAATACCACCTAAACTTATTTGCCAATCCAATAGATTTCACAAAGGACATAACCTAACAAACACGAAGATGGTAGCCCGTTGGGAGTAGCCACCCACATGTTATATTATTATACCACTAAGCTATAATATTTTACCAAATGTCCTACTGGACAAATTGTAAAATTTAAATAAATAAATAAATAAAAAAAAATGTTACATTACTATACCACTAAGCTATAATATTTTACCAAATGTCCTACTGGACAAATTGTAAAATTTAAATAAATAAATAAATAAAAAAATCCAATAGATTCTAATTGGTTAGAAAAGAGAGAGAAAAGAGCTAAATTAAACTAGGTTCTTCTATATGATTTCATACGAAAATTATGTTTATGAATTATTGATATATATTAATTTATACATAAATAACAGACACTGTGTCTTTGAATATCTCTTTCTAGTGTTCGATGTATTTTAATTTTAACACCACTTTCTATATATTTCAGCCTTTTGCATATAAACCAGAGAGAGAAGAATCACGGCGAAAAACTACTTCGTTAGAGAACAACGTAAAAGACAAAAGCTAAAATGGGAAGGAAGACAAACTAACAGAAGAATCAACAATACACTAGGGTCATCCGATGAACGTAAGAACCACATAACATAAGACGAAGGAAAAGAAGGGAAAGCCATGATACATAACATCTTGGTATATGGCAGAGAGCCGAGTTAAGCGACACAGCGAGCAACAGCCCGATCAGTCATTAAATCGTCGCGATTCCCCTTTTGTTTCCACGTTGGGACGTGTGGGCGTCGGGGTTTATCCGTCCGTGTGTTTTCGTGTTTCGCTGGCGAAAGGGGTGCAAAAACCGGGTGCTCCGCACCCAAAGTTAGAAAGGGATGCCTATACACGTTCCACCCCCTCCTGGTCCCTTTTTCATTCTCGATTCGATGGCTATAGGGGTGGTTAAAGAGCCTCGCGACAAGCCACCAAGCGAAAAAATAACGGAGACAGAACTAGATAGAATGAGAGAGAATGATCGTGAATATAAGCGGTGAGGGGCGGAGAGACACAAAAAAAGAAGAAAGAAAGAATAGGGTGGGGGTGGTGGTAAGGGTGAACCGGTGGAGAGCGATCGGGCGTAACGTTTTTAATTGTTTCGCGCCCAGCCGCCTTTTGTTTCGGCGTTTATGCCTCGTAAACGGTTGCTGAACGCCAACAGGGCCACGGGGGAAGCCACGCTTCCACCTCTGATTCTCTTCTTTTTCACCTCCTCGTGCTCCTTCTTCCACCCTTCCAACCCGATTTCCGCCATCTCGCGCTTTCCCTCCACAAACCCTCCGCCGTGGAAATCTCTGATTTATCCTGAGCTTTTACATGCATACAGTGGTTACACAAAGTATCGACGCATCATTGTACTTATTGTTGCATTTAATCAGGTACCGATTAGTCAGGTTCAAGTACGTTCAATTTTATACATAGGTGTATATATGTCGGGTTATCGTTAAAGTTAGGGGTGTATAATGAATGTTCGCGTGAATTGGCCATCGTTGTGATGTACTATGGACGATATTTACGGATACCAATGTGATTATCACAGAGTGTAACAAGTAACAACGGCGATTGGATGATCGAGATGTCGATGACAACGAATTTACGTTCGATAACGATTCCACGGTCAACGGAACAACGAATGCGATGTGATACACGATTCTGGTGTGACTCAACGTACAAGTAGAACTTATCTGAATGAACTGAACTAAACTACAGTCCAAGTGGAACTGCCCTTATATACTCCTCTCCGTACCTCTCGGGTCAATCTTTGTTTTTAAGGACAGCTATGTAATTATTCCATACCTCTGTTAGGTACACGTCTCTCCCGTGACCGTGACTACGTTCAGTGACCCGTTATGTCGCTTCGAACCCAAGCCCACTGTCATAAACCTGGGACACCTATACTCGGGTTAGAACATTACAACCATTTCTCAGTTTTATTATTTAATTGTAGTTATAATAAAAGTCTGGACTAAAGTATTCCAAGTAAAGATCTTCCCAAACATTCCAAAAGAAAAGCCCCGATGTCCTTTCATCTCTGACATATACAGGGTGATTGGTAATTGGTACAAGCGGAAAGGGGGTGATTCTACGCGAAAAAAGAAGTCGAAAATATAAAATAAAAATTCTTTTTTTTCAATTTTTCCATCGAGACAACGATCTACAGTGAGATCCGGTATAACCTACCGCACGCGTACCGAGCGAAAATTCAAAGTCGATTTTCTCGAAAACAAAGCCTCAAACGAAAAATTTTTATTCTATATTTTCGACTTCTTTTTTCGCGTAGAATCACCCCCTTTCCGCTTGTACCACCACTCACCAACCACCCTGTATATATATACACGATCCGGTCGTATAACACGTAAAAAGCGGGCACGACGCGATTCCTTGTGGAAAAAGAAGAAAATAATATAAAATAAAATTTGTTCATCCTCGGCTTGGTCCTGGATAAAATACGAAAAAATCGAGTTTGTAAATTTATCAAGTATACTTGAACTTGGCTAATTACCGACTGGATTTAACCAGTTTAGTGCGTTCGACGTGCATACACATCAATGCAAAACTTTATTTCGGTGCGGTCGACATGTATACTCGTCGTGTGAAATAGAAAATTACCATTTACTATGAAAACTGTAAATTTTAGTAGAAATAAATGACATTTAATGGTATGTTTCCCTTACGTATTTCCAGTAAGTATTTTATACAAAAAAGTTTGGTTATTTGATTATTTCCATTGATGTGTATATCGGCTATTCACTGCGTATATCGGGTATTTTCGAAATTGTTTTGCCTACGTTACTGCGTCCATCGGGAAGTCTTGGAAGCGGTATATTCCTTCTAAAATGAGTCGTTTTGGAATGAAGTTGCGCGTATTACGCGAAGGTCAATCTGGATACATTTGGAACTTCTGTATATACGTTGGAACAGATACAGATTACAGTCAAAATTATCCTAAATATAAGATCACAATTTGCATCGTTCTAGAACTCTGCCGTTATCTGTTTATTACACCAGGCGTTTAGTTTAGTATGCGGATAGTTGGTACACCAGCATAGAACTCGCGAAAAAGCTATGTGTCTTTAAGACAGATATTGTTGGTACTTTGCGACAAAAGGGACTTCATGTTCCTCGAGATATAAAAACATCTTCACTAGAACAGTATCGGTCGGTGTATTGCAAGATATATGAACAAAATAATGCTATTGATGTGTATTGCTCCTTAGTGAAATTTATAATGATTTAATTATGATATTATTATTTATAATAATTTACGATGGAAATAGAGAAACGAGGCGTTAGAGTGAGGAAACCGACGAGAAAGTGGGTGACGTGGAGAAAAGCGATGGAATAATTACATCATATACACTTACAAGAAAAATACAAGTAAAAGGAAGTATTATAAGAAAATATTTCTCCACCTCATAGACGTTATATGTTCGAACTCCTACGTGTTATATTAAAAAAATTAAAATCTTTGCTCGAATTGTGTTGAGGAAATTGTCGAAGAATGTGCAATTTAGCAGGCACAAGCTTTGAATATTGGTGGACCAACTGCAGCTGCTAAAGCTACACATCTCATCGGAAAATATGTCCCCAACTTCATACCAGCTACAATTTCAAAAGCAAATCCATCACGAAGATGCGAAATTCTGCTCAAAAAATGGAATCCGTAAGAGTGTGAGTGAAGTCACGCGTTTGACCTGAGAAATGTCACTTTTTGTGGTATCTTGCTTTGAAAAATACCACACTGAAATCAACTGAAATTCTTCAATTTTGGTCCTTTAATTTTTCTTGTTTATGAATTTTATTTTCTTGTTTATGAATTATATTTAAGTAATAACCTTTTCCAACAATGAATTGTTAATTTTTTATCGAATAAAAATATAATCCTTCCTCGTTTTGCATTACTTTTTTCGTGAAATCTATCATAGGAGCATTTATTTAAAATCGCTTGATTTTACCTCCGCAGTTAACAGGCTAAATAAATAGGACGTTATTCGAAATACGAAAATAAGTAAAGAGCGAAAGATAAAATTTGCCCGTTTAATGCGTCATTTTCAAGAAAATAGAGTTTGAACATGTTTAATTAAGAATCGGCATGGCACATGCATACGATAGATTTTCCAATTTATTTTTCTTGGAAACAAAGCGGCTTGTGAGAAAATGTTATTCTACCTCCTGTAAAATCACCTCCTGTCGATTATTTAGCTCAGAATTAGTTACGTTCCAATATACTTGTGTTTTATTCAATTTTTAAATACCGACTTAAATATTTTGCAAATTCGATTTTCTCGAAACCTAGGCCGAGAATGAAAAAATATTACTCTACATGTTTTTCCTACCTTTCCATAAGAAATTACATTTTATTCGGCCAGATCTTGTATATTTTTCTATAATAATACGCTTAGCTTTATGAACCTTGTATGTGTGTGAAATCAACTGTGAAGAAGATAGAAGTATGTGTGAGTTTCAGAAAATATTGCAAAATCAAGTCCATTTCCGGGTTGTGAAGCCGAAACTTAATAAAGCAACAAGTACATTCAATTTTGCATCACTTAGCAGTGGTGTCATATGGCTACAAAAATTTTGTATCATGGAAATTCATCATTTTTTCAAATTTGTATCATGGAAACTTCTAAAAAGGCAGCTTAAAAATGCTTCGTTCGAAAGTAAGGACACGTGCAAATACTTTTTGTAACCACTGTATTTTAAGTAACCATTGCTATTCCTATGTACTCAATGTATAATGAATTTGTGAAAGCGCACAGAAAACAAAATCGTGACAATCGCGTTAGTATCGTCACTTAAATAATTCCATCAACGCAACGTGAGGCACCTCTAATGAAAAAATACGTATCTCAGTAGCAACGAATGGATTAATTACATGCAAAATCCCGTACAAAGTATGTAAAATACATCGAAGCAATGCTAAAAGTTAAATCTCGCTATATTATAATAATTATAAATCGTCATTATTATAATATTCAGCATAGCCAATTAATACAGTTAAATACGCAGTTCGACGAAAGAAAACAGCCGATTTGCAACTAAAAAGGAAGCAATCCGAGTCTCTAGTATCTTCCACAGCGTCTTAATTTCACGCGACTACTATTAATCGTTATTATTGTCTATATTAAATAATTGAACAAGGAAGGTCCCCATCGTATAATATCCTTCTCAGCGCTGTAATTTCACGTGGTCGAAGATCCACCTCAATTTCTCTCTGAAAACCTTATTCGATGAAAAGATCGTGATAAGCGATACCTTTGGACGTAATTAAAAAGAGCGCGGCTCGCGTAACTGTTCTTCGACGGGAGTGCAGATGTAACAAAAGGAAGAAGAAGCCCTTTCGACGATAGAGCACACGTTTGATTAACCACAGCCGCTTTCTTTCTTCCTTCTTCGTCGTTAAACAGAGAAAAATATAGTGGAAGAGCGGGAGGAGGATGGTGGTCGGTGAAAACTTCCGAATAACATTTTTAAATTGGAAAAGCGATCCAGAGAGACTGGTGCAGTAAGAGGAAACCATCGAGGATGAATATAAAACACTTTGATTCCATTTCCATGGCCAGCTTCTTCTTCTTTGCTACTACCCTCTCACCTTTTTCTCTCGGCCAGTGAATATTCCTCTGGTCGACGAATCGTTCGCGGAGAAATGGAACCTGTGATGCAAAGATCAAGGATTTGGCGAGTTCGTGATACGTTTGGTTCGCTACTCGAACACGAATATCCGACGTTGATTCGTGGGTTATAGACGATGATCATCTGACAAGGCCATTATCGATGCGCGTTTCTTTCGACGTAAGAAGCATCTATATATGACACAAATATTAAATGTATATCTCGTATGCTATACTTTAGCCGGCAGTATATTAGCATAGGACGTAGTAACTTTACAATGATATTTTGTATCATTGCATTCTAATGAGAATACAATTCTTATAGGATGTACAAGGAATACTAATGAATACTATTAATATTTTAATCTCTATTCTGCAGCTGGCTGATTGCATATCCGTCTAATTTCTGCTTGACGTTTAGACTACCCTATATATCTGCTTAATTCCCACCTTATTATCTAGACTGTATATCTACCTAATATATCTTTACTTCATATTCTTGTGTATATTTCAGTCGTAATTTTTCAACATATAATTGTGTAGTATCGTTGAGCTGTGTTTAGCGCTGTAGAGGTCCGCTGCTGGGTACGGCCACTCTTTTCCTCATTTTTTGTACCGTGGAAGAAAAATCGGACCTCCGGTCGCCGGGATTCGAACCCGGGTCCCGAACGTTCGCAACCTAAGGTGCCAACCACTGCGCTATCGTCGTCCGATAATAGTTAGTGTCGAGTGGTGGTATTTACTATCGAGTGCCACCACAGGCCCTCCTTTCCACGATACTACAGTTGTGTTAATGGCTATAACATTTATATTCTAAAATAAGTAATTATCCTCAACTTTTACTCTTCGTTACTTTTCATTGGCAATATACATAATTCTTCCGCAACATCTCTCCTCAGTACCTTGGAAATACTACAACTTATATCATATATACCATATATACGTGTTCTTAATAATGTTAGATTAATACAACTTTAACACAGCTGCTAGTCCTTAATGGATTAACAAACCACTACACTATAATATGCTATAACATACAAAGGTTATAACGAGTCATATAGCGTGAAGAATCATGTACAGAAACGAGGATTTCCAGGAAAGTTCATGATCGAGAGCATGGATTCGTGGATCACTGTCTAACATTGGTATACGTCTGATAAAAAGAGGGACGACTGGCAGGAGTTTTGTTCAAACACACTCGGGGAAACGTGCTTCCACGGCGGCGTTGCACGTGTACGTGCATTCGTAGGACCGGCTACACCTATGCAAATAGGTAGGAATAGTCCGTGACCGGGCTCTTCTGTTCCGCGAAGCCGTGCTGACTCTTTGCAAACAATGTTACCAGGCACGTCGCCGGGACGTAAGTAGCCGGCCCCCATCGTGGATTTCATCTCCTTCGTTCTATCGGCGATAAGCCTTCGTAATTATTCGTGCCACGTTCGCCATTCTTTCTACGAGTGGACAAACTCGTTGCTAGGGCTCCGTACAAATTGCAAATACCTGAGACTTGTGGTATACCATGACCCTTAAGAGACCTCGTGTTGTTAGAAATAACGGACTGCATAGAGGTTATTGTAGGCGGAAATGATGCAGCCAAGTCATCAAACAAAACTTTAAGTAGGATTTCTAATTTATTAATTTACGATTAATATATTTCAACTTTGTCTAGCAACAAAATTATACGTCGTATTAGATACTTCCTGTTATCTAATCCTATCAATGTAACTTGCAAAATTTGTGACTTGTACAATTTCACATTCATATTATTTTAACAATATTAATATTATTAATCGTGTTATTAGTAAAATGAATGGTTCGTGATCTTCCCCTAATAGATATATTTTCCCCATAGATCTATCTGCCATCTGTAATAAGAGATATTTCTCAACTGACGTTATCAACTACCAGTGACACAGCCATCGTTCAATCTGCCATCCCTGCACACCGCAATCTCAAACACTGTCTTCGGCAACAGATGCTACCGTCGCGTCGCTTTGACCAGCCAACGATGACACGGAAAACTGGAAAAAGTTTCCTCGACGTCGCCACAGAAGATCCCTTTAAACAGACTCTGCTGAACGCGATATCATCGTACTGCACCGGTAGAAATCGGAGGAAGAAGAAGCGAGGCAGAGCTTAAGCACTGGAGGGTTAGAGAAGATCGGTGCCGAGGGCGAACGTTGCACGGTCGAGTGAAATAATTTCCTGGTGTCCTCCGCAGCCACGAAAGAGGAAGAACGGAAGCGAACTGGTCTTTCACAAAGTTTCTTGGACACTCGAAGAAGCTTCTACTGTGAGAAACTGGCTGGATAATGGTCCCCGGGGTTAGACGAAGGAGAGACCAAGTGATCCTTCGGGGGATAAAGGGTGTACCGCGCGCGTACACACAAAAGGAACGTTCTTCCATTTCGCGTGTGTACGACCCGGTACAAAGCGTATCCTACCTAACATTCGAGGAGTCCTCCCTGGAAAGACCAAATCTACGTCGCATCCTCCTTTTGCGAGTAATCGTCTCTCCGTGTAAGTATATTATCCCGTTTTAATGATATACATATAGTACTTACATACGAGTATGTAAGTCGAGTTAGGAATATGCAGAACAAATTTAATAATATCATTGGAAAAACGCACACTGCCGACTATGAATATAATTCGATGCTTTCTGAGTAGTGCGGAGTAAATATTTCTCATTTGCTTTTATTGCTCTTAGTTACTTTATTGTAAATTTCTGAATTTATTTATATCATAGGTATTTTATAATGGAAAAGACTAAATAAAGTAAAATTCGTTAAAGCTTTTCGATAAGAGTAAGGAGAATATCCTGTGTAATACTTACGGTGTATGTGTAGCATAAGTAATAGTATATTGATGGAATTATTTCAATATTTTCGTATTTCTTGCAAAAAATAATGTATTAACATTTATGTTACTGCTCATTCACTTACTGGGCTCGCAGAATATGATTGTTAGACTGCGGATGTTTTTGTTTGAACTAAGTGTAATGTTGCATATAACGAATGCGATATTTTTAATATTTTACATACTTTTGCATATGCATTTCGTATATTTTAATTTCTCATACATGCACATAATATCGACAATCTCAATACGATTAACTTAATTGTTATTATAAATTATTATAAATGTACATTAATTAGTCTCAAAGTGAAATTATAGTCAATCAGAGTCAAAGTTATCTCGGTACAAAAATATAACGTGTAAAATATTTTAGGAGAAAAGTAAGAAAAATTGAACGTATTATATCCATTTATCTATATGTTTATGATTTGATATTAATTAAAATTCAAAAAAACCAATTTCGATAATTCAAATTCAAAACTCAGGGTCAGAATCTCGTGTAGATGTACAAGACGGTATCATCGTGGAAGACCCTCTCGAAAAGCGACTAGGAAGAGAGCGAGAGTGCATGAACCCTCTCTTGGCAACCTCAGGATCTTCGACCTAGCAAGAATACAGGAGACCATCGAACCAACCAACAAACCAGTCGAGAATCCCCCGCGGTGGTAGGCACTGGCCCGAGAAATTCAATTACGGCTAAACTTCTCGACTGAAGACGCGCCTCGTCTGTACACACTACTGTAAGCACTCTGTTTCGAAGATCGAAGCAGGAGGAGATATCCTGTGTGTATTACTCGTGCGACCCTTCTCCACCTTTCACAGAGGGATGAGAGACCTCCTGTGTGTCGACCAAGTCTAAGGACGGAGGCGTAGGTGTAATTGAAACCGAGCGAAATCGAAGTTTCCATCTCCATGATTTTAAGATCCTCGCGAAAGTCGAAAGAGACAGGAAAAACGATTGTGAAAAGCATTGAAAGGTGATTTCTTGTCTATTGGAAAAAATTCTAGAAAACAGCTATATTATTTTCTGTATTTTACGTATTTGTTATTAACAGATTATGGATGTTTGTGGATTTTATTGGAAATTCAATATAGAAAAATGAATAGAATGAATTATTTTCTGTATTTTACATATTTGTTATTAACAGATTATGGATGTTTGTGGATTTTATTGGAAACTCAATATAGAAAAATGAATAGAATGTAGAGAAATATGCAGAGATCTATAATCTATTCCATTAGTTCTAGTGTATTAGGTTGTTACTATATTCTATATTTAGTATAAAAATATCAGAAAAGATGTATATTCCTAGTGATAATACCATTGTCCAAAGTTTCCTACTAATCCCAATGCTCTTAAAGCTGTAGAAGCTCAAGAGGCGAGATTCTCAAATTTCCTAAACCCTAGATTACAAAAACAGAAGACTCAGACAACCAACGTCACTTACTCTTTATGCTCTTGTAACCAATGGCTATTCCGACAATTCCGCAAACTGCGATAAGAGCAGCAAAAATATGACACGCGACCAAGAGTAGAACGTGCGTGAGAGTACGAGAGAAAGAGGAAGAAAGGAAGAAAGAGAGAGAGAGAAAGAGAGAAAGAGATAGAGCGCATGCGTTTAGCACAGTTGAGTTGCGTACGAGTGCCCATTAGGAACGTGCGTGAACATACGCGACTAAATAGGGCAAGTGGCCAGAGACCATAATGTTAAGTAAATAATGGCCAAACTCCTGGCCCCTTATTATACCACTCAAAGCTTAAAGTCTCGTATACTCGTTAGTGGCGGCTTTTTTTCCTTTTCCTTCTCCCACTCTCTTTCCCTTCCTTCTCTTCTTCTCATCTTTTTTTAATTCTCTGCGCACACGACCCTTCGCTCCTTCCTCGAGACTTCATTCTTTGCTTGCTAGGCTCATTCTCACCCTCCGTGAAGTGCATACGCGTGTGCTGTTCACCTTCCCATCAGAACGAAAAGTGCGTGCCACTCTTGATTTACGTGAGGCTGGCCAACGCGTCGCGCGCGCGATTTCGACGATGACCCACCTGTTTGGTCTCAATGATCGCTGGTATTATGCGCGGAAAAGGACGAATGAATGTGTCAAGTATTTAGATGTTGATAATATTGCAAATATTTGCTGGTATTACCAAACAAATATACCGCGCACATCTTGTATTGTGTATAGAACTGTGCAGAATGTTGTATAGATATCGCACAGAATTCCGTTAATGATCGATTCCTCCATATCGTTATTATTAATATTAAAATACGTAACGCGTGGAATACATACTATACTATACATATTCCCCAGTTGCAATAACTCTAAAATTACATTAATGTGAAATTTTATTAGAGATAGATATCTTTATCGCCAATATCATGTTACGTGTGATTAAAAATGTTATAGCCTTCGATTACAATATTCCGCAAGTCCAAAGCCAAATTCCACGGTTTGTAGCTTCAGCATACTCAACGTAATTAACATATCTTTCCAATTACAATAATCCCAAGGTAAAATTCCACTCGTTTATAATATTATTAGCAATTGATTCCTAAATATCGCCAATATTAAATTGTGCGTCATGAGAAACCTTACATCCTCCATTCACGACATTCCGCAATTCCAAGTAAAATTGAACTCGCTCGCAAGCTGACTCGCTAAATTGATTCCTTAATGTCGCCATTTTCTATCAAGGTATGTTATACATATGTGTATGTATAACAGGAAACGTTGCATATTTCGAGCACAATATCGGTAATTGCAATTGCAAACTAAAATTTCACTCACCGCCAATTCCACCGGCGATCGACTCCTGTTTCTCGACCTTGGGCTGCCGATACTCGTCTTGGGGGAGTCTTTTCCGCTGTAGGAGACCGCAATCAGGCTGTTGGTGTTGGAGTTGCGTTTGGATATGCGCAGCGGCGGCCGCCGCCGCAGCAGCCGCAGCCGCCGGAATTGCCAGGCCGGCAGGACTCGCTACATGGGCCGGGTGCGGGGGCGGACTGCCAGCTGGAGTGGTAGCACTCGCTGCGCCAGGCAACACGGGTGCGGTGGTGCAGCTGCCCGCATTGTACTGCAATTGCAGGCCCAACTCGCGAGCTTCGCTTTCCTCCTGCGCCTGCTGCCTCCGTAACGCGACCTGCGAATTGTTTCTTTGTCAGTTCAGGAATTGAAATTGCTAGGACAAAGTACGTTTTGATTTCTTTTTCTTTAACCATCAAGTAATGACCATTGGATCATACATCAGAACGCTCAAGTAAGAAATACGAATTAAAATATAGTAATTTAAAATTGAATAAATTAATGTAGACTATTGTGGTTCGTATGTGATCTAATGATATCAGTTGAGAATTAAGTTGAATTATGGATAATCATTCTTGAGTGTAGAACTGAGATGGATATTCGTTGTGGGTGAAATAGGAGAATTTTAGTTTTCATTGGTTCAAATGGCTATTTTTGAGTTTTTGATGGAATTGTATGGTTTATAAATCCTAGTTAGTTTTGGTTATCAGATATCGAAAAGATAAAGGAAAAAGTTATTTGCACCCTTCTACGCAATAAAGCGAGTTTGTCAAGTTATAAATTGTAGGATGAAGATTTCTGTTATAACCGCTTTTATGTACGATTTATAATCGTACATTTAATGGAGGGTAGATCAGTTAACTTGTAGTTTAGAGTAATAACTGTACTATTCTAATGCACTATAAAGCACTAATAATATTAATTTAATGGTAAAAATAGAAAAATCACTTGATGTTCTTACAATATTGACTATCTTAATCTAGTTACAAAGGCAGCGATATGAGTATTAAAATAACCTAACCTATATGAGAGGGTATAAGGATCCTCAATTCAGGATCTCGAGTGGGTTTAATGTTACGATCCAACGAGGATCAAAGTGATCAAACTACGTATTCAAAACATTATCCGTGACTCTTTGAAGAAATATAATGAGACGCTCGTACTTTAATGACTAGGATTAAGAGTATCATTATTTCTAGAGTTCCAATAATGGTATAAGTGTTTAATTTTCTATTCGTGTTCAAAAGCATGTAAAACAGTAAGAGAAGAGTATCACATGTTTTGAAAGACCCTCGTGCCGATCCCAATTGAATTAGTTCACGCTTCCTTGATTGTACACATATATGTATATATTCTTTAATTATTACAATAACAAGTTTATCTATTTATTTTAACACATTATCGAATCATTACTGGGTATAAACCTGTCACTATGTATTTTTTACTAGAGAAACTTTTTTAGCGATATCACTAAAGTATCACTATTTTAGCGATACTTTAGGTAACATTTTTAAATTCAATCGTCAAGTATAGCTAATTTAAAAAGAAAAGATTTTGATCGTAAAGCATCTAAATATAATTTCAACTAATAAGATAATGATTATGTTGCATTTCATATAACTTGCATAAAATGTATAGAATTTAAAATATGATTATATTGTAAAATTTTAAATAAAGTAATTATATGATGTAATATCTGTGTAAAGAACAATGATGTTCGAAATAGATATTTGACCATTTAACGACAAATCATTGAAAAATATATACAATTATTGTTTATTAGTAAAGGATATCTTTTGAAAGAAAATTATTACTTCTTGACAATCAAGGATAACCGTATCACGACGTTTCATTTAACCTCACATTTTTTAGAGCTTCTAGATATGTACCACTATACGAACTCTTCTCATTGATCAAACTTAATACATCACTATTTGTTATCCAAACAAACTATTATTCTCACAGATGTTATCGAAATCGAACAATAATTCGTCTTGTTTGACAAAGATTTTATAACAACAGTTTACCTGGGCAGCCATAACTCGTTGTCTCTCAGCGATCAGTGTACATTTAGCACACACGCAGTCCCGCCAACGACAGTACCGTTTGTGACCCTTCAACGCGGAAACAACGCCGTGATTACGGCATCTCGCACACTTCGGTGTCCTTTGATATCTCTCGGCACTGGCACGAAGGAAGAACGCGGCTGGTAGCACGTGATGTTGTTGCTGCTGTTGCTGGTGTTGCATCAATTGACCAACGTCGACACCAAGACCGACACCCCGCGGTAACGACATTGTTTCAATATATAATGAACAACAATCGAATCAACGTGATCAATGAAAAACGTAAAAAACAAAAAAAAACAAAACCAGTGAATGACCACTGTACGAAAGGGCGATAAAATCAACAAGGATCACGGATCAGTAGGCATCGTCATTAAACTCACAATAGAATAGGCTCGATCACCGAGGACAATCGTTTTGGGCCGAGCATAAAGCCCAGTTCGCACTGACACGCGTCGCTCCCATTCTAACACCCGTCGCGTAAAATCGTTCACTACCGAGTATTTCTCATAACCGATTTATTAACTCACGTAACCGATATTTTTATCAGTACGTATATTTTATCGTTTCCAGGATATGCACACTGTATATGTATACCTCGTATATTTGGCCGCGTCAGTGGCCACACTGAATCATTGGTCGATAAAGGAGGCCCACAGCGTTAAGCGGTACACGGGCTCTTCTTACTTCAACCGAAGAAATCACATTTAACGCTGTTCGGTAGAAACTCTCGAACCGGCACCGTACAGCGAAACGAGGAACGAGAGGACGAGAAAGAGAGAGACGGATGTAATAGAGTGAAAGAAGGAATAAAGACGGAGGAAATGGTGTACCGGTTGGGCGAAGAGAGATAGCTCTAATAGCACGCGCACGCGCCTACACTTCCGAAAGTTCGCCGGCAGAGAAGAGCGGCGGCACCACCGCTCGTACGGGTGTCGGGGTACGAAATGCGGAATCGCCCCGACTCCTCTCGCAGCACTCTCTCTCACTCTCTGGGTATTGTCAACAATTGCAGCATCCCGGGAGAGTCGATTCAGGTAGCGTGGAGAGACAGAGAAGCGGTGGCGGTGATGGTGTCAGCAGCAAAGAGGGAGCTGAAGGCGGACGAATAAGGAGGTGGGGGGCGCGCTCGCGCGGAGGAGGGGAGTAGGGAATATCGAGGGGTGGGAGGGGACTTTTAGAATGTCGCGAGGGGACCAGGAAGCAGTCAAGAGGGCAGAGAAGAACGAAACGAGGGAAAGAGAGAAGAGATGGATAGAGATAGAAACGGAAAGTGTAGAGGAAAAACGTGGAAGAAGGTGGAAAAGTGAAGAGGAGAGGGGTACCGTCCGGGTGGGAATACAGTAATACGAAAAGAAACGAATGAGCACGAAAGAGACCGACGTTAAAGCGAAGTGGAACGTTTAGGAGAGAGATGAATAGGCAAAAGAAGAAAGAAAGAGCGAGAGGGGAAAGAGAGAAGGAATTTACCAGGGAGGGATAGGGCAGAAACTAACAGCCCCTCCACAGTTGCGCGAAATAAAACACTGTGCCACAGTGTTCCACCCCGGGGCTTCGGCCAAACGCAAAGCCGCGCTTAGGCACGGCCACGCCCGCGCATCTACCCGATTGGCCGAACATGCTGTTCCACCAAGATGTTAAGAGTTTATATCTGGCTCGGGGTGAAAGGGGGACATACCTAACCACGTACCCACCTACCTACTCACCCTCGATAAACTATGCGTACAGAAGCGCGTATCAGACGTGTGTATTTTCTATCGTGCTGGTGGAGGCAAAACGGACAAACACATTACTCTTTTATTTAAAACCCGTTCCAACGTAAAATACAATGCGAGCGATGCTCAGACGTTTCTCTCTATGCTCCGCCTTTTGTTTCGTCGGGACTGTTTTTAACCGTGCGCGCCTTCTTCGTCCCTTTCGTGGAAGGAATATATCCTTTCTCTTTCTTTTTTTTATTTTTCTTCTTTTTTTCCTTATTCCTCCACTTCTTTCTTTTTTTAAATCTTTATCTTTCTCTTTTTCCTTTTTTACCTCGATTCGCTCGGTCACGATTGCTCGCGGTTAGTCCATCTCTTTTCGCCTGTTTCTCTTTCCTTTTTTGCTTTTCTTCTCCGTTTCTTTCTTTTTCAGATCCATCGAGTTCCACTCTCTGTAAACCACACGGGCACACAACGTCATAGCGACGAGCCTTTCTTGAATCATATTCTACAATGAGGTTTCAATGGGGGGAAGCCCTATTGTCGTTCACGAATGGCGACCGATTTTATAGTGATCTAATGTACAGATGTTATTTACCTCGCAATGAGAACCGAATAAAAGCATTCTATGTATTAAGCATTCTGCGATTTAGATCCTGTATATCTCTCTGCTTACCTAACCTCTACTCCTGCCTGTCTACAGGCGTTGCGTACAACAATGCACGTTCGGCTCGCGTAACGCTCACAATGGCACTATTACTCTTTTGACTTAGTCATGCGAACGAAAGTAACTATATCGGTGTAGTTTCGAAGAAACCGGTATTTGCATTTCAATAATGATTATTCGTACTTATGGCTGCTTGTGTCACATTACACGTAATAGGTACATACAATATTCAAATTCACATTACATATCATTAGAAGCTATTTAGAATTTTTTTGATATTTTCTTTTTCGTATCATTTTCTTCTAGTTCTTTCAAAAGTATGCAAATAGCACTACGTGTTACACGAAAACCGCGAAACATAGATAAATACCATAAACACATTCTTTATATTCTAACTATACCAATTGTAAGTAAGTATACTGTTCTCATAAGGTAAGTTTTTATAATGTATACAAGTGATCCTAACCTAAAAGTAAACAATGTAACTTTCATCGTAGCGCCTTTATACGCATACGGTCCAGAAATACATAGCAAGAAAAAGAGATGCAATGCAACCTAAAATTTTACTTATTTGTGGCAGCTCGTTACAAAGATATTGTGTTATGATAATTATAAATTATTTAGAAGAAGTAGTTTACGATACGTACCTATAAACTAGTAAGCGCGATAGATATGCATATCTAGTTATTTTATAAATTAATATTTAATATCTATATTTAAGGTCTATTTGATGTATTTTTTTCTTTTTTCAATAATTATATCAACGCGTAGTACAATGTGTTGCATGTAAAACAGTGACATAATGATAAATAGCGTAAAGACATAAACATACGTTTATTTTCAAGTATACGTCATCGTTGGATTGTTGGCAGAATAGAAAATTGATAAAACGAAAGTAATGCGTTTGACCGTGCGCTCTCCAGTGAATGGCACGTTTCAGCGCGGTTACGAACCGATTAATCCATGCTCGTGCATCATTAGTGAGAACGCAATGATGGTTTGAGCAACATTAAAAGCCCGCAACGCGAAACGGTATTCGTCGATGCCGTCGATCTACACCAACACGGACCATTTTTTACTCTGGCATATCAGCCACTCAAAGCGTACGTACGCGCCGATGGATAAATCAATAAACCAATAGCTATGGTAATGCACACCTGCTTTTAAAGTATCAGCCAACCCCTCCTCGTGCACTCCCGTTTACGCGATCCATGCAATTATAAGCCGAGTACACGATTTTCTGCATCCCCGAATTATTACAAATTGCAGCCTAATAAAAACATCCTAAGTATTGATTAATTTCCCTCGCGAATATTAAATGCAGGTACTCGATATTCAACCATATTTAAATGTAGATAATTAACAAATATTTAATAATGCATAGAGATTAAGTAACTCTGAAAGTATATTTATCGAGTTTCAAGAATTTTATTTGTTCAATCGAAATTTGTTATTTAAACATTTTAACAAACTTTATTGATACCTTGAATCTTTTGATAATAGGAAGAATCTAGTATTCTAAGTGTTTTATATCATTTCATTGTGATTTACTGTTTACCTCGGATATACATATTTTTTAAATCTAAGATTGCTTTCTGTACGAAGTATGAGGGAAGAAAACACGGAATCTCGCAAAAGCTTTTAAATTCTCTTTATATTTTAATGTTAAAATCGCCAACTTTTTCCCCTTACTCCCCGTATGAACAAATATATAGAATGGTTGGTAACTAGTAGTACAAGCGGAAAGGGGGTGATTCTACACGAAAAAAGAAGTCGAAAATATAAAATAAAAATTTTTTGTTTGAGGCTTTGTTTTCGAGAAAATCGACTTTGAATCTTCGCTCGGTACGCGTGCGGTACGATATAACGGATCTCACTGTAGATCGTTGTCTCGATGGAAAAATTAAAAAAAAAAATTTTTATTTTATATTTTCGACTTCTTTTTTCGCGTAGAATCACCCCCTTTCCGCTTGTACCACCAGTTACCAACCTTGAAACATATCTAAAATTATGGCAACAAAAAATGAAAAAAATATCAAAAGATACAGTATATAAAGTATACTCTCAGACATCTAGACCAAGAATAACAGCTCCTCTAAGGATTCTCCCACGATTCTTACCCTAGGATCTTAGAATGTTTCCAGATGTAACTGATTTATCGATGGTAGCAGGTATCACGAGTAAGAACGTATTTTGTACACTACCCACTGCTCCCTCCGGCTGTTTACACTGGGGAAAACAGCAGATTAAGATCAAAATCGCGTCTGTATCGAGTTACAGTGTTTGCCAACATCACACAGATCAACAAGACGAAAGAAACAGCTGATCAAATCGTTTCTGATCGGATAAGGGAGATTAGACCATAGGTCGCTATGTCAAACGAGTAAAGAAGAACAGGTACAAAACCAGGTTGATCTTAATCTCCGATACTTGCGTGGGTGAATTCTCTGCGATCTGTCGACGAGGAAGCCATCAACAAACAAACAAATCGTATTATTTCAATTGCAGCACTATATCTGCGTTAGGTAAAAGAAAGGATTCTATGTTTTTATCAACATTTTTTCACTTTGACAAATTTCAAGCAATTTAAATCGCTCAAATAATTACCGATATATAGTTTTTAGAGTCACAATCTACCTTGCGATACCTCGGATACAACTTTTCACATATGTGAACACATAGGATGAACACACACAGGAGGATTTAAAAATACGAGGAAGACAAGGTTTGAACATCTAAATGAAATCCTACCTACTGAAGAGTTAACAAACACGCGTTAGTAGACATTAGACCTGCATCATTTTGCTGGTGAGATGTGAGGACACAATTTCGATTTAAACCTTACACCAGGAAGTCTTAAATTGTAATAACGAAAGAATCTAAAATTCTGAATTCCTACTAAAAAAAAAAACGTAGCCCTCGTGACACGAGAAATACATTAACGACCGATACGATAAAAAGTAGCCACGTTTAAACGACAAGAGCTTAACGTTAAAGACAAAGGCAAGAGAATATCTAGAGAGACGAAGAATCAATAAGAACTTATACCCTCAGCATTCATAGAACCATGGCTGGTGTTTGTATTAAAGATAGGAAAATAGTATATACATATAGAGAGAACGGTGTCAGATGGAGAGCGGCGTATGCAGAGGCATATATTTCGACAGATCCATAGGGCACGGGTGGCATTCACCGCGGCACCGTCGCCGGATGAAGCCTGCGGTCTCGCCGCGATCTACCGCGCCGGTGAAATACCGTATGACTTTTTGACGTGCTTTTAACAGATTGAATTGAAAATGGCTTCCACGGCGCCGATATATCCGCGAGGCCACATCCATACCCTGAAAACGACTGTACGAACGGACGGACGTGAGAGACGAGAGATATATAATCTTTTTCCTTCCCTCTCTCGCTCCCTCCACCACTCTTCCCCTTTTTCTCTCACTTTCACACCTCGCCGCAACTTTTTCTCCTCCCCCTCTTCTATCTCTCTCACTTTCTCCCATTTTCATCTTTCGCGGAAACGGTTTTCCTCGTTTCCCCACCCTTCGCCAGCCTCGAATCCTCCCCTAACGCCACCTCTATTTCTCTCCCTTGAATTTTTGCACATTCGCTGATGCGGCACATTGCAAGCTGCGCCGGCGGAAACGACGACGACGAGGACTGGACCCCGGTCACTCGAATCACGGCTGAACCGGAAGGGAGGAGGAGGAGGTGGAGGCGGAGGCGGAGGGTCGCGTAAAAATAATGTCCTGGCTCATTTTTTAAAACCCCGACCGCAGAGAGAGCGAGAAACATGGGGCCACAGGACTGCAAACGAATCCGAGGTCTGTCGCCCGTGCCAAAGGAAGGAAGAGGATGGTGAAAGGGAAAGAGAGGAAAAAAAATAAACGTGACGGACCGTGGATATAGGCATCGTCGATATTACGGGGCGCAATAGCACACGGGGCCGACCGACGCCGGATGAAACGGTCAAAGCTAAAAAGCTCTCTCCGCCGAAACGGGCTATATATTATCTGCAACCCTTCAAACACAGAACACACCGAGATCCATACATAACCCATATGCGTGCACGTTTCTCTACGTGCCGTTTCTCTGCCCCAGGAATCGCGCTCGTGCAACCGCGAGTACATCTAACGTCTGTTTCCAATAGACGTTGGTCATGGGAATAATGGTAATGTGGATACTTTACACCCTTTACGATCCTCCACTTGCACTTAATATTGGGTCTTTGATTTTAATCCTCAACTGGTATTGTTGCAGTAAAGTAGAAACTTACTTTTTAGGTATTTTATCTTGTTTAGCATGTTATATTTAGTACAATGAAAATGATTAATCATGAAATATGCAATATTGAATAAAAGTAAAATATATGTACATTTTAATATTAGATATTTTAATGTACATTATTGTGGTCACTTATAAGCCAGATATCCATCAGTAATTTTGATTCAAACAGAAAGACAAGATTGTTTTATTTTCAACTTTCTTGCATTTCTCAGTAATAAAATGTCCAACTAATGAAGTTACCAAACTTTATGCAAACCGTATTATAATATTAGCGCAGGCGCTCCAAAAAATTGTGTCAGATCTTTGCAAACTGAAATATTGCTCCAACTTGTTATAGTTTCCAAGATATACATATCTACGTAGTACGCAATTTCTCCGGAAATCTCCTGTCGATCGATCTATTGCAAACAAAAATTATATAATGTATAAGTTATATGCTTGAAGTTATTTTTCACACTTGTTATCGACTCAAACATTTTTCAGTTAATCACCGATAATAATACATCGTTTATACCTAATGTAATTGAAATGAAAACCAGTTGTTTTTAAGAAAGTCACGTGTACGATAAACGCATGTATCAACGCGCTATGTTTCTAGAGGGTAAAATGGGCGTGGTTAGCAACCCTTAGTGAGACAGTGTCGACCAATACGGCAGCATTACACGATATGGAAACAGTTGCAAACGCAAGCGCCGTTAGGGTTGCTGGTACGAGCTGGTGATAGGTTGATGTGCATGGGTGTTTAATGTATGGGCGCAGACTCGAACATTGGGAACAGTGTTGAAAAGGTTACGCCTGCTGCAGGCTCGCATTCAGATTGGTTACATATTAAATCCATTCAGAGAAAACTTTCACGATATCTATTTTGGTTGTTTGTCTTCTTTCTTTTCATTGTTTCCTTATTTTGAGAATCTGTATAAATTCATTTATTTATTTTGTATATTTATAAAAAATTGAATTAGAATAATGATTTTTAATTTCATTTAGTCAAGTTAAATCAATTCGACTCGCTTGTAATGTTCTCTAAAAGAAAATTTCTGTAGTTGGAGAAATAAATGTAGTATATAAATATATGTAGTAGTAGTAGTCATATAATACATGTAGTAGTGTAATATACATGTAGTAGTATATGTATCGTATTTATTATCTACTTGCGTTCTTTAAAGAACATTCCTCTCGTTAGTTTAATTATACCTTCCCTTACTATTTAATTCGTCTTCTTAAGTAATAAAAAGGAACAGTGGGAAACGTGAATGGGAAAGAAAAATTTCATTTTTCTTTCTTTCGTCCCAGTTCCAATATTATCTACAAGTACAAAATTAAATTAAGTCATATTAATTTTTTTAGTATTTTCAGTGAGAAAAAAATCATCTAATGTTTTCTATTATAAGTTAAGATTGTTATAAACCTAATAGATTACATATATAGCTCCATATCATACATGTTTCAAAGGTTAATGTTACATTATTAATGTAAGAGAGTCGGAACAATAATATCATCTTCCATATCGCAAGTTTCTAGATGCGACAATTCCTCATATTGAAATATTACTCGCAATGGCTCTTTAGAATGATTTTTCAAAACCAACAGCATGGTATTTATAATTTCCGAGGGATTCTTGTAAAAAAATCTATATTCCTTATCCGCATTTGCATGATTGTTATATGCCTCCTCGATAAAGTCACCGTTAGATGTGAAGAATAATATTCTAGGCACATACTTCCCATCTGGTTGAAATTTTTCATCATCTAAAGCTGCATCATATCCCATTTCCGCTTTTATCATCACAAATCTGTAATTCGTTAAAAATATAATTAAATCAACTACAGGGCTGATTATTTTAAGAATATATTTGCTAAAGTATTATAAACACTTATACTATACGATACTAATATATAATAATATATAATAAATATTGTGCAATAAGTATTGTTGTTAGTTTTCATATGCTAGATAAAAATAAAAAATTAGCTGTGTTAACTGACCAATGATAAATTTTCCTATTTATAATTTTTTACAATTGTTCATTTTTCCCTATTAAGTTTTCTATTTTAATTTTTTTTATAAAACTTCGATAATAATAACTTTCATTGTTCCAAACTTAACTAAAAAAGTCGCGTTGCTTACGGGATGAATAAAATTCATATTAATTAATGGTCGACGAAAGATTGTGATTAGTTGTGTAAAAAATATTTGACGCCACTGTAGCGTCATCTAATGGTAGTAAAACTAATATTAACCAGTTCCAGACATGGTTGTAGCACAGGCTTCAGTAATGATGTATATTTATGTTCATACACGTATGTACATATTTCGATACATACCGATCGCTAAGATCCATCAATCGTACGGAGTTAGAAAATTTCTGTTTTAATTTTTGACAAGAAGGGCATTGCATTTTATGGATGAGTAGAAAAATCGGTTTGTTCACGACTTTAGCCTCTTGAAAGCCGTACGTAACAGACCTCCATTTAAATAATCGTTCGAAACTCTTGTCACAATTCGAATCTCCAATATTAAGAAGGTTATTTCCGACTATTTGATTTGCCAAAGCGATTAGATTTATAGTACTGAAGAATTTGATCCATTTGTTCATAACTTTAACTGAAATTTTTCATGATATCGTCAAATAATGTGAATATAACCAAGTTTGAATATCTTTAATGATAAGGTTTCGATATGCATATAATGACTTGTGTGACTTATTTTAGACTGGTTAACTGTATATGTAGAATCCCCATTTAATGTTATAAATCTAGTATAGAATAAAATTACGATAGTTGCGGTTACAATCATAAATATCAAATTTTAGTAAAACAGTAGAAAATAATGAGAAATGTAAGAAATTACTATTATTAAATAATATAATATTTCTATTGTAAATAAAAGGTATATTTAAGTGGTAATATAATATTATTAACAGATTATTAATAATAACAAATACAAAATTATATGTATAATAAAATTTAATTTGTTGTTTTCATTTGCTTCATATGTATTTTATTGTTTCGGAAATCGCACATTCAATAAAGTTTGATTCACGAATAATAAAAATCTAACAACAACTGATTAAATTTGAATGCAATATTGACTTTGAGAAATTTGTTGAAAACCGAAACAATAATTTTATCATACCACGATACAATACTGTTTTATCAGCATTGCATAAAAACAGATCTTCGAAGTAAAGTGTTTACAAATCGTGTTATAGTCGCGCCACAATAGCATACTTGAAATTTAGCGCCATATAAGCACAGAGTTACATATTTCAACTCGTTTTATCAATATGTTATAGTTTACATACTTTTTCCAAAAATATGACTCGTCGACTTACCGTTTCTTGCGTTTAATATTCTTTATCCAACATTTCTTCTAAACAAATGTTCACTAGTTATTGTGACAACAATGTGACAATGGTGAAAAACAAATTTACATTGAGAAATAGGTTAAGATTATGTTGGAATTTCTCTAGTATCAAATTTTTCTCGGAGAACGCAAGCAAATAACGGATCGACGGAAAAATGAGCAAGCTATGGAATTATTTGATATTTCAAGGATGGATGTCATATTTGATGGCAGCTGGTTTATTGGTTTTCACGAGCGGCTTTTTGCTCAATCGCGTTGCAAGACCGGAACGAGCTGAGTGTAAAGATTGCACGGATTCTGATTGTAACGTCAAGCAACTTCTTCAGAATCCCGATGCCGCTGCAACCATATGTCTCAAAAGAAAGTCACGTGTTGTATTATTAGTCGTAGATGCTTTAAAATATGATTTTGCATATTGGTATAATGATAATAATTCTACCTCATCTTATTATCGCAATAAGTTACCTATAATTCACGAATTGTTGCAAAATCAACCTATGAATTCACGCTTGTATAAGTTCATAGCAGATCCTCCGACAACAACTATGCAACGATTAAAAGGTCTTACCACAGGATCGTTGCCAACCTTCATTGACATTGGGTCTAATTTTGCCTCTGAAAGCATCAACGAAGATAATATTGTAGATCAAAGCACTGCCGAAGGTATAGTTTTCATGGGTGATGATACCTGGACTAATTTATTTCCTGGCAAATTTAAACGTCAATTTCCATCACCATCTTTTAATGTTTGGGATCTGGACAGTGTTGATAAAGATGTTAGATACCGTATATTTTTCGAGATAAAGAAGAAAGATTGGTCTCTCCTGATAGCACACGTTCTTGGAATTGATCATTGCGGACATAAACATGGTGCTAATCATCCTGAGATGGCTAGAAAGTTAAATGATACAAATAGTCTTATAAGAGATATCATCGAGTCCTTAGAAGAGGATACAGTACTTTTTGTTGTTGGTGATCATGGAATGACAGAAAGTGGTGATCATGGTGGTGATAGCAGGAATGAAATTGAGGCTGCCATGTTTGTTTATTCTATGGTTCCTTTGATAAAATATGATTCATCTAACAATACTGTGAACCAAATCGATCTTGTTCCAACATTGGCATCTATTCTTGGTACTCCTATACCATTTTCAAACTTGGGATCTATCATACTTGATTCAATTCCAAGTTCATCAAGAAATGGGGAATTAAAAGATGAGTTATGGTATTTGTTGCATTCAGTGTGGAGAAATATTGCACAGACAAAAAGATATATAAGTGTATATTCTGAAGATACTTACTTATTTTCTAAAGAACAGCTTCAAAATTTGGAAAATATGTATAACTACCTATTTAACCAAATTAAGAGTATTAATACTATTGAAGAATTTGACTCTTTTATTGTGAATAGTCGGAACTACTTTAAATTGCTCAAAGATACATGTTCTGAAGTTTGGGTTCAATTTGATTCTAGTCTAATGTCAAAAGGCCTGCTTTTGATGTTTTGTGCTTTGTTTTTCTTTTATCTATTTATCACAGGCATTCCAGAAGATCGTATGTATAAGATATTTGAGTCTTCATTTCTACAATGTTCTATTTTAGCAAATTTAATTACTGCATTGATAATGTGCCTTTTGTTTTTCTTTAATATTTTAGAAGAATTCAAAAACACAACATTGTTTGCCACTGGTACAGTATCTATAATATTATTAGTAATATTAATTACTAAGAATTGGGATGTTATTTCATTGAATTGGTATGATTATAGAAAAATAAAAAAATTGATCTATATTACAAGATTAGTATTTTTTTTAACAATATGCAGTCTCTTTTCTAACAGCTATATTGTTGAAGAAAATAATGTATTATCTTTTTTAATTGTTACTCTTCTTTGGCTTATCATGTTTAATCTAACGAAAAAAGATGCTAGTGAAAATCCAGAAAGAAAAACAAAACCATTTTTAAAACAACAAACAAAATCAAACTTGAAGATAATTATAATAGCCAGTAGCTTAATAGCATGTATTTCCATAAGATTATCTTATTACTTCTGGCGTTGTAGAGAGGAGCAACAACAAAGTGTATGTTCTATGTTTATATTTGGTAAAACAAGTTCTATAACATCGGACAATTTAGAACGTATTTTACTTGCCATCACATTAATTATACTTGCATTACACATTACGATAATAAGACTATGGTTGCAAAATTGTGGAAACCTTTCTGGTTTCTCTCCTAGTGTTTTAGTAGGACAATACTGTCCTGTTGTGATAGGTGTTTGTATGGGTTGTTATTGGGTCCTTCAAAGGTTACCAAAATTTGTAAAAGTAAAATTTGCACTGTCTTGGCAAGTAAGTACATTGCCTAACATAGTATATGCATTGAGTCTGTTTGCAATCTTTATATTATACTATCGTCCGCTCAGTATATTTTTACTACCAAAGAAAAAGGAATTAATTAACATATACCAAGATGAAAATGTAGTACCTCGATTATTTGAGAAAATAAAGGAGTCAATTTATCGAAAAAATATAGACGTAGATCAAACGCCAGTTGTTTATGGCTTGGGTACTGCGTATAGTGCCACATTTGTCTCATTAAGTGTATTTCTTATGTTGTTATATTCTTTATTGTTAGGGGATATATTATCACCTAGTACTTTCTTAATGTTTATATGTTGTACCTCTGTTTTGGGCTTATCAGCGATAGAAAGATACAAGAATGCTAATAGTATATGTAAGTACTTTAATCTATAGATAATATGTAAATGATTTAGATTACAAAACTGCATTCTTATTGTTATAATTTTATAAACAGCTGAACTGGTAGAAGTACCTACTCCCATACTATTGTGTTGGTTCTTAATAGCAGAATATTTCTTTTATGGAACTGGGCATCAACCAACTTTCCCTACAATTCATTGGGATGCTGCTTTTGTAGGAACAGGTGGACATTTCTATGGAAATTTATTACCAGCAATCTTAATAGGTATCTATATATAATCTTGTTTGTATTAACTTTAAATCTCTTTCTACAAGTAATAATTTGTAGGAATAAACACATTCGGATCACACATTATACTAGGTGCAACATTACCACTATTAGTTATTGTACCATTTACTTTTTATCTTGTATTTCCAAAGTTAGCTAAAATAAAATTTTCGGAAGACAACATGAAAAGAGGAGAACTGCATCTGTTTGAACAAGATTCTGTGTTTCATGCTGCAATTTTCTCAGTTGCAGGAAAATATATATTACTTCATGGAATCAGAGTAAGCAACATTTTTAATATTTTAGATCTGCTAATGTTTTAACAATATAAACTAAGTATAAACTAAATAAATAATCACTGTTAAAGAAATAATTTGAAGTTTAAAAACTATTTTTATTGATGAGTTTTTATAACTTCATATAGACATTTGGTAGCATGCTTGCTACGACGATTCACTGTCGACATTTAATGGTTTGGAAGATCTTCGCGCCGAAGTTAATATTCGAAGGCTTGGGATTATTGGTAACATTAAGCAGTGTACTGGCGTCCTTTTATATGGTGTTCAGAATCGATCAGCAAATGGAACATCTTATATCCAGAGTGACAAAAGGCAGATGATAAAATTTTTCTTGATATAAGATGTAATCAACACAGTAAAATATCAAAGTTTGAAATGTAATATTAAGTGAAAAATGCGTGCAATGACTTGTTACTGCTATCATTAAAATTGGAAGTCTCTACCAAAAAGAAGTAAATTAGATGTCCAACGTCGACACTTACCAGTACTGCCATTTTCATAATTTTATATGACTTTATATAAGAAATAGCGAAAGCGTAGTTATACAAGGTGGTTGGTAACTGGTGGTACAAGCGGAAAGGGGGTGATTCTACGCGAAAAAAGAAGTAGAAAATATAGAATAAAAATTTTTTTCTTTTAATTTTTTTTTTTTTTAATTTTCCCATCAAGACAACGATCTACAGTGAGATCCGTTATAACGAGACGTGATAAAGTGCACGCGTACCAAGCGAAAATTCAAAGTCAATTTTCTCGAAAACAAAGCCTGAAACGAAAAATTTTTGTTCTATATTTTCGACTTCTTTTTTCGCGTAGGATCACCCCCTTTCCGCTTGTACCACTAGTTACCAACCACCCTGTATATGAACTATTAGTCCAAATAGGAAAATTGAACTGAAACATTTAGGACATGAGAATGATATGTCTTTTCTTTTGTTTTTCCAAAGACCAAGGCATATTATTAATTCTGGTGCTTCCTAACACACTAACGCTACCCTGCGTGCAATGCATTGCTGATTACAGAGAAACAAAGCAACGCACTTGATGCAGGATTGCGTCCATGTGCGCAGATGATTGCTTGATCAATGTACGTATTTTTTTCACCATTTTAAGTTCATCACTGTTAACCGTATATTTTTCATTTCATTTACCGCATACGAAATTGTATATATAGCGTATATTATAAACATAATAGTAAATTTAATAAAACGTTATATATCTTTAAGGTAACTCTTCTTATATATTTTAAAATAGTAAAATTCTTTGAACTTGTGCCTTTCCCAGTACATGGTTTTATGTTCTCTATGTATTTTGCAAAATATACTTTATTGAAAGGTATCATCAAACGTACACGTTATATATAGTATGCGAAAAAAATGATCAGTTAAAAGATAGAGAGTTTGTAATTACAAGTGATAGAAATATTCCTGCTAGGTCGGTAATCTAATGATGATTGTGATGTCTGTATCCTCTATTGTCATTTCTCAGGTATTCCATCCAGTTGGCCCACTTATAATAGTCCTCGTAATCGCTGGGATCCTGTGACAGATGAACATGTTCACAATATTCACAGTATTCAAATTACACATACCTAGTTTTGGTAATTATTATTTTGAAAGACAGGCACCTGCATATTAGGCAATACAGGCATTTGTATCTGGAAACAAATGAAGTTATGATGTTGTATAAGATATCTTGTCAACCCATCATTTGTTTTACAATGATACAAATTGTTGTTAACTATCATATTTAGCTTTCATTATATACAATATAGAATACAAATATATAGATTCAAAAAGATATTTAATCTGAAACTGTTGTTTCGATTTAAATGCTTACATATAACTTGATTCTTCCACCTTGGTGTTCAGGTGTAGATCCTCCACCTGCCTGTACAGACTCTATAGAACCAGCTGGCAAACTCTGATATCCCTGATGCATTTGCATCTTAACTGAACGTACTTGTTGTTTTTGACTGCTTCCATCATTCAGAAAAGATTCAGCACCACTGACAATTTCGCGCTTTATACCTCCTGCATCTTCGGGATAAGAAACCCAAACTGAGCCAGGACCTTTTGGCAGTGATCGAGCCATCTGTAGCCCGAATTTACTATAACTCGGATTGTATGCAAGAGGCACTCCATAATCTAATGTATCTAATTTATGTTTAATAGCATCCAATAGACTCATGTTAATGGGCAAACCACTAGGGGAAGAAAGAATGTCATTAGTCATTGGATAATTGGCATTAAATGCTCCTCCGGGAGCAGCTGTAGATGCCATTCTTGCTTTTGTTATATTTTGGACTGCCAAAGTAATATTCTTCTGTAAATCAGTTAACATATCAAACACTTGACTCAAAACACCCATCTTTTGCTGAAAAGAAAACATTCCATCGATCGTTGGTTTTGCCCATGGACCAGGACTAAAAGGTTTAAATGGTTTCTTTGATGATAGTGATGTTGCAGACTTTTCGTAAGAAATCAAATCGTTCATTGTTGTAACCATGTTGCTTTTTAAATCACCCAATTCAGATAATATGTTGCTAACAATCAAATCTTTAGCGGCATTGATCGATGAGAGGTCTTCAATGGATCTTGCTATTTTTACTTGTGCATGACTTCCATCAGATACAATAGATCTCACCAAATCGTTTTTAAAATTTGCGCTATCGTCATCGCTAGTTAGTGCAGTTTTATTCAGTTTTAAAGTGTCAAACAATTTATCCAGGAACTCTGATACTTTATCATTGTACTCTGTTGGATTAGGGATTACAGATGATGGTAACCAAAAGTCAGGTGGTACAATGGTACTTTTCGTTGTTGGAACTTCGATCGGACCTGGTGCTGGAGTAGAAGTGACAATATTTTTAAACAAATTATCCAAAAAGGTAGTTTTCTTTGCTATAAACATAGATGGATCCACCACAGGTCCAAAAGGTCCAAACATTCCTGGTAAATATTGTTTTGGTGCTGTCGGACCTCCCATCTTTTTAAGCAGTACATTCACATCTTCTTCTGGTTCTTCAGAAATTGGAGCAAGAGTGGGATATGGAGGTGAAGGTCCCAAATCTTTTGTTTCTGGCTTACCAGTGCCCATAATTGAACGGAGTTTTGTTACAGTAGACTCATCTGTGCTTCTTTTTCTGCGGGAAATCTCATCCTTCATACTATAGTCAGGTATGGTATTTAAGCTTGAAAATGGAGGCATAGGCCCAAACTTAGAAGCCATAGGACCAAAAGGTTTCGAACCGAAAGGTCCGAAAATTCCACGTTTGTACTGGCCAGCTTCATCATCCACGTTACTTTTACTTAATAATGGTGTTTTGTCAACAGTATTGTACAAAGATGGACTTACTATATATGGCATAAATGGTTTGAAGCTCGTGGGATAAGCAGGTCCCAAGCCACCAAACAAGTTGCTCAGCATATCTGTCTTCTTCGAAATCATCATTTTAGGATCAACAAATTTTGGGAAGGAGGGAGATTTTGGTATATAAGGTACTGTTATGGTGTCCATTCCTGTTACTGGTAGTCCGAGAGCTCTTGCATAAGCTAGAAAAACATTTTTCATATAAGGAAGGATATATAAAATATATACATATATACTTTGTACATTTATGTGAAATATTAAAGCCTCTACCCCAAAATTTTAATTTTAACATTATTTTATTAAAATTACGTTTTCAAAAATTAAGTGTTTTATATTACCAGATTTTGAAGCATAGCTTGCCCATGGTGCTGCTCCTGAAGGGCCTTTAAAAGATGCTCTAGTTAATACTATCAAATAAGAGAAAAGTACCAGATCTTTTGGAAGAATCATCTTACACCAACTTATTGAACTCTGTGTTGTTACTGCTTTTATAGCAGCAGTCAAATAATAATAGTTGCAAAGCTCTTAAGCTTATTAGCATAGGACTAATATTCTCATTAAAATAATCCATGGCATACAGGAGGTGCACTTGTGTTTTATAATTAACCAATACAATTTCTTCATGCTACTTGGGAAAGTAATTTCCTTCATACTTGTGCCATTATGCTTCTGTAAATATTTTAATTACTCTGCTTAAACATTATCTTTTACAACAAATACATTTATATTTATTCATTTCATTGTTTTAGTTCATTGTTATAATCTATTTTTTATCTTTTTATTTTTATTATCTATAAATCAGAAATTCAGCATGTATCATTTTTCATTTACTGAATATAAGAACAGAACACCTTCCCACTTCGAATTGTAATCCGATTTCAATCGACTTGCAAACGAACTTGCGAGAAACGCGTTGTTCATTTGTCGACAATAATATATCAAAGCAGCTGTTTTCATTATTTGGTAATTACCAATTGATTGTATTAATATCGAAGAAAGCTGTCACTTTATAGAAAGACGTTTATGTCGAAATGGAGATAAAAAGCTCTTCTAATAGTAAGTAACAACGTTATTTGATGTATAATAATAGTATTTATAATAGTAGTAATAGATATATTTTATATGTAATCCTGTAATAAAAATGGCATAAAATAAACCGAAAACCCATTGAGATTTGTATAACAACTACCTAAAAAAGGTTCATTCTTTGTTTTAGCAATTACGGAAAATAGGAATGCCATGATAAATATTACTTCCACATTTGAAAATTTTCCATGGACTGCTTTACAGCAAAGTTCAAAAGGCACGAATATTATTAAAGCAATAAATCAATTGCTAAGTATGTACCATCCTAATGATGGTATAATTGCATATGAACGTGTATTAAAAGCTTTACTTATATTATCTGAAAATTTGGATAGCGACTTACAACAACAGATAATTTCTATGGTACCGTTACCAAAAGGTGTCTCAAATGATAAAATAAGAAATCTGATATTTAAAATTACTGAATTAATTAAAGCACCCAATAACAAGTCATTGTGTCAAAAGTATGACTTTTATTAAATTAATTTTTATTATTTTTTTTATAATGTTTAATTACAAGTTTATTTTTTAGAATTACTATGACACCTGAAGAATCTAATACAGAAATATTAAATGAAGACTCAGAAATTCATCTAAACCAAAATATTTTACTTGACACATCTCAAAATCTTGAATTGCATGAAAAATTTGCATCTTCAGTACCTGAAGTGTTCAAAGGTTTTCCTCCTAATGAAATTTCAACAATTCATAATCATGTGAATTATATGTATGATACATTGAACTACAATATTCCATATATAAAACCTCACGTTAATAGCAAACAAAGTTTTTCATTAAATACTAATGAAGAAGAAGAATCATTAAAACTTCAGTCAACATTGAAATGGTTCCATACTCCTCATCTTTTGTATAAAACTAATCTTTATCGAAATTCTGCATCTGGTTACCAACAAAGATTTTTTAAATCAATGGATGATAAGTACTTCCAGTTGTCCATTGATAGATTCAATAACTGGAATCAGTGCAATATAGCTAACATGCCTTATGCACTCCATCAGGTTTGTAACAATTAATTTGTTAAAAATATTGTTAATTTAGCTATCCTGGAATAGAGATTGTAAAAATAATATTACAGGATACTACATGTTTAAAAGAATTATATAAAAATGGCATAATTTCAAATAAACAGAATAAGAATGAGATCTTCAATTTGAAAATAACATATGATGATAGATTTGTAGAATCAGAAACAAATTGTGAGATTTTACATAATAGTGATGTAAATAAAAACTTCAAAAAGTATAGTAATTTGAACAAAAATAAAATTTTTGACATGGAAGTTCAAGAACATTTTAAACAAGAATTAAAGAATGAACAAGCAATTCAACAAGATATATATAAAATGGATGTTGTATATTGTGAAGAAGAAAGAAAAGATACAATAATAAACATACAGGTAAAGGAAATTTTTAGTCATAGCAATTATTTAAATAATTTATGGCAATTCTTGTAAAAGATGACACTACAAACATTAGAAGAAGAGAATTTAATGGTGCATAAGAAACTTAAAACAAGCTTGCAGAACTTTTTAAAACGTGTAGAACAGGAAACTTTAATCAGTAATAAAACTCTTTATATTCATCAATCATTAACATATTTCAATTCAATGTATACAAATATTAAAAGCATTTCTTCTTTTATAATGCAGAATTTCCAACATTGCCTAGGACCAAACCTTTGTATATGGTTCCTCCTACATCCAAACATCGCAAGTTTGTAGATCAAAGAAACCTGGAAAAGAATAATCAATTAGATATTTCGAGTAATAACACAAATAATTCTAAAAATATTAATACACTAGAGGATACAACAAAATTCATTGAAAAGAAATGCTTGGAAACATTTCATATTTGTCCAAAACCAACTCAGTTAAAAATGCTTCATAAGAGCGTAAATGCTGTAGTTAGTAAAACACAAACAATAGAATGTGAGAAAAAGGACTACATAGAAAATTTACTATACAAGTACCATATAGTTGTTGTGTAAATTTAATATCTTTCATGATCAGCAAACTTATTTAACAAAATTATTTATATACAGATCTGCAGTGAAGCAAACAAAATCAAAAAGCTTGAATACTTTACAACAAACTGCATCTATTACAGAGTTGGTTACATTTAAAAAACAGTACTATGATACTTTACTCAATATTCAGAAAGCCAAGAGTTTGTTATAATTGTTACAATCTTTTTAACATTTTTTATAAGCATATGAGATTATATGTATGTATATATTTATTATTTCTTAGTGGCAGTGGCAAATTCCTTGGGAATATCATCTGTAGAAAATTTCACAAAATATGATCCATATTATTCCAATCATTCCTATCAGGAGCAGCAATTATTACAACGTGGACCATTAATTGTTAATCCACAATTTGCAGTACATGCTATGACACAATCAAAATTATCAAATATACATAACACTCCATATGCTTGGATGAAATACAACAGTTGGAAACATCCAACCATGAAACAATTAAGACTTCCACAGCAGGTAAGATACAATTAAATATTGAATACTATATATTCAAATATATAAATATTCCTAATTATTTATTTAATTGCTTTATTCATTTTATCTTCTTCTAGTTCCCATTTCAAGTTTCAAGGAATAAAGAGTAAGTTTTCTAATCATATATATCTTCTACTGCAATCTTATTTTCCATTCCTTTTTGTATACTTTTTTGAATTAAATGCTATATTTTCTTATTTTTTCATTCTTGTGTTGGAAAGGAATTCTGTACTACATTATGTAAAGACAATGGATATTCAATGTTTTGCGCAAGATAAAAGTAAACGAATGAAGCAAAGTGTACAACGTAAAAAGTTAGAAGACATAGTTGGGAAATTGAAAGAGATAGAAAACAGCAATATGAATAATTAAAAAATTATTACTGACCTCTATAAGGTTCTTAGTTCTTGAAAATATGTTAATCTATAAACTCTTTGCATACATATCGAGACAAATAATTATAGAAAATAGTCAGAGCATAGCAGCATATATGCAGATATTCCATAAAGTTATATGTACTAAAGGAAAGTTCCTTAAAGAATACAAATAATATAATAAAATATTGATGGAGACTGTTGATTTAAGAAAATACATATCAAATAAAGTTTTTCATTCTTTCATTTATCTCGCACCAGTCTCAACAATTAATGGAACATTGATACGTTTACATGTGCACACGTATATATATATATATATGTATATATATATATACATGCATATACATACACATATTCTATAATTTTTTTGGCACTGGCAAAAGATAATAATTGAGTATTAGATTATTAATCGCGAATATTTTTAATAATTTCGTTTGTATTTCGGACGATTGCGTAATAGTTTTCTTTGTTTAATTATTGTTGCATGTTTGTGATGTTGACGTCAATCGAGCCTTAATACTTACAACATAGTAACTAATAAATGTACACATATTCTTTAGTATTAACATAGAACAAAATTGCTGCTAATTACTAACATTTCGTAGTATATTTTATAATTAACATATAATATACGCACTTATGACTTTTGTATAGTCTACAGTATAGACTCTATACTACACAACAGTCATTCATTTCATTATTTCTAAATGTACAAAATAACTTTTAAAAGAATAAACGGTAATAATAACTTAGGTGTTATATCGTTCATTCGATCATTAATCGTTATTGTCCAGAACAATCGCAATGAAGTATGACAAATTACCAACAGGTCAATATATAATGTAACTCTTGGTAATTTACTCAATCACATATGTCAACTCACAATAATATTTTCTTGTTTCAGAAAACATTTTACCTTCACAATGAGTCTATAATAGAAACATTATTATATACCCATATTTATCATTAACAGTATTGACAGCATCATCCTAATAGAAATGGATTTTCATACAAATGATGCTTTCAATACTTAATATTAATATCTATTTATGAATCGAAATACATCCAAAGGATCTACAGCAATTGATTTTTTTGGTTGTAAGGACTCTTACATTTTATTTTTGGTAATATCCAATGAATCAAAGTTAGGCCAAAGATCTCTTGTGTCATGTAGTTCATGTATCTCTTTTGGATTGTCATTATTTAGTATTATAGTTGTTCAAAACAAAATAATGTGTATAAGCAAATCTTATTAAACTGTTCCATTCCAAATATTGTTTGAATGCAATATAACTCAATAAATCTATTCTAATTTCCTACATCACATTATAATCCTATAAATATTTAATTGAAAGTATCATTTTATAAGCGAATAAGATATATTAAATTGAAAATATATTTTAATCTTATTAAGGCTATATAGTATTTGGAAAAGAGACTAATATGAAACTTCAATAATAATTATTGTATATTTCAAGTTAAATAATAAACCATTCATGGAATTAAATCATATATGCAAAAAATAAAACAATAGCAGTTGTATAGCTCTAGACAATCTTTTGTGCGTACAGTGTGTGCTATTGTTCAACATAATTTAATTAAATTCAGTGGTAAAAATAACACGAATTTCAGATCAGATAATTGTCATGCTACTTTTTAATGCAAATACCTCTCTGGATTTTAAATTGATTTCATAATAAAATAAAAAAATATTTATAAATACCTAAAAGAAATATTGTATAAATATATCATAATACAAGAAATAAAAACTTGCGATACCAAGATTAGAAGGAAGAATAAGTAGTAGAAGAAAGTTTTAGACAATTTATACGAATTTTAATAACTGGTTCCATAATTAATCAAAGAATCATTTTTCAATCAATGTCATTTATAAAATGTAAAGAAAGGGTATGTTTATCAGAAAACTAACAATCTTGTTACAATGGTGAAATAGATTTGCACTTTGTTTAAACAGTAATATTTAGTTACTTCTTTACTTTCTAGAATAAATTGCGATGGATTGAAGTTCAAACCTAATGTTAATCTTTGTTATTTGTGCCATAATCTGAAGCGTTTTCGATTAAAGTTCATACAGAAATACATTAAACACTGTTGTAGATTCACATACTAAATATAAGTCTAACGATTTATTTATTGAGGTATTGCAAATCGTAGCGAGGTAAAGCCTCTGATACTAAGTTATTGAAAAGTAACAAAGTTATTCGACATACATGACACTCAAAGAGCGTTATATTTCTTCTGGCAGTGTCCGTACATTTTTTTTTAATTATTTTACTTAAACTTTTAAGCTAAATATCTTGCACCATGTAACATTTCCACCCAACATTTTTATCATGAAATCTATCCATATTTTTTTTAAACACTTTATCAGTACACCAGTAATGTACCATGTATAAGAAAAATTACATTTATTTCTTCGTTGTGTTCAAGAAAACCAAATTACAACATCATCAATATTTTGACACAACGAAGCTACCATAATATATACTATTCTCTTTTTTTCTTTATGATCCTATATGAACACGCATTTTTTCCTTATGCTAATCAATTAATTAGATAACTGACGCGTTATACACGCCAACATATAATTAGATGCCTGATCCAGATGTATATATTCTAATATTGTATCAAAAGACAAAGTAGCTGTCACTTATGATTCTAGTCGAAATTAATTACTTCTTTGTGTTTATAAGATTATAATAATCTTATAATCAAGTGAAACAAAACAGAGGTCCCAATATAATCGATTCTATGTACCACTTGTTGTATGGTAAAAAGAGATTTCAAGGACCAAACGGTCAAGAAACACAATCTTCTGATAATTTTCAAGATGAATTGTACCTCTAATACGATATGTATGTACTAAAAATTACTTTGCTCTTTAATTTGATGAATCAGTAGAGACAAGGTTGTACAAGAGTACTGGACTAGAAATGGTTTGAGATTTTCATTAAAGTAAATAAGTAATGCAATACCATTACTGATCGTTATATTCCCTTCTTGCAAATAGTGCGTATACCTTTTACAAAAATAGAGATGGACTTTTTCTAAGCTACCAAACTACATAATTGTATAAAACTCAACCGTTTACGTATAAAATACTAATAAAAAACTAGATTTCGTTATGGTATAATTACAGAAAATAACTTGTGTTTATCAATTCTCGTCTAAATTTGTGAAACACATTTCTACGTCCATCTCCGTGCAACAAGAATATCATTTTGAACAATAATCGAAGTAGTATAATTTAAATACTTGTTCCATGCATACTAATTCTCTGTATAATTCACTTATAACAAGAAATGCTAAACTGATATTAGTTTTTCAATCTTAATATAAATACTTGTTGCCTGTTTAAAAAACAATTTTCATAAATTTACAGTTGTAATAAAACAGAAAATTAATACATTTGCCTGATTATTAACTATTGAGTATGCATGGAAACAGAATATATTGACATTAAAGTATAACAAAATAATAAATAAATATTTTAATCTTTAATTATTAATATAAGTTATACTTACAAATAATCCCGTTAATACTTAGGTTTATTATTTGATATATAATTGGAATGAAATGACATTATCTGTATGTCAAAGATGGGCAGTCTGGTTGTATAATGCAGAATGTCAAAAATCGACAACTAAAAAGAAATTATTTTCTTGGCAGCATAATATACAAGGCAACAATAATTTTATATAGGATTCTTAAATGTTTGGACATAAGACATTATTCCATGGTCTTGATTGCAATATAGAGCTTTTCTGGAATTTATCTACACCTGCATAAGTAACTGATTAACAACTTAATTCCAAACTTAATCTCATTTTATGCACAGAGAAGAAAAATATAGACTTAAAAGATGATAACAAAGACGTTATGGTCACTGTGCACTACTTTAACATTAAAGTGACTTTTACATATGTAAGTTTAAACACATTCAATTTGGACAAATTCGTTTAGAAACAATATAAATATTTCATTGGTAAGACAATAAAATATTTTCGTTCGTTTTTATCCTTTCCTTAATACAAACAGTGAAAGAAGGTTCAATATGATATTACGAAACTATCGTTTCAAGGGAAACTTCTGTATTACATAGCTGTTCCCAAAAGTCATTCACTGCAATGAGTCCAACATTTTCTAACACATGTATACGCGTTTTTATATTCAATCAGGCAAAGCTGTAAGGATCAATAGTTTTGCTAGAACAAGGTTGGACGTCATCAGGTGGTGGATGCCATTGTCCAGTCCACATGGCAGTACGATCCATAGCTATTTCTGCTGCTTTCTCCATACTGTTGCTAGATGTACATTCCATTTCCCAGTGGAAACCATTTTGAGTCACTTGCATTGAACTAGATTCATCTATGCCACAATAGTCCTGTGCTTTATTGTTCACTGGCATTTGTAAAGTTTTATTTCTAATTTGTATAGAACCACTGCCTCTATGTTCAGCACCAGGCCAAGGTCGGGATTGTTCTACCGACTGTAGAGGTAATTTCCGCGGCACCCGTCTAGATTTATTATCCTCCAGAATATGACCACTATTGGTTTTGGTACTTATTAGATTTCCATCGCCTGAACTACTATCACCATCTCTTCTTCGCCTTCTCCTTCTCCTTTCAATATCGACATCACTTCTTTGAATATCTTCGTTAGTTTCTTGGGTATGTAAGAAGTGTTCCCTTGCAGAAGCCCAGTGATCTTTTCTATTGGCATCTTGCTTGTATTTTGTATGATTATCATTGCTGTGATGGCCATTATTTGTGTTTGTATCACTGTCTATATTTTGTTTCCTTGACTGTTGATTTTTGACAGCCCATGAAGCAGGCCTCTTAGGGCTCCGCTCTTTGAGAGTAACCTAAAAAGATAAAAATTAGAATTATTGAGAATAGTTTAAATATAGTTATAAAATAATGATAAGAAATAAAATTACTTACTCCCGAAGAGGAAGAATTGTCAACAGGCTTATAAAGTTGTGTTGGTGTATGATTGCGACTATCTGAACTCCTACAACTTGATCCACTGCGACCATGTATCCATGAAAGTAAGAAGGCTAAAATAGCACATGACAATCCAAGCGCTGCCGCTGCAGACAACTGAGACCGAGTGCGTTTTGGCACCCAGCCACCACTGTGATATTCCCATATAGAGCATGCTAATAATGCACTACTCAAGGCATAAGATAAGCCTATACCAGTGAATATCCAAGCATTCTATAAGAGGTGGATTCTATCAGATATATCAGTGTCAAAATATTAAATCATTAATAAATACACATATAAAAATTTATATTTTTAATCATGATGGTAACATTAACTAAAAATAGAATATTGATAAATCATTGACTACTTACCAATTTTGCCCAATTGAAAGGAAAAACATATATAACATGCGAAATATCAAGGAAGAGGAGCAATGCAGTGACCAAAAAACAGAAAACTGCTACAAAGATCATGAAACGCAGCCGCCCGATTAAAGGCAACATAAATAAGCTGACCTTGGCAGTGCCGGAGCTGCATAATGTTGCCAAACACGCTGCAGATGATATCTATGTAAACAATTTAAGGTAACTTATTGTTTTAGGAATAAATAAATGAAATAATAATCTAAATGCTATAGTACTTACAAGTAGTAAAAGTCTAATAACACCAATAGCAGTTTTAAGATGTCCCTGTATGTCACAATAAAGTACCAAATGACTTGCTCTTGGCCAAGCCAAAGCATTTGAGGAAGAGCCATGGTGATCACCATAGCCATAGTGACCATGATAATTAGCATGTGAGTCCCATGAATGGACTGTTGAATGGACCCCTGGTGAATCCAGCTCCAAAGGTTGGGAGCTAATTTGCCCCCCTGTTCTACTGCCTGCTATTAATATAATATCAAATAATGTATATGTTGATACTCTATTTTTTCTAAATATTTGCAGTTTACAAATTATTTTCTTACCAATATCAAAGTCCTGAATGTCCTCAGGTCTAGAATATGCAGAGGCTGGTAGTTCCAGGTCACGAATCTCTTCTAAGAGAAGTACTTCTATCTCGTCGGCTGCATACAAGTCCGAAACCGAGTGAAGATGATGCCGAGTCTCGCTCATTACTTAGGCACACTCGAGTGTTTACTCCTTCCTGCCTGCCGACGATCTTTCCTATTTGATCCACTATTAACCACCATTCATTACTCATTGAATTAAGCAACTGCTTTATACGTTTGCCAGCCATTGTCTACGCATACTGTGTGCCATCTCTTTTCTGCACGCAATACCATCCCTTGGCCTTCAGGCCACACCTACAGAAATTAATTAACATTGCACAACAACAACAACAAGATACCAAGTATTAACAGAAAATATTCATTATTTAACAATCCAATGTGGATAGGGAGACAAAACTTTGAAATAAAAGAAATAAACACAATTGTAAATAAAAATAATTTATTCTATATATAAAAACATAATAAAAGAACAATAAATAAAAATGTATAAAGTAAGAACTAATATAATCAATACAATTTTAATACATCATTCCAATTCAATAATAGATAACAAAAGATCTATTTTAATATAGCACTAATTTTATATTAAAACTTAAAAATATAAAAAATATAGACTAGATTATTATAAAATATTATAAATTATAAATCCAATTCAATGGTATAACAAAAGATCTATTTCAGTGCTATCAAATTAATACTTAAAAATATAAAAAATATAAATTACCAATTATAATTATATATTTAAATAACAACTTATACGATAACAATACAATATATACAGTGGTTACAAAAACTACTTGCACACCATTGTATTTACTATAACATTACATACTAATTAATTAAATCCAAATATGACTACAAAAATTTCATACAATGAAAATGAAATGTAAAACCTAATTCATTGAAAAATACAATTACGTACATGAAAAAACTCTTGGTAGCGACTGTATTTTTAAACATTCGAGTCTGTTTCATAATAGGTTGGAACTTCCTATTCTTTTATTATTAATATACATCATATTTCACATATTTCAATATACTTAATATTATTTACATTATTATCTTAAAACATAAATGCACACATAAATGAAAAATCAAAATTAACATATTATCTATATTATAAATAAAATACGCTTTAACTGATTGTGTGTAAATTATTATTTTTTCGATTCGTAAAGTTACAGTATAAAAACGCGGTGGACATAGAAGAAAAATTGTTTAACTTGTCTTTTATGATATTCATCGTATTTAACGTCAAATGTTTGAAATATATATAAAAATACCTGGATTTCATGGTTAGTTGTTTTTATAAAAAAGTATCTATTAATTTCAAATCCACATGTGGTTGCATGTGACATCTCATCAGAATGTACCAAGTATGATGATCATCGACATTGTAAGTTCGACGATAAAAATGTGAAAACGTACCTCGATTTTGTTCGCGATGAACCGACACGGAGATCACATTTTTCCGAAATTTTTCATAATAAATTCGGTGACTGTCTGAAGAATAGCCGCCATTGCCTTTTTGCTGTTTTTACTCATAATCTATGCTCGTCACGACGACCTAGAAATAGCAGATGGAACAACTTGACCCTTTTTAACATTCTCTGCCTAATAAAAGAAAAAAAGAAAAATAGGACAAATACATAAATTATTTGCACACGAATAAATACAAACTTTTTTCTATTATAATTATTCATTTAAATTATGAATTTAAGAAATAATATGTAAATTGTTATATTTTGCATAACTATATTACTTGTATAACATATTAGTTAACTTATTAGTTACGTGTTATTTACGTATCTTATTAGTTACATCTTACTAACTAATAAAAAGAAAAATAGGCCAAATATAAAAATTATTCGTCCACAACGATACAAAACTTTTTTCTATTACATTTATTCAAATTATAGAATTAAGAAATGATATACAAGTTATGATTGTAAAATTCGAAAATTTAATTTACTTCACGCGTTTTTGTAGAATATATCAAATTTATAAAAAATATAATAATTAAAAAATTGCATTTTCTAAAAATATGTTAGTATAATAAGATAAATCAGTTATGAAAATGGTAATATATTAAAAAAATAATTCCAGCTTTGTTTTAGTACAATATACATATATGATCAATATAAAATTATTTATTGTAATTCTTTAAATTATATTTAAAGTAATTATAATTTAATATCATAATTTGTCTGAATGAGAGGAATGTATTCATTCGATAAAATACTCGTAATTATGTAAAAAATATTGTAAATCAAATCCTTTCTTGGCTGTAAAAGCGCAATAAAGAAATAATATAGTGATTTTTCTAAGAAATTAATAAAATTTCTAAAATTTGATATTTTATTAATAATATTTGTGATCGCATATATTTTGAATAAATTATTTTTGAAAAATCTGTCTCAGATTAGTTCTATAGCAAATAACTGTTTCTTTATTTAATGAAACTAATAATCTTTTCTTTTATTACAAGTTCGTAAAATAATAATGAAATTGTTTTTTGTTAATGTGTTTTTAAGAAATTTTGTTTTCATTGGTAATACGCCTTGTTATGTCGCATCCATTAAAATCTCACTTTAAGCAGTTCTTAGGTGGACAATTAACTATAGTAAACTGTATACTCAGTCTGTCAAATTGACAGGAAAGAGTGTTTGCTTTTTTATCAGTATTAAAGTACAAACGCCTATTTTAATTAATTGAAAAAAAAGAGCACTTTTTAATCATACGTGTTAAAAAAGTATGATATTTATAAAGTAATTTGTTATTTTAAATCATACCTAGAAATCATTTGTGTCCTTTTAGTTGTAAAAGCGTTAATCATATTTCGTATTTTTAACCATCGTCTTCCATTATGAACACATAGTAAGTGTTTTGATATTAATTTCTATAGAATTATTGTCGTTTAACCAATTTTACATTAAACAAAGTATCATTTATCATATACGTAATATAGAATATCATTCACGTAACTGATAAGATAGCTAGCCACGCATTTAAAATAATATTATGCTGTTTATTTTATATTTATTTATTATCCATTGTAACGTTTTCTACAATAATATTTATCTGGTATAATTTTTAGTAACAGAAACGGACCAGGTATATCAGGAAATACTTTTGATCGTTGGGTACAGATGACCAATATGCACGACGATTCTACTATCACAAAAATGCAACATCAGTTTTGGGTTACGAAACAAACTTTATCACGAAAGTTAGGTAAAAAGGAAGATGAATGTATAGTAGCGTCCGATGCAGAATTGGATGCTAAATTAGAACTGTTTCGTAGCATTCAGGAATCTTGTTCTTATTTACAAAGAATTATTGACAAATATCAGGAGCGATTGTGCAGTAAGTTATTACTATTTAAGTCTCTATAAAATAGGATTAGTTAAGGTAAAAAAAATTTTTAAATAATAAAAATGACTGTACAATGACATTAAATGTTATATAGATCTTGCACAAGAAGAAAATGCAATGGGACGGTTCCTTAAAGATGCTGGTAAACAAGATAAAACTAGAGCTGGCAAGATGATGACAGCAGTTGGAAAATCTTTATCATATTCTGGTCAACAAAGACTTGCATTAAGAGCACCATTAGGACGTTTGTATCAGGAAGTAGAAACATTTAGACAAAGAGCTATTGAAGACACACTGCAAAAGGTCCAAGCAATGGAAAAAGCTCGTACAGAGTACAGAGCTGCTCTGTCATGGATGAAAAATATTTCTCAGGAATTAGATCCTGATACATCAAAACAATTAGAAAGATTTCGTAAAGTTCAAACATGTGTAAGACAGTATGTATTGTTAATGTATTGTTAACATCTAAATTCTATAGACATTTAGATAGCTTTGAATTTATATTTTCTTTATTCATACAGAGGTAAAATAGCCTTTGATAATCTGGCTTTAGATTGCCTTCAAAAGGTAGATCTATTAGCAGCAGCAAGATGTAATATGTTTAGCCATGCTTTAGTTTTATATCAGAGTACACTTCTAAATTTTACTGAAAAATCTGCACAAGCATATTCTACAATAGCAAGCAGTTTTAAAGGCTATCAACGATATGATTTTATGGTAGTAAGAGAACTAGCTGAACCCTCAAGTAAATTAGCTCAAGAAACTGGAGGTGACGATGATCTCGATGAAAAAGAGAAGTAAGTTATAAATTTTAAAGTGTTAATAACAGAATTTTTAGATAAAATATATTTTTTTTTATCATAGGTTATCAATTTTTGACATGGATTATCATGACAGTGTTGAAGAAGCTGAAGAAGTACAACCAGCCAAACAAAATACAGTTGAAATTGATAAACAAGATGAAAAATTATTGGATATTGATTATGAGACAAAAGATATTAAAGGGTTGGAAGAATTAGACATGAATTCCAGTTCCTCGAATAATGAAATTACTTCACAGTCTACGTCTAATATAGAACATAAGGAGAATCTCGATCAACTTTTTGAAAATTTAATTCTAGATAACGCCACTCATAGTAATATGCAAGAAGGAAATCAATCTGAACTTGATAGAAAGTTTGGTGAACAAAGTTTAACGATGGATATATTTAACAAATCTGATACAAATCTTAATCTGGCTGATTTCTCTTCCTTAGAAGAACAAAATTCAAGAGAGCAATCTTTACAGTTCCTCACATCCGAGAATATGGTACTTTTGAATGATATTCTCACTGATAAACAGAATGCTGATAACGAATGGGATGCGATATCGCATGATACATTTTTGCCACCGAATATATTGAAACAAAGTTTGGGCGATGCAGCGCTTGGCATTGGGCAAAAGAGCATGCCGACTATCAACATGGGTGACAAGGTAAGTAAAAACTAAATTTGTTTTTACTAAAATCAAATTAAAAATATCTGAAACACTATTATTAAATTTTTCCTATATTTTTCTTAGAAAAAAAATAAGACTGGCAAAAAAGGTAATTCCTGGTTGGATTTATTTGCTGAACTGGACCCTTTGGCTAACAATCCCATGGAAAATCTTTCTGATAACAGTAATGCATCTGCTTAATTTTTTAAAGTATTTAAAACTATATTATCATGACATATGATTAGTTGCAGTTTATAGCAACAGCCAGAAGAGATATTTTTATTTTCTCCAAATAGGATAATGCTACGAGTATTATCTATTTCTTACATTTGCACTGATATTTCATACTTATTAGTTGAATTTTAACATTCCAGATTCTTTAGATTTAATGAAAATAGCAAGATGATCGTAAGAATCAAAAATTCTTAAATTTTCGTAAATAACTTTTCAAGCTCCATACCAAAGATTTAAAATCGATGATAGTTTATAAGAGATACTAGTCATATACTTCTTTTAAGTACACTAAAAATATTTTTTTCATGATAATAAATAATTATCAACTTTTCTAATCATGTTTATAGCAAAATATGTTTAATATGAAGTATATCATACGGATACCTGTATATAATTTGTTGACATTCCACAATGTAAAACTTTGCAATCAATTACTTTTAACATTATCATTGTATCAAACAATTCATATTTTAAAAATGTATGATACAATTATTACATCATTTCTTTTTTTAATATACTGAAATATTGCATATTGTTTTCTTTTTTTAAATAAAATAAATACAACATAAACAGATTACATCGTCAGGGATATTGTTTTTGTATCTTTTCTATATAAATATAAAATGCTTATGCATCAACGAAATACAGAATCACAGTGTTAACACCAAAATATAATTGTATTTCGCATATAAAAGAACTCTAAATCAAAATCTAACTTTCATCAATAACACATCCGGAATTTAGGCATCATAAAATTGTGCCATAGCCGTTCTGACCCTGAAATGAGACAAATGTATATTAAAAATCAGAAATATTTGAGAGAAAATATTTTTATATTAATTATACTAAGATTTAATATCTTATTGAATTATTATAATTTACAAGGACATTTAAAGATGATTTTCAAACACAAATAGAAAGGAAGGTTTAAAGATTGTTTGACATACTTATCAAACAATTGGAGATCCTTGCTATGACGTAATTGTTGTAAAATACGATAAAAGCCCAGTTCTTTTAAACGTGCTTGCCGTTGTGCAGCACCAGGTTCTTCCCTCCAGACTAGGTTGCACACACAAAAAACTGCAGCAATTTGCAGTTTTACATTGCTATGCATCTAGATTTATAACATAAATGTTAGAAATTTCTGCTAGAACTTCAATAACATATTACTGAAGCATAAATTATATAAGAATCATAAAATAACACGGGAAGATATTTGTTGTATTATTCAAATAAATTAAAAGAAGGCGATAAATAAAGAATGAAATATTAAAGAAAGAAAAACAAAAAGACAAAATATTTTTTACAGACCATATAATCCATAAGTTTTTTAAGCACATCTTCGTTAGCCATAATATGATCTTTTGCTCGATTTCCATCAGCTACATTCGCTAAAATACAGAGAGCCTGCTCCTTTACGTCTGCTGGATGCCTTGGGTCTTCTAAAACTAATATAACAGCTTGCATAACGTGAGCAGCGTGTTCTCCCATTATACGATCTATGTGTGCTTTTGTAGAGAGCAAGTTTCGTAATAAACCTAATGTTTTCATCAAAACTGGTATATCTTGATCTGCCAGAAGACAAAAGATTTGATCTGTTCCCAGACATTGTAAAATTTGTAATTTTACTTGCTGTTCGGCTTGGAAAGCCACGTTCATCAATGCCCAAATTCCATTCAATCGCAATGCCGGTGTACATCGTTTTGTAAGCGAGCACAATAACTCTATTCCTCCAGATTCAAGAATTGGTTCTTTGCTTGGACTAAATTCCAACAATAAGTTACATAAAGTACTCGAGGCAACAGTTAATAAGTCAACTTCACTTTCGCCTCTACCTACATAATACAATTGTACTAATTAATAATAATAGATACTAATAGCATGATCTAATTTTGAAAAATTTTCGTTTTAGATTTATATAACTGGTATTACAAAAAATATGCAAAAAGATCTTCAATGTTCTTCAGTAATCTTGTATGATTTCATTGAAAGAGTTATGTGTAATTAAAACATTTTAAAGGAAATGTGTCGTAATTTTGTATAAATCATATTATTTTAATAATAATCCATCAAGTCTAAAAATATTATATCTTACCCTCCAATCCCTTATCTGCACCATGTAACAATTGCATAAGGGGCCTCCAAACAGCATGATCTTGAAACGTTGTTCGGAGTTGCTGAACACTTCTAGAAAGAGAATGAAGACATCTAACTGCTGCTAAACGTACGTGAGAACCTCCTGGATCCTGAAGTCCTGCCACTACTTGTTCCATAAGGCTTTCTGTCTCGATGATACGTTTCCTAATATCTTCATCATTAGCACCAAGGGATGCGAATGCCCTGAATGCAGCTTGTCGCATATCTTGTGTTAATGTTGCATCCTGTAGCTGCGCCATTGCAAGTACAATCTTGCACTTGTACAATTCATTAACATGAAATATTAACAATAGTAAACATACAAAATAGATATGTAAATCTATAATGTATAATATACTTACATGTGGATGACATCGTAATAATTCTGCAAGAGTAGGAATTAAATGATTACTAATGGAAGCTAGACGTTGCAATTCGGTATTAACTTCGGTAAGGAAAGCCAAAGTTTCAGCCGCCGCTACTCTTTCACGAGGCGGATGATCTCGATGACAAAGTCGTACCAAACAAGGTAAAGCACGGTATATAATTCTAGGATCTTTGTGTACTAGAACTCCAGTTCTATGCATATATGTAACACACCTTGCAGCTTCAAGTTGAATTAAGGAGCTTTTCTCACGGCCCATTAATTGTCCTAATGCTACAGGTACAAGCCTACCCTGTGGTGTGTTACTGGTAGTTGCCGATGCAACTGTGACACATACCCCATAATTCTTATAACACATATTTGCCAAGCATGCTAGAGCTGATGATTGAACATCAGGTAATGGAGAATCCAACTGCATTGCTAATGTTTCTACCGCACCACCTTTGGCTAAAGCACTTTGCTCTTCTGTTGTCTAACAAGAAATTATTAAAAATATAATTTTAAGGATTACATAGCAAAGTTAGATTTCATTTTATCATTTCTATACCTTGCATGCTGTTGTTAAAATTGTTGCTACACAAATTTGACAAGTGACTGATTGATTTGCTAATGATACCAATCTTGGCACTAGTGCAGGATCCTGATATATTGAATGAACCGGTGCTGATGGATGTTGAAATACTGTTCTCAAACAACGTAAACATGCCTCGTTTAATAAATCTGTTATTTTTGGCTTTCCTTCTAATGGCGTTTCTGTGATAGGTGTAGATAATATAACCTGAAAAAGCAACGGCACTACACCGAGATCTATAAGTGCTAGCACATGTTGATCAGTTCCTTTAGCTAAAGAACCCAAAGTTACTGCAGCCTCTAGCCTTATATTATCTCCAATTCTATCTGATGTATCTCCAAGAAGTTGCAATAAACGAGGTACTACACCTTGTGCTATTACAGATCCTTTTTGTCTATTACTTCCAATTACAGAATTTTTTAGGCATCTAGAAACGAAAAAAAAAAGAGATCAATTATAGTTAACATAAATGTTCAATTAAATAAACATTGACAAAGTAATGGTGGAAAGTAAGAAAAACTATAAGATTGTTTTAATAATATTACCTTTTTAACACTTCTTTACACCATATGTTATAATAATTTTAATAAATAATGACCTTTAATAAACAAGTTTAGAGGTTAAGTACGATTTGTACTCACATAATAGCTTCTAAGCATTTTTGAGGATCCAACGAGTATAATTCATCGATGTAACTTCTCGAACTCTCAACATCCTGTGACACAATTGAGAAGTCATTTAATTTTCAAACTTTTCGAACGATTGTACGAAAAATGATATCTTTCAAAGCAGAAGAAAACCGGTAACTTGTTTCACCTTTACGAATTCACTCACCATGAATGGTTGCATCACCGAGACCATAATTCTTTTCTCTCGGTTTTACATAAAGATATTACAAATGTTCACTCAAAATAATTCTGCAGTATATAGTCAACTACCACGAGGAATAGTTAATTTAACAATCGACTTTGTTTGTTATGTGAACACTCACTGTTTCATTTGGTAAAACTCGCGTTCTGAAATAATTCCCAATAGAACAGTATTGGTATTATCATATAATTATCACTAGACTATAGATACTTATGCAAATTCATATTTTTATAAATATAATTTAAAAAATGAAACTTAGATATACATAATTTTTCATATTATCTGCATTTTTAAATTTCTCATAGATGTTGTTACGTTTTCATTTTGGGGTTTTAGGACGGAGGTACGTAGGTTGGTATCAACCTCACATAGAGCGCTGAACCACTTTGCTCGTGGAAGTGCGCGAAGATTAAAAAAAAATTTGTTCTTTTTATAAACGATCGTTTATTTCAACTTGTACTTTTTAATTACAATAGCAAGAAGTTAGCACTCGAGAGTCAAAATTTGAATTGATTAAAAACTCACTTCTTTCACTTTTGATCTTTAATTCCTGCCTAGATCCAGGGTCCCCTCCCCTAGGTTTTGTCTTCCTGAGTAAGTGGAGGTAGAAGCATTGCCTCTCACAGAAGACCATACCTACATGTGCGGCGATGGAGAAGGGAATAATATAAAAGAGAAACAGCAAACTTCCTAAAAAAGTTTACATAGTCGTCAAAGATAAGATATAGAGAAATCATATCGAGAAATTCGGACTCTTAATTTATGCGGCACATAATAGATAATCTAAGGTTACAGCTCAAGATCTAGGAAAGTCTACACGAAAGTTGCCGGGATAAAATACCAAGAGATTACATTAAAAAATTTGAACTATTAATTTGGCATCATAATAAATAATTTGAAGCCAGTTCATAGAAAACTGTTTGTCTTCTGAGCCATTTCCTCTCCTTATCTAGCTGCTTTCGGTGAATAATTAGACAATTTTCAATCTACGTATATAGTCGGTCAGTTTAAATTTCGTTCATAGTTTATGCCGAATGTTTCCAGATACAGTCATTGAAACCAACTTCACGCAATTATACTAAGAGCAAATTCAAGCGATAGCGTAACAATGCATAAAAATCAGCAATTTATTTATCGCGTTATAATATTTAACAAAATTTAATCTTTCAAATTTTTCTATATGAATAAAAATTATTAATACATTAAATATAATTATTTACAAATATTGGATTAGAAATTTAGAATTTATTATAAAAATATAGAAACTTTTGTATAATTTGTCATTTTGAAGTACGTAAGCGATTTCGCGCATTTATTAAGAAATATACGTAACATTAAATTGTCTAATTGTTATAAAAGTATTTTTTGTCAATTAAAAGCTTTTATTAAATATGTTTGCGGAATCTCTGTCCGAATATTTAGAAACTGTAACAGAATATATATTTGATAATGATAAACTGGTGAGTATTCTTTTAAATTTCTCGATTTCTCATAATACAACTTTCAAATTTACGTTACACTAATCGCTTACAATATTATTTTATAAAAATGACTTCTAAATTGTCTTAAGTGCATAAAATGACTATAGGTAACCTATAAATGGTTAAGCAAAGAACTGGAAGTTCACGTCAATGTAGCAAAACAAATTCTATGGGAATTTTGGCAAAGATACAAAAAGGAGAAAGATTTTAATTGCACTTTTTTGCTAATCGGAATTTTGCATGATGGTGGTATGCGAGTTGAAATTGTCAGAGAAAAAGATCTATTAACAGCAAAAGAAAAATATAGTAAAATTATTTCCGAGCATATTTATAGCCTTCAAAAAGTTCTTCCTGAGATACAACTGCTTGGGTTAACTGAAAATGGAGATATTAAATTCAGTGCCATTAAATGTATTCAGAACAATGATCGTAATGATGAAGAGATGCATATGTTCCGTTGGGGTATCATGTCAAGAGAAGTTGAATCTGTTCCTCAAGAAAAAACACAATCAATATCTGAACCAGTCAAAGAAAAAAAGATATTGAGCCCAGAAGAGAAGCAAATTGCTAAAAAGAAAAATGCTGACAGAAAAGGTTTTGATAGTTTGTTTGGGAAAGTCAATAATAAACAAAAAAGTCCACCTGTATCGTCTAATACAGAAACAATGGGAGTGGATGCTTCTAGTCATACAAAAGAAATATCTAAAAATATTGGTGCTGGAAAAAAGAAAAATGTAAAAAAGGGAGAATCAAGTGGATTTTTTCAACCAAATAAGAATCATACAAAAACTACAGATTTTTCAGATAAAAATAAAAGTTCAAATTCTTCAGATAAAGACAAAAGCACAAATTCCTTATCAGAAAAAATTGTAGAAGAGAAAGTTATTTCAAAAAGTAATTCTAAACAAAAGCAGAATGTAAGAGGGAAAAAACGTAATCGTAGCAAAGACACCAAGAATACTGTTAAAAAGAGAAAACGTATTACAATTCAGAGTGATTCTAGTGGTTCAGAATCTTCTGATAATGAACAAGGATCAGAACTAGATTTACCATCTTCGCCTGAAAATCCTCCTGCTTTTGTAAAGAAATGTTCTGTTTCTCCACCACAAGTCAAACTTGAAAATGGAAAACGTAAGGTTTTAAAAACAGTAGATAAAACATTTGAAGAAGATGGTTTTCTTGTCACAAAAAAGGTACATGTTTATGAAAGTTGTTCTGAAGAAGAACCAGAAATTGTAGAAGCAAAAAACCAAAAGAAGATAGTGGCACCTGAATCACTTTCAGAAATCAAAAGAAAGAAAAACACTAAACAAACTACATTGATGAATTTCTTTAAAAAGTCATAGCATACTTTATTATATTGCATGTTTTATAATTATTATACTTAGAATACTTACTTTAGGTTATTAGGATATTAACTAGAGTAAAATAATATTTTATGATTCTGTTATGATATACAGAATACAAATAAAATTTTATATTTTATAAATAATTAATATAAAATTTATTAAACGAAAGGAGTTTGAATTTTATCTTGAAATTATAATTATCTTCTAAGTCAGATGAAATAGATATACGTTCTCTTATTAAGCACTGTTATCAGATATGTTATCAAAGAGATGCCAAGTGCATGTTACACCCTAAGTATGAGTAATGCTATATTGGTTGTTGAAATATAAGGTCTCTAAATAACAATTTAACGCAATGATTATTTATTTAAATTTAATTGGGTTGTGTTTCTCATTGATAATACAAAGTTCTATATGTGATATATGTTCAACATGTTCGTGTACAATCCTAAGTAAGCAAAATTATTTCAATTTGGTGAGATATAATTTAAAAACAAATTCTTTAAAATTATTTATTGATTACATATATTAATTATTAATAAATTTAGCTAATAATATGTACTTTATTTATTACAGTGAATAAAGAACAGGAAATTAACTGTCATGGAAAATATTTAGGAAATAATGACATGTTTAATTTTGATTTGTTAACATTAGACAATTATCAAGTATTGAACAAACTTGTTTTATCTAAAAACAATATAGTTAATTTACCTACAAATCTATTGAAGAAGTTACAATCTTTAAGAAGTTTAGATTTATCTGAAAATATTATAAAAGAAATATATACAACAATGTTTATAGACTTGAACAATCTCGAAGATCTAAACCTTTCTAAAAATGCATTAAGAATTTTTGATGATTCGTTGTTGGAAGTACTTCCTGCATTGTTATCATTAGACCTTAGTTATAATCATATAAATTCAATAGAATATTTAATGAACAAAACTACAACAAAGATTAATACACTCGATCTTTCTCATAACAATATATCCAGTTTATCTAAAACATTTCTAGAATCATTAATAAATTTACAATATTTAGATCTGTCATTTAATAGAATCCATTCTTTAGAAGATTGTAGTCTAACAGTTTTAAATTCTTTGAAAGCAATTCATATAAATAACAATTTTATTGTTACACTAAATATGCAAGCATTACCAAAGACATTGATTGAATTACATTCTGGATATAATCAAATTTCGGAAATACTATACAATTTGGATTATACCGAAGTATTAAATCTACAGCACAACAATATTTCTGAATTACATGCAAACATAATAACAGATAATTTACAACATCTGAATATTAGTGGAAATATGTTATCAAGTTTTCCAAATGTTATATCTGAAAATTTGAAAGTGTTAGACATATCTAACAATAAATTAACTTATATTCCTGAAGTAATATCTATTAAAAATTTCCCATTACTGTTCCAATTTGATGTTAGCCAAAACCCTATTGAAAATTTGACAATTAGCTCTGATTTAAAGTTAAATTCATTTATTGCAAGTAAAATGAGTATGTTGAAAGCTATTGATAAAGGTACATTAGCAAATTTGAGACCACCATCGAATGGTTGCATTCATCTTACTATATCCAATAACAAAATGTTGTCTTTTATTCATAAAGATGCTTTGAGACACATGACTCTCTGTTCAGTAAGTTTCAAGCTACTATTTTAGAATATTGTCCAAATAAGTTTAAGTTACCTAAGTAAATAATTTTTTGTTATTAGTTAGATTTGAGTAATAATCAACTTTCCTATGTCGCAAAAGAGCTGGTTGTACGTAACAATAATTCTATGATATATAGTGTTAATCTACAAAGAAATCCATTTAAATGTAATTGTACACTACAATGGATGTTAAGTGATTTGGTTCCACAACTTTATTCCATCCAGCCCCATCTTTTAGATGATTTAAGGTATATAACCCATAAAATTATTATTAGAAATCATTTTAATGCTTTGAATTAAAATGACGAAAAATAGTATACTAATTATTTTATTGTGTTTCTTTACATTACACAAGGTGTGCTTCGCCTCCAGAAATATCAAACATAAGAATGGTACATTGGTACGGATGGAAAGACAAAATTTTTTGTGTTGATACATCAGTTTTTAAAGAAAATCTTGCAATGAATGTTGCCAATGTAATGTCTAATGAAGTAGTACATTTTGATTCTAGTACTGGTTTGCTAGTTGTTGTAGGAATAGCTACAACTGTATTAACACTTTTAATAGTAGGAGGCATTCTATGGACACAAAGAATAGCCATAAGAAGAAGGAGAGTCAATAGGAAATTTTAAAGTTTATCATTATTTAGTGTATAAATTTATTTGTCTTGTATATTTTTAACACATTTCTTTTTTAATTAATAAAATTTTCTTAAATTTTCAATATATTGATATTATACTCAAGATGTACTTTTATTTTCAAAGTGACTTATGTAATAACATATAAATTATATTATCTCTTAAATTGATTAAAGTTAAATAATGAATGGAAATAAATTTATTTTCTGAATTAATTTATACTTCAAGAATTATCATTTATCTGAATACTAAACATTGTATAAGACTGACAAAGTTATTAGTGAACACACAATCAAATGTTAATATTCACACAAAAATTAAATTTGTTGGTAAAATGATTTTCAATTAAATGGTTTTCAATTAAATTTAAATGTTATTGAAAAAAAATTAATAAATAAAATGTTATCTTGAACATATAATGTGTGTATAAATACATGTATAAGAATATATATATATAATAATATATTTATCAAAACATTAAAATAAATATATATTTCTAATTCACACATATAAATACATTAGTATTCGTATAATTGTATATATTTTTTTTATACAAAAACAGCCCATTTTCGATGAAAATAGTTAACTAAGACTATCTAAACATTTCCTAAAAATACCCTACGTATTGGAAGGATTTAAGGTCTTATTTAGTTATTCACAAATTTCAAGTGCATGACAGACACTTAACTAAATTTAAATCATGATATTTCGATGATCTCAAACATTGCATCACTTCCAATATTGCAATCTTAATATATGTTTTAATAAAATATTCTCATAGAAGATTGATCCGCATTAATTATGAGCTAAATTGTGTTTGTAATTAAATTGTTTGATCACAATAAAGATTAATAACTTATCCTGATACATTAATCTATCTTTTTTTTTATTTGTTAAGATGGACAATTTTTAAAATGTAATCATCGCTTTGGACGTAAAGTGAGCTTTGCAATTTGTCTTTATATATCGTCTATTTGCCAGTGACTAGACGTCACTTGGACTGGAGGATTTTCCCTCAATTCATTTAAAAAATTACATATATTTTTGTAATATCGAGGTTGACACCACGTTTCATTGTGTGTACCTCCTGAAATCGAAAGTATTTTTTTACACGGACTTTTACAGTTCTTGTAAAGTTCTTGCATCATACGTGGAGGCACTAACGTATCCGCTAAACCAGAAATAAATAATGTAGGTACCGTTACTGACCGCACTTTGAGGATGGACAGATACTACAATACAAAATGACTCAACTAGAAATGATTCAACTGAAAGAAACTAACTTATAAGAGAAATTATCTTACCTTATTTTTATATAAAAAAAGGGGTAAATATTGTAAACATCTCAATCCAAAAAGTAGCGCAGCTATATCAGGAATGCTAGTAAAAGTGTTCTCAAGAATAAGACACCAAATTCTTTGTGAATTTTCTGGCTTTGTAGCTAAATTGACAGCTACAGCACCACCTATAGAAATATTAGAGCATATTAAACATACACTATAAAACTCATAAAAATGACTCATTTAAAAAATATAAGTACCTAATGATCTACCAAATACGATTATTTCATTAGTATTTATATCAGTTCTACTAGATAAATAATCAATTCCTGCACGAGCATCCATGTATAAACCTTCTTCAGATGGTGATCCTTGTGATAAACCATAGCCTCTATACTCCAACATTAAAATGTTACATTGGATAGTATGGTATAATCCAACTGCATTTTTTAGTCTGAAATATAGTTCTAGAATTATTATCTCATATTACAAAATAAAATTATATGATAAAGTGGCAAAAGTCACTGACCTATGTCCTACATTACCAGCATTTCCATGAAGAAATAACAAAGTAGGCACCTTTTTTATTCTATCCTCTGGTTGAGAAATAAAAAACATGTGTAACATGGTACCATCCCCTGATCTAGTATAAATGCTTTGATAAGGTAAATTAAATATCGAAGGTGCAGGAACATATATCCGAGAATTAGCTGGTGACTCTGGACGATAAACAAGTTGATCTTCTCTATGATACAATATACCTACAATATATATTGATTAAGATACACACCTACCATTGTTAGAAACATAAAAATTTGATAGAAGACATTAATAGATATACCTGTAGTAGCAAAACAAAGTAGAAAGAAAGCAGAAATCCCACCGTACAACCAATATAGAAGGAAACAGGCAAGTATATAAGTTCCAGAGAAAGCCCAACATTTGATAGCTATACTCCCTAATAAACGGATGGGTTTGCTTCGAGCAAGTCTCATACAAAATGACATGATTGTTACGTAGTATTTTCAAAAAAATGACTAATAATCATCTAAATCACTCTTATATTCAGTAAGTGTACAACATTGCACATCTTGATTTGATCATACTGCTTCACTGAGTCAAATATTCCAGTTATCATTGAAGACTTTATAACCTAAAATTCGTATCAAAATTTTATTTTATAAATATGATCCATTTCATAAAAACTTTGGATTTGTATTGATAAATAAATGCATTTCGCTTTTCAAAGAAATTTATTAGATCAGAGATTACATAGTATAAAATGAAATAGTTTCAATTTTTGAAGAATTATGAAACATGGATTAAAATAAATATTGTTGTTACATGCTCAAATATAAATCGATAAAATAGTATAAATACTGAAATATAAATAATAAATTTTTTATAATAAGCGATGTACTTCATAGCGTAATTTCATGTTGGACAAAGATACGTTCATACACAAACACAAAACAAATTGGCGGCGCGATCATAGTGTTACATTTAGAAGATAGTATTGCGAGTTTATCACGTGTCATCGTGAATGTCCAATGCTGTATTCTGATTTCTGATTGCTGTTAACCGATTCTATATGTATATCTAATACTACCTTACGTCTTTATACTCAAGACGAGTCTCACTGTTCACGTAGAGTTCTTCGTTTATTTACGATTAGAAATTTAAGTGTTATTTTAAAATTACTTATAAATAATGGAGAAAATACTAGTCGAGCCTCGGGATGGAACCGTAGTGTCATGTTTGTCTAACCTTCTTCAAACGAGTGCTGAAGAAGCACTTACTATTGGTGATACGTTTAAAGTCGGACTATCAGGTGATATACTTCTCACATAAACACTATAAATACAAAAATGATAAAAACAGATGATTAATCATGTCCATTGAGTGTTCCATCCTTATAAGATATATTTTAAAGAAAATCTGAAAGTAATATTTGCATTTAAAATACGTACATTTATAGGTTATACATGCTGTAAAAAATTATGCAATTAACGAGATTTTATATTTATTTCTTTTTTCATTTGATTCCAATTTAAGGGAGCAGGTTATTGTTCTTACAATAATATCTTTTTTCATTTTTTTATTTCCAATATTTAATTTATACCTCTTACATATACCATTTATACCTCTTACAAGAACAAAAGTTATTTTTTTACATTAAAATATTAAACTAATAATAAAATTTTGAAATTATTTGTCAGGGGGGTCTTTGGTACAATTATTGGTTGACAGTTTACCTAATGTTACAACTGATTGGAGTAAATGGTATTTCTTCTTCTGTGATGAAAGAGTTGTTCCTTTCGATAGCAATGATTCTACTTATGGAGTATATAAATCAAAGTTGATTGGAAAAATACCAATAACTGAAGAACAATTTATAAAAATTAATCCTGATCTGTCTGGTAAAATAATATCTTTCAATCTATAATCTCTTTCTTCTTTTTTTTCCCATAAAATAGCAGTTATATAATTACATTATTATACTTATAGCCGAAGATGTTGCAAAAGATTACATTAAGAAGATGTCTGTATTTTTCCCTCCTGACCGTGTTCCATGTTTTGATGTGCTTCTTTTGGGATTGGGTCTAGATGGACATATATGCTCTCTTTTCCCTGGTCACAAACTTCTAAACGAAGCAAGCTTGTGGGTTTGTCCTATTAATGATTCTCCTAAGCCACCTCTATCTCGTATTACTCTCACTCTTCCTGTGATAAATAATGCAAAAAGATGCATATTTGCTATTACCGGATATGGTAAAGCTGGAATTGTTAAGGTGATTATTTCATTGAAGGTTAAAGGAAACTAATTTTTAAGTTATAATTCATGTAAAGTATTTTTATTCTTAATATTTAATATCTAACAGCGAGTTTTGCAAGATAGAGAAAATTTGCCAGCTGCTCGTGTTCAACCCCACAATGGAGAATTGTATTGGGTCCTAGATGAAGATGCTGCAAAATTTCTAGAAACAGCCTAAACCACATTCCATTAAATTGACTATGACATTCCATGTTAATATCTTGTCCTAATGCTCAGCAAATTTTTTGAGCTTACTTTTATATACGTATGTGCATCTTACTTAAGATACCTAATAATAGAAAAGTAACTAAATGACATTTTTTGTAATTTATTGCTCAAAGATTGATATTTGTTTATTGTGATGTTAATATCATTTGAAATATATTAGGTTCTGTTACATATTTTAATATTAGTTTCCAATATTTTATTTTTTCATCTCAATTTGTAAACATTTAATTATAATGGGTATAAAGTATAATAAGGTAAAGCATTTTTATACCACATTACTCATTCATTATTATTATCATCAAACTGCGGTTTATGCTTATTATATCATCTTAATAAATTTAGAAAATCATATAAAACAAAAATGGCTTAAAAAATTTTTAAGTAGCAAATATCTTGGATGCTAAAATAAGACAGTATACGTTTCAAAAACGTACAAATATTTAGCAATATTTATTTTTATCTAGATATAATAAATATAAAAAATTAAAATATTATGTAATTACAAATATATTTAACATTACGTAATTCGATTTATCATAAATTATGTTTTTCATAAAAATAAATAATGTCAAGAAATCCAAGCAAAAATACAAATATTTACTAAATAAAACATTAAAATAAAATCCTTATGGTAAAAAAATATATATATAAAAATGTGAATATATTTTTATTGTTTATATCATACCATCAATAGAACAATATATAATGGTATGTAATTCTCATAGCAATTTCTATTTAATTCTGTATTGAAATATTTATCATGGGATCGAAAAACAGTAAGCAAAGTAATTATTTAAAATCTTTATTCAGTATTTTATTTGCACGAGAAAATATCATAATCATTGTCATTTTGTATACAGAAGTAAATAGATATATCTAGTATAAATATTATATCTTCGTTTAGTAGATCGTAAAAGACAGTCTCTATCTTTGGTAGTTTATATAAAATTAATAAGTATTGATATATATAAATAAGTATGCAGCAAAAAGTGACTATTTTTATACGATGCATATTTTTGTATATCATAATATGGAATTAATATCATTAATGTATGTATATTGTTCAAGGCAGGAATATCGTTTGTAATATGCACTTAACAGATAACATCCGCTATCAGTCAAATTCAGTAATCAGTGCTAATTACTTAGGAACTAAAATTTTTACAATATTTAATAAATTACCTTTATTTTTTTACAAAAATTTTATGTGTACAATAGATATCAAGCCATAAAAAGAACTAAAAAACTATTAATTTACATCTTTTTCACATGACAATCGTCACTTCCGTTATAATTTGTATTAACTGCGTAATGCTGTAAAACGTTTTAATTTTAAACGACACGTCAAATTACTTTTTTACGGTTCTTCCAAATTCGTATGGATTATTTATAAAATTCTACTCCAAAGCACAACGAACATTCTATAGACTTAAAAAAGTAATCGAAAATGTTGATTCAGTTAAATGTTTCTATACAGTACGTACATCTAATATAAATGCTAGAAGTACCCAGAAAAAATGGGTTTTGTAATTTGTAGCTACTTTATTTAAATTATATTTCGTTTATGTTAAAAACGTGATGGAAAAAATAAGAGGACATCTTTGATTTTAAAAATATACGTGAAAATAATACCTGATACTTGTCCAAAGATAAATTGTGAAACTATTTTTTTATCGTCATCACTCAACACTCGTGATTATTTTGAAGAAAGAAGTAAACAGGCACGAATATAATGCTATATCGTGATGTACTTCTTTGGAGTTTAAATATACATATTTATAATACATAGAATATACATAACATGCCTACAAGATTCATTTAATCAGAGAATTATGTTAAAACAATGCGTGTAATAAATGTAATATCGCGGATAGAGTACTCGTTCATGGAACAAGTTTAACACATAAATTATAGATGTGCAGTGTTTGCAATAACTCATAGCATAACACCTTGATAATAGCGGATTTGTTATTATTATTACTATTGGTATTATTATTTTCGTTATTATCATTAAATACTGGAAGAAATTTACAATAAAAATAAAACGCATTTACAAAATTGATAGGATGTTATGCACTGAATTATGTTTCCAATTTAGCTTATAACCATACATATCACAGCAATAATATAACTCGATCCTCCTATTTTCAGAATTTGCAACATTATCTAATGTATTTTCTAAACAATACATTCGTTTACATTTTCATAAAATTACATTTCCATCTGTAGATTACTTGACTTGCAAATCGTACGTGGATCGTACAGGAATTCCTTTTTTCTTTAATATTACAACTATCAACCACATCCTTATTTCCTCTCCATAAAAAACGATCAAAATAAAATTATAAGACATAATACTATTTTCTTTTCTTCCACTGGTCTTTATACTATCATTTCTATTTCGAAATTATAAATTTACACTTTTGTTCTTCTTCATAGAAGCGAAATATAAGTGTAAGTCATAACAATGAATACGTTTAAACTAGTTAGCATGATGTATACACGGAGTGTATAAATGTGAACTCATTGGAAATTAATTAAAATTCTTTATGCTGGCCACTTTTGTTATACTTATCTCCTTATGTGAAATTTGTTATAAATATGTTTTATGAGTTTAATAGTGTGATATACAATTGGAAAATAGAATGGCAAATGCTTAAATAATCGTAGAAGCTTCGAGTTAACAATAAATAAGCGATATTACATATAACAAAAGGCAGAACATGCCGAATTGTTTGTTCAACCAACGACTGGCTTGCTTGTATACATTATGATGTAATTAAAGAATAATTTAGTTAAATTAATATCACCTAAAATAAATAATCATCACGTCATATTAACACCCAAGAAATCCCTGACGGTTTCATACACCATGTAACTAATCGACACAGCTGGTGCAACCTAAAAAAAAACAAATAAAAAATATATGAATAATTTATGATCTCCATTTATCAAAAATTAATCGTTATGTAAATTATTCCATACCTTTAAAAAGTTTGGGGTTAAACCTCTATACAAACCGCGAATACCTTCATTTTTAATAATTTCCTTAAAAACAGCAACCATAGTATTAGGCTTCCCTGGAGACATATCTGCTTGCAACCGCGTTCTGACTAGCGCTAGTGGATACGAGCACACTTGACCGGCTGTGCTTGAAGCTGTTCCGCATAATAACAATATCCAGAAGGGTGGTTGTTCATTTTTGTCGTGTGTTTGTAAATACCTGTTTTTCAAAGTCTATACAAAAAAAAAAGGAATAATATTTCAACTAAAGATTACTAACTATCAATCATTTTTTATATATTTACCTCGTACACAGCCAAGTCAATACCAGCATATGGAATTATTCCCATTAAATTAGGAATATAGCCTCTATAAAAAGATTTCAAACCACCTTGTCTATATATCTTTTTTGTTGCATCTACTAAACCCGAATACTCTCCTGTTTTTCTAAGAGCAAATCTAGTTTTGAGCACCTGCAATATATCACGAACAATATCACTAAAAAATAATGAAAATATTACATTGGTGTTACGGTATGTTACATGAATTTCATACCTCAAGTGGATATATGGCTGACTGACTAATCCCACCAGCTAAAGATCCAGCCATTAATCGTTCATAAAGTCCGAGCTCTCTAACGTCATCTCCTTTAATCGTTCTCTTAATTTGCTCATAAGCCATGAATTTCAGCGCACTCTCTGGTCCAATTTTAAGTACATTTATACCATTTCCTCTCCACAGACTGATAGAGCCACCTTCGCGCAGCATGTACCTGAAGCAACTCCTGATTTTGCAGTGTCGCGTTCCATGTACCTGAAAGCATTTTTCTTTAAAATAAAGTAAAGTAGAGAGCTATTCATTTAACTGTGATTTTAATTTTTAATATGTATCTAACATTTTGATTCTATATTTTATTAAACTATGCCTACAATAGCTCAATGGAAATATTTGCACATTTACCATAGAAAACTTCCATGTTATACATCATATTTGTTGTATAGAACATCTTGAAATTTCATGAGTGCTATAATGAGACATGACTGTCACAATTATAAACATGATAAAATTTGAATCAAACTTGGTAGTTAATAGTTGAGTCTATTTTAGATAATACATATAATGTATCCATAAAAGTTTGCATAGGTATTCAAATACTGTTCTGAGCCATTGTATACATTTGAGCTTTAGTTTCTCTTTTCCTTATTTTTTCAATCCACTAAGATAATCAATCGTTTTCTGACTTTTCAGAAATTTTAATAAATTACATTACATAAAGTTAAATAGTTTGAATTTTTTTATTTAACTTTATAAAACAAATTTATTGGGATTTTTCTATTGCAAACCCACCTGCAAGTAAACTTTAATACGATCCAAAGGCGCCGTACATGTGCGTGATACACCACCTGCTACACCACCGGACACCAAATGTCGCCACCACATTCCAGAGACCATTTCACCAGTTGTGAAATCCTCAGGGACACCAATGTCCTCCCCAATGTCCATATACTGAAAAAAAGCAATAACCAATATAATTATTAGATCTTATCTCTACAAACAAGTACCCTAACTAATGAACGCACCAAAAACGAACCTCCACTTTGCATTTAAAAGGAACCGTACCGCGAAAACATAGTTTTAACTTTGATAAGTCGTGCATGATTACTTCATTAACGATTAACCTTTTACCCGGCATATTTTGTGATTTTGACATTTAGCTGTTATGCATAAATACATGTGACTCTCATTATTGTCAAAATACTAAAAAAAAATTGACAACTTGCACGACTCAAACACATATATACAGGGTGTTTTTATTGTATACAATCGTGGATTTAAAATTATAGAAGATAAACAAGAATTTCAAGAATATTACATGATACATGATATGCTCCAAAAGTGCAGGAAGAATCTCGGAAATTTTTAAGACATTTCTACACTTTTAAATATCTTTTTTATACACCAATCGATATGTTCCTTTGTTTTCACTTTAAATTATTTAATTCTTCCTAATAATATTCTTTTTTTATTTCCTATCTTCATTTCCAATTGATGATTTGACCTAATTACAAGAAATATCTTATATTAGTCATTGATTTGGATATTTAAATGGATTATTCGATAATATTGAATACTTAGATAATATCAAATTTTATTAGGACGTCGTTGATTTTCACTGAAAAATTTAAAAGCAATAATTTTAACGTTCGTCTGAAAAATAAACGTTTCAACGACCGCTTATCTTCCAATACATTTTGAACCAGTGTTCACTGGTTAACACCAGTCTCATTATAATACATATTCAGCTACGCTTTGCCGGTAGTTCGCGTACCACGTGTCAGATAATTCTTGAACTCCGATCAACTATATGCTTCTCAAATTATTCAAACACAGTTCGGATTTTCAACTTTCTTATCAGTTCCAGACATTACATCATATTTTGCGATTAAGTTTTCTTCATTTTTCTTATAATTCAACACGATTTCTCTCATCAAATAATCGAACTTTTTAAAACGCTATTTCAAACAATTATGAAACTCCATATATATACATCGACGCTATCTACATTTAGAAAGCAGCTGGACGTTTCGAGTCAATTAAGTTTTGGATAATTTTGTAGTGAAAGTTATGCGAATTAATGACAATCTTTTATATAATTTTCAAAAATGTAATTTCTAGAAATATTTCGTTCGTCGGGTTTGCCTGAAATAAATATTCTAACACGTATGTAAACGAAACGAAGGGGAAACGTTTAGCGGTTTTGCAGACATATTAATAACTTAGGTAATTAGCTTTAAATCTATTTTATCACGAAAAAATAATTGTACGATAAGCTTAATATTAGCAGATCGCTTGAAAATGCAAATATTTGTTATTAACTTGACATCTATATATGTTTGTTTTTTTAATGTCCTAAACATCATTATTATGTCATTAACATGAGGTCATTAACATGATATGTACTAGTCGCGATCCTACAATAAAATGTATTGTATTTTAAGTTCTATAAGCGAGACTTTGGACGAGAAAGGTAAATGGTTAATCAAAAATATGCGGCAAAGTTGTTCTCCTTGATACAACGAGCGGCAAAAGTACCTGAATAACAATAAGAAGAAAAAAGCGGATTTTATTTCCGCTTCGATAAATTAGGTATAAAAAAGGATAGAAACTGCTACCAAATAACTTTGACGCAGTTAGGTTTCACTGAATTAGATTTTGACCTTGCACGCCTTTGATTGATTATACAAGCAGCTATTATCGATATCTTTGTGTAAAAAGGCAATCGATAGCAGCATACGCCTATTAATTGTGAACATATTCGCAAGGAATCAAGTGGACGATCTTAATGTTGTAAACGTTATAGTTAATTTCCCAACTAGCACAATTCATGTGAAAAAATGTATTTCTACTGAATCTCAAGTAACACTCTAGATGTATTTATTAAGAAAGATGACATGACCTTAAAGGAAGATATGTCGATATCCGTACAAGATGTTTGAACTGAAATGTAGTAAGTAAACTGTGAATGTTTAAAAAATCTACAGAATGCAAAAGTACATAAAATATCTAAAATAGAATACTTATTATAATATTTAATAAATGAAACAAATTTTTATTTAGATTCCATTTCTTTAATTATGCTCATAAAAATATAAAATTGCATCAACATCCGCAGTTTAGTAATAAGACCCGATGAAAACGAATAGAGAAGCAAACTTATCTATTGCGAGAGTTTTTCTCGGAAACGTCATATCGCTTGGGAAACAAAGAACCGAGTAAAATAAATAAAAGAAATACCGATCGTAGATACTTAACTTTACGTTAAACTAAAGAATAATATCTGTATCTATATCCACGCTATCCATCATGGAACAGTTTTTTGTGCTTGTTCGAAGGATAAGGATGAAAAACTCGATTTAAAACTGAATAAATCCAAAGAACGACTGAGAGAAACGAAGTATGCAGGTTTCTGCAGTTAAGTCTGGCCAGAAGCCAACAAAGCAATTTGGTACCTTGCCCAAACCTAACTTTAAAATTTTCTTCAATTCGCGTATTATTTCTTTTACATGTGAGAACACCTTAATCACGTGACAGGTCGCTAATTCTGAATCTAGCTAAATACCTAGAAGGCGCACAATTCCGGTAGCTGAAGAAGAGTAAACTATAGTTAATTAAGCGTAATGCTTTTGACTCACAACAATCATTTTTATTGCGAGAAAAACCTGACATGTAAAATGGTAGTGACTTTAGAAAACATTAATGTTAACTAGTACACCGTTTGTTTTTTCTTATAGTTAGCTTTAACTATTTAAAGCAGTGTTAAATATGTTTTTTCGGAATAGAGGTCATTTAACATACTACATAACGTGTAAGGTTTTGTGTACCAAAATTTATAAGGATTGAAGTACAAATATTTTTAATACGCATGTATTTACATACAAATAGAGACCTCTACTTTCGATTAATTAAAAGTAATTTGTGACGTTTTCATTCACGAAACAATTCACTTATTCTGTCTGCAGAGAATTCTTAAATTAAAATTATTGTACATAAGATATGAGTAACATGCGTTTCGCGTTAATCTAGACACACTGAGATGTTTTGATTAAAATGATACTCTGATAAATCTAATCAAAGAGAGACGTTTATCAACCGCGATTAAATATTTAAAGTTTCCATCTTTTGACTTTCGGAACTATTCAGTTGTTCTCGTGAATAGTTCAATTGTTAGTATTTATTTGTCATTATTTAAATGGTTCTATATTTACAAAATATATATTTAAAATGGTTTTTACCTTTTAATATTAACAGTAAAAGAAGAATATGTATGATACTTTTGCTAATTTATTTTTATTATGATTTATGATGTAGTAAAAGAGTGATAAAATAATGCAGAATTGTTGGTCGGTAGAGTTATATTATTATGTCTTAAGTCATAAAACACAAATGAAACTTAAGGGAAACCGATATCAAGACTCAAGTGTCAAATAACAATCGCCTGGTTACAAGCTACAGCACTTACTTTATATTGCATATTATACATATTTGTTTCAGAAATGTATACCAATTATTTTGCAATATCTTTACAATTTTTATATTCCAAGGGATAAAATAATTTAAAGAATAGTAATCTTTCCTTTGCTTTTTAAAAGTGAGATTTGTTAACTTTCATTCTACATATATAACAATCTAAAATGCACAAGGGATAGTAATTCTAGAAATAGACTGTCTATTTTATACTTCTACATGCATGAACATTATGCAATTCTGTTGACATTATACAATACTCCTACCCAAGCATCCCACAAACGTCACTTCTGACAATAGTCATAAATAAATTTCCATAGATGACAATAATACAATTTCATTTTTAATTTTTTATTGTATATATTTTTTGATACTCATATAATACTCCTACCCAGGCTTCTTCCAAATGGTATTTCTGATAATAATTGGTACTCTACACGCAGTAAATAAATCTTCATAGATAGCAACAGGATAATTTCATTTTAAATTTCTGAATTTCATTCGCATATTTCCCTACTCACTAGTAAATAAATTTTTATTTTTTAAATAATTCAACGATTTATATAACAATTCAATTACCCACTTATTTTCCTATTTGTTTAAAAGCTATTATAAAATTTCAGTTTTGATGTGCTTTGCTTAACTAGAACCAATTATAAAAGCAATTGTAAAATTTCCCGCGTAAAGTTCAGCTAGCAATAACAGACTTTTGTGCAGAACAATCTGGAACGAACTAGAGAAGAAAAAGGTTTGCATTCACGATGAATCATCGTTTGATACTTCGCGATTGCCGGGTACACATTCCTTGTTAAAACATAACTTCATTTAATCTTGCGTACGAGTTATTCGTTTGTCCGTTCTGACAGCTGTCATCATTTATCGTAAATCCAATGTTAATTATGTTACCAAATTTCTAGATACATCATATATACATGATTAATAAAATTAATGAAATTTCTATAGTATCATAAAATAATTATATATTTTGATACTTCTAAGTTATGAATAAATTTTCATATTAAACCACGCTTATTGAAATTCAATAAATTTCTCAAGAAATTTATTCGAAAGATACGTTGAAGGAAAGTTTAGCGATATGTTTGAACCTCTGCTTTCTCCATTGTCCACCACGTGATATTTTCAGCCATAACCTCTACGCGGCCTTATAACCTCTCACAAATATCCATATCAATACAAAATATTCTTACTATCTTATTATAATCCTTAAGACTAAAATTTTATAAAAATTCATACAGAATAATAATAATTAAAACAATCTTAAACTCTTCTTTTCCCTTCCTTCCTTATGAGAGTATTATATTTAAAGTTTGAAAAAAATTAAAATCACAATGAAATTCTTAATCACATTTAAACTTGTCATCTTTTTCGGTGTCTATAGATAATTGCGTTATTACATCGGAGAAGGAATCGCTTACCCTTTGCAATAATTCATGGTAATTCTGAAGAAATTCCTCACACACCATACAAGTGGACGAAACACAATCATGTTTCAGAAATCCTGAATTTTTCAACGTGTACATTATTTGAAGAATATAATTGAAGTTGTATTCACTAAATAATCTTTTCTTGTTGATATTAAAAAATCGAATTGAACTTCAATCGAACAATTTATACGTGTACCTAACACATTATAGAGGACACAGGGCGAAGATATGAATAATGTTAAGCGAATCTTGTTGAACGAAATACAGAGGGGAACTAGATAAAACGAGCCTCGCCATTAGTCAGCGATTTGAGAGCTCGGAGTCCGATCTCAAGACTGAAGAGTGCCCAGGAACAGTACGGATATACGGATACGAGTATTGAAACAAAGATATGACATATGGCCGTCTAGACGGGGAAGCCCCCACTACTTTCTTGCCTACTACGTCACGTTACTCAAAGTACTTTGTATACCTGTCGTAAACTGATTTTAGCTTTCCATATTTGCAACGTGGTTAATTTTCAGTTTGTTAAAAAATTTGCTATACCAATTGATATTTTATTAAGTCGTTAAATATGTTAAAATACAAAGACCATAGGGCAATGATAATTATAAGTAGATGTTTTCGCATTTATGAAAAATTCCAAGACCCAGAAATTTACAGAATGCACGTAATATTCAACAATACATAAAATATGTAAAATAAACTGCGCATCATAATTTTGTTCTAAACAATTTTTAATGATGTCACGTTTTTAGCTTCTCATTTGAAAGCAATTTTAAAGTTCAATATTTTGTCAGCGATATACATCTATTAGCAAAACTGCCTTTTTTAATAAACTTAGTTATGGGATTTCTTTGAAAAATATTTATATGAAAAATATTGATTCCGAAAGTATTGGTTATCGTATTTTAAATATTAAGTATGAAATTAGCTTTGCCAGAAAACATGGATTTGTCATCTATTGTAAAAATTTTGGGACTGAATAGGTTGTTTTTCTTTTTAAGTACATTATATCAAAGTACACCCCCTTATCTATTAATAACATTAAAAATTAATTCAGAATCTAAGATAATTTGTGGAATACTGACTACTGTTCTATAATCATTGTCAATTCAATATAATTTACATTTTCTCACATTAAGGAGAATTTATTTTTACAATAGTGATGAATAACAGATAGCATTATTGTAATAATCCAAACTCCTATTGATGTTCCAATTTAGAACGCTTGTGTATATTAACTGGCGCGTTAGTGCATTTGAGAAGGACGTGTAGCCACGTGGCCTCTTTTCACGTGAAAGTCAACTATTCCGGCACAGAAAACTGAATACCATAAGAAGCGAGCTAACTCATTGTTAGTCACACGCGGCGGTCGTACTTAATCAGTCGGTAAAAGAAATATTTTAACAATTTTCTTTATACAGTGGCTACAAAAAGTATTCACGTATAGCTTTGTTTTTTTATAAAGTGTTTTTCTTCGTCAGATTCTATACATTTGGTTTTTATACTGACAAATTTGTAATAATCATATGAAAATATCTATTAAGTCATATGAAATTTAATATGTTTTAATCTGATTGATTAATTAAATACAATGGTGTTAAATACAATTAAATAGTAATACACTGTTTGTAGCCATTGAATGTGCGGCGAAAAGGCTGCCTAGGTAAAAAGAGCATGAAAAAGTGAAATTTTGTTCACGCCATGTTGATTCCTAGGTAGAATTTGTATGCATTATGTATGTGAGTCATATATAGACTGAGACTGTTGCAGCCATAATATGCACGCACGTGAATAATGAAATGCGTCATCACGTGAGAAAACTAATAGAGACCTGAATGATAGATCTTCGATCATCAGCATTATTTCACTTCCGCCCTTAAAATATTTGAAATTTTTATATATTTAGTATATGGTAAAAATTAATTTTTGAAAAATTATATATATATACCACAACGTATTTTGCAATTATAAACAAAAAATAAAATTGTTTTATGGTATTTTAAAATTTTAGCTTTTCACATGATTCGTGTTTAATTATAAACTATGATTCAGATTTGAAATATTTTTAATTTGAATATTTCAGATTTCAAATTAAGAAATATTAGTGTTGGAATTATTCAGTTGCAAATTTGTAGTACAGCACTTTCTGTCTCCTGAATACGATGACCTCGCACAGTAAGTGAGTGCACGGCTGACGAAACATTGCGAAATATTTCACTATGCTGAAAAATTCCGCGGTATACGGTTAAATTTAAACTACAACATGATGAAAAAACAGAGATATTTTCCGTTAAATATCATCGATAGTCTTTAAATTAATTTACTGTCTATAGACAATAACAAAATATTGATTCCAATCCGTAATTGTTTTTTGTTCTTTACCCACATATTATCTAACATATATATGCACGTTTTAGTAAACAATATTTACGCTATTCTTTTAAATAATAATCATAACAGTTATGCAAAGTTAAGTTGTTATTTCAAGTTTATCACTAATAGACGTCGAAATGACCAAAAGTCTCTGATAAAAGTCTGACAATGCCAAATAATTGCAAAATAAAATTAAGAGATGTTAATATTCGAACCGAACTTAAACGTTAAATGCTACTACATTACGTTACTTTAATGGTTTCTCTTCTATTAAATGAAAGTATGAAGAAAGATAGCAAAATCGATACAAAACTCCATTTATAAGATTGTTTTGTTCGATAACCCTTGTTTCAACTAACGTCTTTTTCACTGTTGTAGGTATTCTCTGTTATACCGAAGAAAACGATCACAATTTAAAGATTTCAAATTCATCTTCACGAAACATCGTTGGTCGTTAGATTTCTTACTTTTCTCTTCTTTGCTCTAGCAATAAAATACTATACTCGTACAAAATGAAGGCGCATGTGCAAGAAAATTGTTTGTCCGAACAGCGCATGCGTGGCGAAATCAAGTCAAAGAAGGAAGGGGATGCGTTTTAGCGGGGAAAAGTGGTAGAAACAGCTGGAAGACTATCAAGGTCATTTTGAATGACAATCGCTACGTCACACCTCCGGTCAAGCCTTTTCTGTCAACGAATCAGAGGTTTAAATCGACTCGATCATTTTTCCGTATACATACACGAACTACACCCATGAGTTCATCGTACAATTAGTATATAGAGTAGTAGATGGTCCCAGATTTATTTGTTTTATGATACTACCGTCGACATTTCATCAAATATCATATAATGATAGGTAAAACACATATTAGAAATCAATAAAAACAGTCGTGATATTCTGTATAAAATAATGTGTAGCAATTATTAGACTGCAGATTTTTATATAATTTTATGATGGAACGAAATAGAATCTATATAGTCTACTAAAAATTATAACGTGTATTTTATATATTTTTATGTATTCTCTGAATATTTGCACTCATAAATATATAAGAATACCGAGTGATTATTAATGTAGATCATAATGTAATGTACATCATAATAATTACTTACGTTTGTATGATGCCAGTATTCAATAAGACCTAGAAGATCGGTACTCGGTGCATACAGCAAAAAATCTCGCCATTCGTTAAAGCTTATAGTAAGACTTCCATCTTTGTCCATCCTACAAATCGATATTATAAACTTTATTTTATTTTGTTGTTTACATAAATAAAAAATCTTTATATCAGACTAAAAAATAAAATATTAAAATACGTTGTTGTGCATTGTACTAACCGCTGCAATAACTTCTTCGCTTCATTATAATCCATTTTTATTCCCAATTCTTCGAATGCTTTTATCAATTCCTCTAAATCGATTTTACCTGCGGAAATGAATTTCAATTACAATATGATGAATATTATGTTACCGTTTGTTTATTACATTAACAAGTTAAGTACTAACAGGTAAACGAAGAAAAGAACAACGATTATGAACTTATAGATTGCGGTTTATTTCCTCGACACTGAGTAAACTTAAGATTGTCATCCGTGTATAAAATGATACATAAAAAGTACTATTTATGGAAAGCGACTCTTTAACCATTTAATTTTAAATCAAATGTAGAATTCTATTTTTTGCTAAAATTTCGAAATAATTTTAACCAATTTCACTTACTTCTTTAATGAAATTTATAATTTAAAACTTTTAGAACAGTTATATACAGTAAATTTCGAACTTTAGGGAAACTAGTTCTCTTTTTTCGAAAGTTTATAATAAAATTTTTAATAATAACTAAGAAATTTTATCAAAAATAGAATATTATGCAAAAAAATTTGTAATTATTTTTATGTTGTAATGTGTAAGAGAAAAATAGGTATTTAATAACAATAGAATATATTTCAGTCAATTAATGTCCATGAAATAGTGTGCATCAAAAATCAATGCATAAAAAATTACTTTAAATAGAAGTGTCTAGGGAAGTCGCTAACAGAGGTAGACATCAAGTTCTCTGTTATGTACATTGCACAATAGTCATTTTTTCGTACATCTACTGACCATCCTTGTTCTTGTCAAGATGAGAGAATTGCAGACGCAGATTTTTTTCATGTTCGCGAACGTAGTGTATAAATTCTGCTAGTGTAATATCACCGCTTTTAGTACTATCCGAACTGGCCAAAAATTGCTGAAAAAAAGCAAAACGCTCAAATTGTATAAAAATTAATCAAGAAATTAACGTATACATATGTGTATTTCTGAGAGAAATAAAAATTTATCCAGATCGATCTCGATAAATTTTTGATAAATGAAAAATGTTTTCTTCCAATAATTTTGATACATAAATAAATAAAAATTTGCTTTGAATTTGTATATTAGAACGCGTTTTTCCGTTGAAGCTTTAAAAAATAGTATAACACTGGGTATTAGCCTTGATGAAATTACGTAAATTGTATTAACTACAAACTGCAGCGACAACCTTCCTTAAATTAAATAAAATCTTTTGAATATCTTAAATCGGACTAGCTTACAGTATATTCAAGGTAGTTACTACATTAGTTATATAAAAATGTAAGATAAAATAAAATTTGTAATGCGAGTATCTCAGAAATATAAATAAATTGAAATGTGAGTTAGAGAAAAAATATCTACTGTTTAATAAAGCGTTAAACAACCGGATTCACGATTTTTAAATTAAACTTTATCGATATTATATAATAATTAAAATGTCCCATATAAATTATTTTATAACTAATAAATATACAGTATTTATGGCTCATATTTTTATTGTTAACTATCATTTTTTATACAATTTATTTAATTATTACTTTTTATGAATTGATAAACATTCAATTAATAAGAAATTTTTGTTGCAATTTTTCAAAGTTATTAGAAATTAAAATGGAATAGTCAAAATATGCATTCCATTATTAGAGAACAATGGAGATTTCTAATAAAGGTTAGTGTCAAGCTTTTTATGCGATATCTGCAGTCAAATTTACTGCATAGCGCGCAATGCGTGCGTACTCATTCGATGAAGTCATATATATAAAATATATTTTAAAAACATTTATAATGCATTTAAATAATGTCTGAAAAATTTAAAGAATATCGTATATGTAGAAAGTAACTTTTATTTAATATTGGACAGTTGTATGCATCCGCATTATACAGTTCGACCGTACAGTATGAATATTCACTAACAATAAGTGAAGTACATATTTCATTACATATATTGCCTTGCTAATTGACCAGGAATTAGAACCGAATCTGATTTTTTAACAAAGAGTGATCTATACCAAAAATTTTAAATTAATAGAAAGTTAGAGTGAGATAAGAGATAATAATACTTCTATGGAAAAACAAATGAATATCGCAATTTCGAATGTACAAAGTGTCATGTAGATGTAGAACTGACTTCGCAAGTGTTATATTTATAAAACAAATAAATATGTGCCAGCTGACAGTATCTCACTCACATTTAACGGAGGAGAGAGATGTTTGGAATTTGCTACAAATATATATATTGCTCAATGGCTGGCCAGATAAAATTCTGACCCATGGTCAGTTAGAAAAGCATTACTATAATGCCGGAGTACCGATCTATGAAGCAATGGTAGGGATAGCGACAACCAGTTAACAAGACATTAACAAAACAACTGTCCCAGCTACTTAACAAAACAGTACTCTATCTATATGAAATATATGTATGTATTTTATAAATTCCTAATCGTTCCAAAACTATCTTAAAAAAAGTAATAAAGCGTTATACATGTAAATATTAATTTCTATTCAATACTCAAAAATTTCATGCATCTACGTTATGCACTTCGATCGTATACAGTAGTGTTTACGAACATCTACCAAATAAAATATGAATTATAGAATTACCTCCGCGTAGTATTTATCGACTCCAACATTACGAAGCGCTTTAGACAGATCTTTCACATCGATTCGCCCGTTTCCATCGAGATCTAGTTTTTGAAATATCTTTTCGAACCTCTTCTCATCCTCTGCCGGCAACTCATGCAAATAATGCGGTGGCATTACGCCATGCACCGCGCTCCCTCGACCATCGGGCATTATTCTTTGTGTACTTTCTATATTACGAAGTATCAAATTTCTTCCCAGTATATACCTGCGTTACTGTTGCACGATCTCCCTGTTTTCCTTATTTTTTATGCGTGCTTGTTTCCCGAACCACTTGCAGATTCTCAATACGATTACTGCACGGAATGTTTCGATCGTTATACACGCCTAGTACGATTGAACTCATAGCTGCACACACGTGGTGGCTATTAAACTGTGGACATCGATTTTCCAACCATTCGTGCACTTTCTACCAATAACAGAATGTGACCTTGCGTGTCTGTTTAACTGTCAAGCTTTTACGAATACTTCAAAATGTAAAAGTGAAAACATGCGTAAACAGAAAAATCTCGGGTTTGCACACGCTTGTCTTTCAAACGAATACGTCTAGATCGTATATTCACCATACAAGGTGGAATTATACCACTTTCCCCCACGTCCGTAACATAACTGACTAATTGTCTATGCACAACTAAGTCCAAATCCGGTGCCACTAGAACATCCTGCGTCGTGCCCTGTGTTCTGTACTCAGAGACACCATCTAATGGTAGGTTTCTGAATCATCTTTACGCGGCATCGATCGACAAAAGTGATTCTTCGAACGCGCGGATTTTCGAATTTTTCTTTGCGAGATTGCATTTATTTCATAATATTGTTGATTTTAATGGACAGGAATTAATTTTGTAGCGATAAATGAACAAAAAATTCATATTTGTGTTGAGTAGATAAATATATTACACTCTCACTTACAGCACACTTTTTTTAGAAAATACATCAAACTTTTATGAATGTTTATAGACGATACAAAACGTTTGAAGAATCTTACCTCGATGCAACGATATTATATTGTCAAAATATTCGTACTTCAAATTTTTTGTATTTACATGCACCGATGAACGAAAAAATTAATAGAATTGTAATATTCTTCTAAGCATTTCTTAAAGTATTTCTCAACGAAACGGACGAATCAAATCAATAATTTATGACTATATGAATATGAGACGAGATGTATTGAACAGTGTAAATATTTTTATTTATTTCTCTAGATTCTAGAGTAGTGAACGAAATAGGGTAGTAAGTACTACTGTGAATCTATCACATGTGTATATTATAGTACGACTTTTTCCATAGTTATTTATTTTAGAAAAATACATTAAAAATGCCAGACTAACAATTATGTTAAACGCAATAGGCAATACTAATATGTAATGTTATTTAGAAATATATATTAACAATTTCTATGTAATAAAAACATACGCTATAAGATTTTTTATTTTACATACAAAACGATTTCAAGTAATTCCTTAATGTAATAATTCAGAAATGTACATACATGCATTGCCCATTATGTTTACAGCTAATGTAACAAAAAATCTTACAATCAAGAATTAATTTAACGTAAGTGTCACAAAAGTACTATTAGTACTGCTAAGTGCCAAGTGCTCACTGACTATATGCATTATATACCGATATGTATATAATTATTATTGTTTCATTATGTTCAAACAAAGAACGTTAATATAGATTGTATGTGGTTTCATACCATTAACATAGGTACGCGTGTATTATTATACACATAGTGACATGTTTAACATGCAATTAATCTGAAGCTTGCACAAACAGTATTGTTGCGCTTATTACTTCCCAGTGTACACAGCCCTCTTCGCTTTTTATTCTCTACATTTATTAATGAGTCATACTACGAATAAAAACAAAATAAGCAAAGAAAGAAGAAACAGAAATCAAAGGGCAACATCTTTTGTGAAAAGCAGATCAGTACCTAGTCAATCATAATTTCTTTAAACAACAGAAATATTCAAGGATTTTTCAAAGCTTTTTAGTTGTCTTTATAAAGGAATTATATAAAATATTAGATAGTAATTTGAAACAAAACTTTATGAAATTAATAATCTTAGAAGCTTTTGTTTCTGAACAAACTGTGAATATGGTGTTCATTTACAGAAAGGAACATTTGATCTTTTACATTCATTCTTATTTTTATTTTACAGAATATTCAAATGACTCACTTTGATCAGAATTGTAAAATCAACAAAATTTGATATTTATAACTATATCATTTGATGTAAAACGAATGTTGAATCTTGATTTAAAATGTAAGAACTACTTTCACATAAAAAGTATTTGTTAGATTTATGTCAAGAAATTAAATAGTGATCCCTTTCTGCAATATTGTCACACATTTTCTTCAGTACAATCGCCAATTATGTGTTGTGATATCTGAATATAATATTATGATGAATGTATAGTGATTGCAAACGAAGTTCTCATAGACATAATAAAAAATTTGTACTACATAAACCTTTCTTTAAGATCTCATAATTGTATCTGTGAAATCAGTAACAAAATAAATAATAAAGTTTCTAACATATTTTTCAAACATATATAAATATAGTTTCAAATCTAAACATAATCAATACCAATGATACCTTCAATGTAAAACAAACATATAATTTAATATTTTGTATATTATATATCTTCGAATCTGCAATGGAAATATATTTTTTTATAAAAATATAAGAAAGTATTTAATTTTTTCATGTGAAAGTTTTCAATTACTCCATCTAATTAAAAGTAAAATAGATGTAGTTTGAATGGAGAAAAATGTAATTCTATACACTGGAGTAGAACAAGTTAATTTTTTCTATAATTTTAATGATAAACGAAAGAAAGTTGCTACTATAAGTTAATAAAACAAATAAAATTGCACCATTATTCGTAATTTTTTTTATAAGAAACTAGTTATGTTCTGAGATTACATTTCTTTCTATGGTTCAGAGTAATGTGCCTCTGCAGGATTCAAAAATACTGAACTCAATATGTGCAACTGTACAAAATGTTTTATATGGTCTTGTATGTGTTGCTATGTATGATTCAAAAGGCACATTTTAGTTCGAAAGAAATAATATTCTACATGAACATATCTAGTTTTGTGTAGCAAGGCAAAACAATAGTTTTAATGAAAAAGATCAATTTTCCTTTGATCTCTACATTTCATAAAAAGTCTATGTCATTTCCACTAAAACTGGAATTATGAATATCTATACTACACATTATTTCATAAAAAAGAGAAGAACCCAAAGACTATTGTAATGCATAAATCACTATACTGTAAAGAGATTACAACTTGATCAATGTACTCAGCTTGATCAAATTTTTTATCACATGTACAAAACATTATTAATATTAAGTGAGTAAATTTTTTTTTAACAAAGAAACAAAAATTTTCCATTAACAGATGTTATATCAAATGCAGCAAATAGCTATATCAAGAATATAAATTTTCGTCCATAAAATAAAATACATATCTCACTCACATCCTGCTGTGAAAAATATTAATTTCATCTTCCTTTTTTTTTTGTTTTTTCAATACAGAAATAAGAACAGTATGCCAATAATACATACGTTAATTTGTGTCTAGTATAGGAAATTAAGATAATAGTTAAGAGGAAGCCAATGTGACTGTTTCTATTTCTCGTAAGTCCGTAAATCGAACATGTTTACAAATGTGAGAGCTGCAGCTCGCATAACAGTCTGTTTACATTATTTTGTTCACTTTCTAGTAACAAATAATTTTAAATCAGTGGCTCTCAGACTCTGTTGCACTAGATAAACATAAATTTACAAAAAAGGAAATTAAAAAATAAAAAATCATAAAAATTCCTTAAACCTTTCAAACATATTAACTGCTACAAACATACCAATAGTTTGAAAACCACTGTTTCGAACGAATCAATTAGTCACAGCAAATAAATTAAAATGCAATGGTTCTTTTACCAGGCACAAATGGAATCTATAGTTAATTTTCCACTACATATTGTCAAATAAAGGAAAATTTTATACATTATTAAATTTTCCTCATTTTACCTTTTCTCTCTTTTTTTTTTAATTTTTCAAGTATTCAAAACTGTAACATTTTGTACTTAAAATGTGAAATAGGACTCTTAGTACTGATTTAAAAAAAGATAGAAAAATAAAATAATTTTTTTAACTTTACAAAAAAAGGGAGAAAGTTAACAGTCATGAGAAAAATAAATTTCTCAATTACTTTTGCTCATAATCTCATTAATGTATCAATTTTGTACAAATTGTATTAATTTGAGAACCAATTATAAATGATTATTCAAAAAAATAAATTTAAAAAAGGAAAAAAAGGAAATCCAGAACTGGAATTTGTATTTTAAGACTTGGTACCAAACTTGACATCGTATTAATATTATGATATAACAAAGTGTGATATGATGTACAAGTAACTGTGTTTTATTTAGAAACATATTTTCAAATATGAAAACATGAATCGCAAACGGAAGTACAGTAAGAAAGCTAAGTATTTAAAAAAAATTTTGTTTTATCAGCTAAAAATCAATTATTATGTATATATATATATTTATTTATATTTATAATTAAGATATATATATTTATTTTAGAAGCAATATATATCTTAATTATGCAATATTTTAACAGAATATGTTAATTTTATGTATGCATAACACCTATATGTATCCGTATATTTTCATCATGTAACCTTGTTGCAGGTTAAATAGCATTCTTTCCGAATGTATCAATAATATAATATTCTTTGCTTCATTGTGCAAACATATAAACAAAATATACTACATCCTGTCATGTTTATAAAACACTGACATTATTTTCTGTTAAATTTTAACAAATCTACTCTCGTTCGTCTAATTTGTTCTTGTCAATGAATGTCCCCATTATGATATCTATAACGGAACATCGATCAACCTTCCACTGGTTTTATAAATGTAATTTCAATGCGGCAGCTAACTCTCACTTCTTCCATTGATTTTTCTTTATGATAGACTCCCTACTGCAGCTAGTAAAAAATTAAAACGATGCGACTTCCTGCATAACTAAACATGAATTGCTACATCATTATGAAGATTTCTTTGAAATCTTACATTACCAGGTATGTAAATATGAAACTGGAATTTTTGTAAATTCGAAGTATCGCCCATCGCTAGCTATACATTTTTCCCACCTGTCTGGCAATTGGTGGATGCCACGCCAAAAAAACTGTCGCTCTTTTGAGGCAAACCAGTCATCGAGCCATTTTCGTACATTTTCGTAAGAAGTGAAGTGCTGGTCAGAAAGTGCGTGTCCCATCGATGCAAATAAATAGTAATCGGACGGAGCCAAGTCTGGTGAGTAAGCCGCGTGCGAAAGTATTTCCCAACTGAACGCTTCAATCGTTTCCTTGACCGGTTTTGCTGTATGTGATGGTGCATTATCATGAAGCAAAATTACTTTGTGTTGCCTTTTTTGATATTCTGGTCGTTTTTCACGCAAAGCTTGATTCAAATCGATCATTTGTTGTCGGTAGAGCTCAGTATTAACGGTTTCGCCAGGTTTTAACAGCTCATAATAGATCACACCCTTCTGATTCCACCAAACACAGAGCATTGTCTTCCGTCCATAGCGATTTGGTCTTGTAATCGATGTCGGTGGTTCACCTGGAGCTACCCATGATCTTCTACGCTTAGGATTCTCAAAATATATCCACTTCTCATCGCCAGTCACAATTCGGTGGAGAGATAACTTTCTTTTGTATCTGGCGAGCAGCATTTCGCAAGTGGTTTTTCGGTTTTCCTGTTGTCTTTCATTCAGTTCATGTGGAACCCATTTTCCCACCTTCTGGATCCTTCCCATGGCTTTCAAATGTATGGAGACGGCTTCTCGTGTCACGTTTAATTGATCAGCGAGTTGTTGTTGCGTTTGAGCGTCATCCTCATCCAACAATGCTTGCAATTCGCTGTCTTGAAACTTTTTCGGTGGTCTTCCACGTTCTTCGTTCCTCACGTCAAAATTGCCACTTCTGAATTTTTTAAACCACTCAAAGCACTGTGATTTACCAAGAGCATGCTCACCGTAAGCTTCGACAAACATTCAATGCGATTCTGTAGCAGTTTTCTTCAAATGGTAACAGAAAATCAATGCTGTCCGCAAATCGTAGTTTCCAGGCACAAAATTTGACATGTTCAACGCTATTACAAACTATGCTGTTGTATGAAACTTGTATTGTTCTGAGTCGAAAATGTTTGTGAGATGTCAACAAAGACTTTTGGCATCAATGACGCAGTTTAGTGATAACTACATTATCAGCTAGGATATACTATATCTATAGGCAAATTCCGGTTTCATATTTACAGGCCTGATATTTACAACTAGTTTTTTACCTCCACGTTAATAATAATTTCAGGAAAAAATACATTCTCATAGTTAAAGAATTAATATTAAGTATGAAGACGTTTTAAAGACATAGTACATGAGGAAGTAGTAAATCCACTTTTATATTATACCATACCAATAGGAGAATCTTTCATGTTAATTAGGGACGATAAATTTGTCAATCTATTCATTCGATAATGCATGTTGTTTTCTTTTGATTTCGTTTCGCAAGAGCAATAAAATGTTTTTTAGGCAAATAGTAGAAATTTCACTTACTTTCATTCATTTTGTTGACAAAATTTAAACATGCTGATGCATGGAAGTTCGCACGAAAAATTATTTGCACATGTTAAAAAGAACATGTTCCGACAAATAATAGTCAGATCTAAGAAGTACATAACTTAGTAAGAATCATTTATCTTACTATTATTTCTTAGAATTATCCTCTTCACTTGACCAATGTTTTTCCTGTTCTTGCAGTTCGAATTCCCATCGTAATTCTAATTCCCGCATATCATTTGCGATACCTGCTTCGTAGGTATCTTCCTAAGAACCAATTTTAAGTTTTATATAAATTTTTAATCGATTATTTTTACAATAAGCAGATTTGATATATTTAATTTCTTTCTTCCAATGCAGTACCACAACACCATAACTTACTTCTTCGGGCTTATAATCTTGACTGAAATTTTGAGAACTAAGTAAATTGTTCGACGATTGAATCCAAGGTACGGTACCGTATGGACTCCAATTTCGTACGTCTTTTTCTTTTTCTCTGATGCCAGCTTCAATCATTTGTAATTCTTGTGCTAACCTTTCCCCGGCCGTAAAAGTTGCACCTTGTGTGGCAAGCTAAAAATGTTTTTACATATTAATGTTATTAAATATTTTATTTGAAAGCAAACAGTAAATGAATAATACCTTCAAGTCATTAATCTTCTTCTCAAGATGTTTTAATTGTTGTTTTACCTTTTGCGACTCAAGAATTAAGCTGGAATAAATTTAATTATAATAAGATTAAATGTTCCAAATAATTAACAAGAAAATAATAGTGTATTAAATATTAGCTTACTCTTTAGACATACTATCTGGTCGAGGAAGTTGTGTGTGCGTTGACGTATCGGATATATTACGACCAAATGTAATGTAACTATCTTCAAAATTACTGTTATTGATAGCCTGTATTCCTCCATTTGCACCAATTGTAGCATAAGCTGTAATAGAATCTTATATTTTCTAGTGCTCTTTCTCTTGCTCCCAAAAACATTTTTCATTACACTTACGTTGATTTCCATAATACCAAGATGTAATAGAATTTGTAGTTGGCATAGATCGATAAGCAGATATTGTAGGAGATGTTCCTCCATCTGCATAGAAATTAGTAGACTGTACGCCATTAGTAGATCTAAAAGAAAATTATTTTGTTATGACTTAATATCTTGTATTTATTTTTCGTAAACAATATTTCTTTACTTGATAAAGTTATAAAAAGAATTATTACCTGATTAAGTTTTTGGATAGTTTAGAAATTGGTCCATATTTACTATTTGATGATGCGTCAAATGGCACAAATTCATCATCGAATAGAATGGGATCTGCACAACGGAAATTATTGTTGCAATTTATATTTGTTGAAGAAACCATTGGATTATTTGGTGTGTTTGTCCATATAGAGAAATTCGATGATATTGTGTCTCCTTGTATGTCGTAATTCTGTAAATAGAAAAAGAGAATAATAAAATATATGTTCCAAACTTTCATTGTAATTTCAGCACTGAAATATTACAATTGTACCGTTTTCATCTGTGGCCCTTGTTTGTTGACAATCGTTCCAAGTTGGTTTAATATTTCCACCTTGCGTTGCAGTAACATCGCCAATGTTTTTGCAACAGTTCGCTGCTATAGTATACGAGAACATTTTAACATGCAGTATGCAGAAATATTTCAATATATACAGTAGAAGTTACTAACATATAAGAATAATCATATTACCTTTTTAGTATTAGATATTCCATTAGTCATATTAGATGAAAGCTGCGACGAATCCCAAATATTAAGATTAGGTGCAGTGTAATCAACAGGTGTATTAGGCATAATATAATGAGAACAATGTACGTCAATATTTTTCGTTGGTACCACAGGTAACATTCCTTGAGGAGATGGTAGCATATAATTCGTTAATGATCCGATAAAATTGTTTTCATTTGTTGGGTTGTGATGTTGTATTGGATTAACTTTATTCATAGAATTAAAGCCTGAAAATGATATAATTGTAATTTTTCCAATCAATGTTTTGTATTATTTATTTTATACAAACACTTACTTTCCCTATGAGTATTATCATGCGACTTTATGGAATGATAAGATAAATCGTCATTTTGTTTAAATGTCTTATTATTTGATCCAGTAACTGATTTGTCTGTTTTCGCATCCGAATGGTTGATTCCAGGTAAACTTGATCTGAGACTCAATTTCCGACTTTTTGATCTATATCTAATAAGAGAGTAGATGTACATACATAAGAGATACATTTATACAGAATTTTCTTAGAATTTTCTTGAACACGTACATGTATACTTACTTATCTAGTTCCATGTCACTATGAGCAAATGTACAATTAGTAGACCTAGGACAAGAGCCTCTAAGTGCGAGATCTCGACACATGCTCACTTTATATTTTGGTTGTCCAGGACCTACATTGTGGGTACCATCTTGTGTTTTCCGATTACCGTGTTGTTGAATGAACTCTACTAACGCTGCGACTACAGTTCTAACAGCTTCTAATGCTGCTCGACATTCTGCTAATGTAGGAGGTTCAGTTTCTATAACAAAATTAATCAGTTAAATGAATCCGAAGTTAATCCAAATATTTAATTTGTTTAATATAATGTTGCAATGTAATGGATCATACCTGGGCTAGGATCTATTGCAGCTAGCAATTCTAGTTGAGGTCTTAGACTACTTAATTGTCCAGGATCAGGAGTACGTTGAAGAGCAATAACCAATTCTTGTACACTTTGAGCAAAAGATTGTGGAGTTTGAAGTTTATCTATAATACTTTGCATATGAGATTTATGGCTTGTATCTCCATATAACAATGCAGACCATTGATCAGGTGCTATTCTTAAACCAGCTTCAGTCGCAATTTGCACTATTTGAGCATCATGCTCCCTCCTCAAAGCTTCATATGTTCTAAACTCTTCTTTTAATTGCATTAATGATGAATCTCCTTCTCGTTTAGATACCTATTCAAACATTCTATTTAAGTATTGTTCTTAATAACAAATATTCATTATTGCAATTGAAGAATAATTCTTACCTTAAAACAACTTGCTCTATACAACAATTGTACAACATGTCCTATGCTAGTTTTAGAAGCTTGAGGAAAATGTGATTCTAGACGTTGAACTACAAACATAACTAATACTTTCCTAGAAAGAGCAGATCCATCTTCCAAAGCCAATAAAACAAGTTTTAGTACTTCTTCTTGCATTGCTGCAAAGAAATGTTTATTAGTATATATTACTTTATTCATATTTTTCATTGCTATTGAGTTATTTGATAGTAACATACCTGGCCCAAGAAATTGACATCCACGAGCTCTTACAGCAGCCCATAGATTAGCATTAAGTTGTTGTGGATTTTGATGTTGTAGTATCAACTCTGTAACTGATCTTTCACCCAAACTTCTAGCTGCCCTTACTGCACGCGCTCTTCCTTCTGGTTCAACCAACTGGCAACCAACTAAAGTTACCAATTTCCTTTGCATAGGTCGAGAAACAAGTCCAACACCTGTTGTTTAGTTAAACATAGGCTCAGATTATGTAATGTTATTATAGAATTGTCTACACAAATAACCATTAATATTACCTGTAGCTAAAGAAGGATTTGTCTGACATGGTTTGAGATATAGAGCAAGTTCCTCAATACAACGTTTTGCAACCAAATAATTAGCATGGTCTTCAGGTGGTAGCAATTTTTGATAAGCTGTTGCAACATTTGTGGGAACAGGATTTCCCACCAATTGTAATAAAGCTTCATTTACTGGTAATCTTTCTATTTCTGTATTAATAATACTCTAAAATATGTAATATAAATAAATTATAGTTCATAACAAGAGGTAATTTTATATTAAATATTTTAAATAACAAAAGTCAAATATATAAATATACAAGTTTATTTGTATGATAATAATAATAAAACTATTTACTTGATCAAAAGGGCATTGTTTACGATGTAAATTTGCAAGGCACGTACGACATATGGTATGACCACATCCTAACGATATTGGACCACGTATGGCCACATCAAAGTCATGACAGCAAACTGGACACGAAAGAAATTCAGTCCACTGTGGTGCCTGTATTGGCATTCTATAACAAGATCATATTAAAATATTCCTTTCATTGTTTAGTTTCACAACTTTCTGCAATACCATTACTTCTTAAGAATAATTAAAACAAATTTCACATCTATAATTAAAACATTTAATTTAATTCCTATATAATAATTCATTTACATTTATTTAATGAAATCGTAGAAACAAGAAATTACGGAATACATCTCGCAATAAGATGAACTAATTTCGTGGAAACCTATAAATTTAGCAAATTATTAGAAGTAAATTTTATTCATTAAATTTTATTTTACAAGTTTCTAAAACCAATAATAAATCTAGAACAAAACTTGGTTTTGATTGCAAAACATTTTTCTATAGCTATAAATCTCTTCGAAACAATAACGTTTTCCTATCAATTGTTTTTTATACGATGATTATAGTTTTCCTTTGATCCCATAAAGCATGAAATCAACTTTTGTCTCTAGAAAATAATACGAAGAAATTATTTCGTATATAATTTTAATCACGCAATTAAATGAAAAATTTTTTAATCGTTGTCGCTATTACTCGTGTCCGTCGAATGTCTGCTCTACATAGAATAAGAAAAAAAGAAATGATATCCGCTTATGCCACGAGGAAATATGTCGATGTATTGTTGTTAAAATAACGAATAATTAATAGAAAAATTCACCTCGTTTTTGCCTTTACAAAACATCACATTAACTACTCCGTTACTTCGCATACAGTTCTGCCATCGAAGCAGGAACAGATGAACCAGAAATCGTAAGATGAGCTCAGCACGATATTCCTCACGTATACTTTTTTACCTCACTAGCACCCATGACGAAAACAATCTAGAAAAATAACGTCCCAACTCCTCTCGACAGAGAGCGCTATAAACAACATAATACCAAATTTTCAAAATTTTACGAATTGCAAATTTAATATAATTAAAATATAATATACATATTATATGTTTATTATAATATAACTAGTTATAGTTATACTAGTTATAACTAGTTTGCGAATTTGTATGAAAATTCAGATAGAAATTGTTTTACCTGTGCAATTCTGTGCAATTTTACACTTTTACGTTTCCTATAAATGCATAAAATCTGCAGTCTGTTCATAATTAACATCTCTTTAAAATAGTTTCAATAAACATTGATATATTTTTTAACATTGAAAGATTCGAGATTTAGTTCAATTCATTGGTATTTGTAATATATTTATAAACTGAAAATTTAAATGAATTTTCTAAATAACGATATATTAAAGATAAAAAAGTATCCAAGTCACTGACTGATTATCGTATTTGAATTAGGTTTGCGTTAAATTTTCTAAACAACGATGCACCAAAGATACAGGTCACCGAATGGTTATTGCGTTTATATTAGGTTTAGGATAAGTTCCCTAAACTACGATGTATGTAAAGTAAAAAAAGTATCCAAGTCACTGATTGGTTATTGTATTAGTATTTTTATTCATTTTATTAATGCAATATATTTATCTGTTTCAGATAATCATAATCGAGTTTCACATCTAGGAAAATTCTAAATATACGATTTGTTTCCCTTGGTTCTCTGTCTCGGAATATATTGTATTACTGACATTACCTAGTTTCTGGATGGGAAAGACGGTGAATATGCGTTCTCTTCACACAAGATTCGTATGAGCTTCAATATACTGAGCGAAGTTTGACTTCAATTTGACTGTGATTATTGATCAAAATCATCAAATAAATAGATACTTTGCCCTGACACGCTGGCAAGATAAATTCTAAATAAACATGATATCGCCAATAGATGAACCTTTATTCTCTGATATTGCACTTCGTATGCTAATGAATACCGTTTCGCATCCTATCGAATACGCTAAAGTTTTAATACAGGTAACAAATATACTTAGTGGATAATTGACGCAGAAACTAAAATTGTTCAAAGGAAACTTATAATTTTTATTTATAACAAAATAGATCGGATATGAACCGATTCCACCACGACCTACAACTACTTTATTTGGACAACCGGCTTTAGCTTTACCTAACGTTTTTCAGTACGGTAAACAATTTTATTTATAGTCATTCTTTAGTGTCATAAATAAATTAAACTATGAGATTTTGAAATTACTTTGTCATTTTGATTGATGCAAACTGCTGTTTCTTTTTCTTTCTTTCTTTTTTTTTGAAATTATTACTTTACAGTTAGATACATAAAGAATGTAGATGGATTCACTGGTTGCTACCGTGGTCTTATTCCAAAATTATGTGCCTACACTGTGAGTGCTGTAGCTTTTGAAAAAGCTTCTAAATGCATTAAATTTAATGATGAACCGAGTAAAGAAATTTATGATTGCGATTTAGAAGAAAGGTAAATGTATAGATATGTATATCTGTATGTGTAACATAAAGTTTTCAAATGATAGTTATAAAAATGCACATTACATTTTTTTATAGTCAGAATCATAAAAAATGTATATATGAATTCATACGAGACCTAATTAGTAGAATGATTGGAATTATAGTTAGCCATCCGTTAGATGTTATTGCGTTAAGGATGATGGCACAATTTGTTGGTGGAGAAACAAAATACAAGTATGTAGATACCACAATATAGATAATAGAACTCAAAATACATGTATAATATATTTTGCTATTAATCATAGATGCATTATCTCTTTGTTTACGTTAACAGCGGATTGTTTAGATCGTTTGTAGAAGTATACAAAGAGAATGGAATCATGGGATACTATGCAGGATTATTACCTCGGCTCATTGGAAATGCTGCTGTATTAATGCTAGTCAGTTCATCTACTTATGTTATTGATAAATACATTATAAGTGATAGAGAATTGAAACCATATGCAGTTTCTGTCATAAGGGTAAACAGATTAATTATTTAATTATAATATACATATCATGACAAATATTACAACTTATTCTTTACAGTTTATAGTAACAACAATTACATATCCATTTTTAGTGGTATCACACTGTATGGCAGTTAATAATTGTGGGTAAGTTGATTTGAAATAAAGATAATTTTGTATTTATTTTAGAAGAGTTAAAATACACATTAATTTAATAAATTTTATTCATCAAGATTAATTGCCGGTCTTCCTCCACAAATGCCAATTTACAATAGCTGGTTAGATTGCTGGTCTCACCTTTCAGCTGCCAACCAGTTAAAAAGAGGAAACAGTCTCTTATGGCGTTATTATATGGGGCCACAAGTGATAATTAATGGAAAGCCAATACCCATTAACAAATACAATTTCCACTTGCAAAGTACAACATAGTAATAAGACATTGCATTTATTTGTATTTGAAAAACTAATAGTAAAATCACTTCTGTGCTATATACTTTTTTTTTAAATTTGCTATTACAGTACATTGTTACATTTATATATTCCTTTAAATCAATCCTACTTGTTATTACACCAAATATTGATTAAAAATATTTTTCTTTGGTATATATATTTTATCAGAAAATATAATTCATATTGAAAACTGAACCATAAGTATTTTAAACATGTACAAGTATTAAAGAGTATTAATGAGTACAGTTACTATTACTAGCTTGGTAACTGACATTCCCTTTGGCGTGCAATAATTGCATTTAAATTACCATTTAAATAAAGTAATATCTTTAAAAAAAAAGAACATAATATAGAAGTAGTTACCCCAATTAATTTTTTTGTATCTGTATCGCATTCGACAATAACTGTTCGAACATTATTGAATTTTACAATATGTCTTATGTATAAAGTGTATAAATTGGTATTGTACCACTTTAAAAAGTTCTAATCTTATATGAAAAAACTATTTCCTACAAAAATTATCTTTTATAGTATCTGTATATATACTATGAAAATAGATAAATATAACAAAAAGTAAAATTAAGTTATGCAATCAAAATTCGTTTTATATACACTTTCATTTGTTTAAGATTTATAAATATACATCTGCTTGCTACAATAGCCATTCCATAATTCTTTTATGCAAAATGTGGAGATTAAAAAGAATATTTGATAAAAAGTAAAATTCTTGAAAATAAATAAGTATTCAAGTATGTACGATTTTCATTATTTATTATTTTGATAATTTCAATCAATTTACAACGTGATTATGTCATCAGGCATCAAGAAGTTTGCATATTGGATTATCGAATTGTATTTGTTTTTTTAAACATCCTACAAATACTATACTGAAGCCTACATTATTATATAGTACGCCTTTTCGACTCTTGTATAAAAAAAATATCGACTCGGAGTACAACTTTAAATACATACACATGTTTCATCAAATATTTCATTTGAACTTTAATCTATCTCTGTAATGCATTAATATGAATGTGAATATTGAACAAAGCCATGAATACATCTTTTTAACGTATATTTGTCCATTTTAAGTTCTACTTAATTAAAACAAACTTGTATTGAAACTTTGTGTTATTGAATAATAAGAGCATTGTAATTTTTACTGTAATAGTAATGTGGAATCAGTTATCCACAATTCATGTTCCAGTCTACAGATATTGTTTCAATAGTAGAAGAAACATCACTTACTGAGCTTAATACTTGATACATATTATAGTTATAATCTCTAGGCATTATAAGATTCTTGTCTCAAATTTCTACTCTAATTCCTTTATATTAAATATCATTTTTGGTTTAAACATGTTATTTATACATTTACTTGCGAATAAAATTATATAATATACTTCATTGTTTTTTGTTATACAAATCTGTTTGATTATTAAATTGATTCGTTTCTAAAATACTTTAATGAATACATCCATAAAAAAATAAATCTGAGAAAATTAATTTGGTCAATCTGAAATGATACATTACATATCTAAAACCTTCACGAAGGTAAAATATTCAAGTTTGAACAATTTATTAATGTTACATTTCGCATTATTAACATCAAAGAATAAAAGGCATTTGTGACGTTTTTCGATCGGCGAATATATTTATTACTTATTTTCAACTTAATGTATAAGGATATTTATGTATAAGCATAGCAATTTAAGTATGAATAAGCCTAAAAATTGACGAAGAACTGTATTTCTTAATTTTAATGCAAGTTAAAGGAATGTATTTTTCCAAGGTAAATTTACGTAACTTCTTTTCTTTTTTTTTATTTTATTTATCGCTAGATCTTTCTGCATCTATGCAATTCCATGTCTTTTAATATTTTGTATATAAGGTAATCGTTCTGTTTTACTTCAATTTTCCTGAAAATTTAATGTTATGCAACCACAAGACAGTATCACTATAGAACTGTACATCATTTGGTTGATCTTTTTTTACAATGCAATAAAGATTCGAACCATTAACATTTAATATTTATTTAACAAATATTACCTTATGCTAGTAAATATAACAAGTGATTGCTATCAGGTTTATATTATCACGACAATATTTAATAAGTTTCATACTCTATATACATGGTGAAATACTGTATGTCCAGGAATGTTTTACAGAACCAATTAGTATGAAGCATGTTTTTCGATTGTAGTTACTTTAATCTAAATTATGTCTTTGTACATTTAAACAATAAATATGTAGCATATCAGAAAAACTGTTCAGTATTCACATTCCTTGGCAAAAGTTCTAACAAATACCTTGCAAGTTTTTTCATTCAGGAATCAATTTCAAGTACTGCGTAATGAAAGATTCCTCTTTTTCCATCTTTAAATACTACGTATGTACAACAATACATATATCATTGATCGTTATAAAAGAACGGAACTTAAAATAAATAAAGTACTAATATTACTGTGGCAGTATAGTACTTAACTCATTAATAGAATGTATCTTCTTTGAGAAGATATGATCATTATCTTATGATAATCTATTAACTAAAATTTTGTTGTTTCTATGTTGACATTGAACAAATAATATGTTACCAACTTATAATTGTTCCCAAAATAACTAATTAACAATGATTTAAACTATACAGTTTGTCTTAGAATGATGCATAATATAAAAATTCAAATTTATTAACAATACCTGACAACTTTAGTTGATTTTATGCTAAATAATATTAAATATTTTGAGATATAAAACATAAATTTCTGTTGTATGATTTCATCATCTAATAATAAACTAGAATATACAACGTTTAAAGATTTGCGTGAAAATAAAATTCTAAAACAATGTCCTTGTAATGTTAATCTATCTGTAATTACTAAAAGAATAAATATCCATCAATATCTATAATGTAAAATTATTTGCTTGTTAAATACTTCTAGAGTATGGAACTTTATGTATATTCTTTTCATACCATACCAATGTAATGTACATAATGTATCAATAGTTCTAGAAATTTTCCGAGAAATATACGCAATATTGAAAATATAATAATCGTTATTCAACGGATTTTATATGTTCATAGTAACAAAAATATCTTTTTTTCTAGTATTACATTTACTATGGAAAATTGACTCATATTTTTATACATATGTATGATGGCCAATTTTTTATTATACCCCAAAATATCTTGTATATCCTGTTCGTCAGAGGGAGGGATTTAAAAACATATACTTTAAAAATTATCTATACATTACGCTAAAAGTTTACATACCTATTCGTTATGCTGTTGTAATGTCTTACATTCATATTAATCTTCATATAATAGTTCAAAATTTTCTTTCAAATATCTACCAAATATTACAAATAATGTTAGTATATAATTCGTTATCCTTCTGCATAAAGTTCCATCATCTTATTGTTCTTTGAAGTATAACTTGAATTTATGACGAATATTATGCAGTTATCTTTAGAATTATGCGATAAGTTATATAGATATAATTTCATTATTTAAAATATCGTTGATCGTTTGATTAGGAATAATATACATGTATTGAAAATGATAATTCTCTATTATACATTTTAAATAATTCGTGTTTGACTATAAACGTAAATTAGGCCATCGCAACAGTGCAATAAGTTTCGTTCGATGCGAATGGTTACAATTATTCGTAATTAGTGCATATAACATACACAGATTTCTATCTGGCTGCAGACATTTACTTTAAATCCTTTCGCCTATTTCAAGGAAATAAGATAATAGTACGTATATGTACGTTTCAACATTCATTATTCATCTCTCGTTCCTATTGTAATTAACATTTGTTTTTACTACTACTTCTTTATGTATATTACAATGTAGATATAGATAAAACAAATGATAAAACTTTTGTTTATCTAAATCCTCGTTTAATACTCATTGCAATGTCATGAATCATTTTCTGCATCATGAAATACTATAACTATCGAATGAATAGATTAATTATTTCAAGTCTAATTCGACTTCTGGACTCTCTAATGAAAAAGGTTTTAAATTTTCCACTATTGGTGTTTGATCAGGATCGACACGTATGCGGATTCTATTTGTTTCTAAAGATCGCGGAAGTGTACGCGGAAGATCATCTTTGTATGAGCCAGACATAGGCGATGTATATGGTACATAAATTCGTACAACATCTGGACTTGGTTGATGAGGCGTTGCCCTAGGTGTGGGTAAACCACCACTGCCAGAGCTAGCATTAGAAATATTACTTTGAGTATCAAGACTATTGTCTAACGCTTGAGACCGTGTCGCCGAACTAAATACAGAAAGGTCAGCTGTCGAGGTAACAGATGTATCTGCCAATGACCGGCGTGAGCCATTGGGAGAGGCCCCATCATCAAGACTTGGATCAAATGAGAATTTGCTTCCTGCACATATATGTAATTTTTATTATACTGCAACAGGATATCCGAACAATCGTGTTTTCACAAAATACTTTCACATAGTAAGTGTAATACATTTGATTTAAAATCTGTATTAATTAAAGCTTGTCTCTAAAAACAGACGCCTCACGCTTTTCTTTATGAATGAAATACTAATTAATTGACAATTAAGTTTAACGTGATTCTCATAATTTAATATTACTGTTACGTAACAAGAATATTTTAAAACGTGCACTGATATTTTAGCCTTTTTTCTTTTAATACTTTTTTGTATGAAATTTCCTGAGTATTCTAAAATAATCACAGTCTATTACTCCTTACTTTTTATTTCATAAAAAAATTATCAATGAAAATTTCTGATACAATCTTAAAGGCAAGTGTAGTTTCATTTTAAATGATGCTAAATCTATATAAAAAAATTTACTTACGATTATATAGCAATAATTATAATACTTCAAAATATGGCTTATATAATATTTCTGTAAAGTTCTATTTATATATGTATACGTTTACGAGCATATATATATATACGTAATTGAGCAATATCATACTTTTTAATCTCAGAACCTTATCTTTGAAAAGTACCTTACAGTCTAGTATTATATATAACCATTATATCAATCTCATCTGTATCTGTACTTTTATCTTTCTCCTCATCCTTAATAATACTCTCTTGTTTAGAATGTAGAAGGCAAGTATCTGTGTTACCATGTACTATGTTTTCACTATATCGTAACTCACCGCCAAGACCACAACTGGTTTGTTCAACCGGTGTTGTACTTTCTCTACCGTCATCAGCGAGTACAAGATCTCTACGTTGTGTTATAGATTCTCGCATTACGTGTTGTGCTTCGCTAAATTCTTCAGTACGTCTCCCAACCTAAACATATTAAAATATGTATTAAAGACGAGGTTATTTTTATTAGTTATTTCTAGATTACCTTGCTTGCAAAAGTAGGTTCCTTAAATGTGCCAAATGGGAATCGTGGTAATTCGTGTGGTAAGGGAGGGCCAGGATAATCCAACTTGGCACGTTTTAGTTCTTCCATACTACGTTCCATAGTACTTATTACTGTATCATCATCAAAGCAAAAATCTTTTTCTAATTTAATTTGCAAATAATTACAAAATTCATCTAAACTTTCCATCGGCATAAGAAAACGTTTATGCATTTTCATGACCGTGTATGCCATAGCAGGTAAAATGCGATCCCCATCTAATAAAAATATATCCCAAATTCGAAGACCGAGGCTCACAGGTGTCTGTTATAAATAAATAATTGTATTTAGATACCGTATGGTATGTATTAGGTTGTCCTAAAAGTCTCTTTTGCTTTATAAGGAAATAATAGATGCAAGACATTTTTTGTTTTATTGGAACAAACTTTTGTCCAACAGAACAAAATGGATCATACATAATTCAATAAAATAATATAAAAAAAATGTTGTGTATCTATTACTTGCTTATAAAACGAAAGAGACTTTTAGGACAACCTAATAGAATAGATTTTATAACGATTTAGAAAACAAAGTATAAAATATTTTCTTACCCTCTCTTGGAAAACAACAAAAAACCATTTTAGCGCATAAAGAATAGAATCACAACCACATTTATCGAGTTTCCGTTTTAATTTTGGTAAAAATTTATTCATAATTTTATCATGATGCTCTATGAAACGATTTAATTTTGGAAATCCGTCAACATAAAATCCTATAAATATAAATATTTGTTTAATATTAAGCCAAAACATTTTTTAATATTGAATTTATGATACAAGTTCAGACCATGCATGGTATATTTTTTATCAGCAAGCAACACAGAAAGACCCCAAAATGCATCTTCTTCATCCATATACAATAAAAGTAATCCAGCTAATACAGACATCCCTTGACAATAACCGACTTCCATATTGTACATACTATAGGCAGCCAATACATAAAACATAGATCGTTGTTTTATGCTATACCTTTCTCTGTAGAAAATAATTAAAAATTTAATATAACTTTCAATAAATGTATACTAAGTTTTTATGCATTTTTAGAAATCTTTTATATAATTTACACACCTATAATTGATATGATCTCTATATTGTCTAGCTACATCAGCATCGATTTGTCTTATTTCTGTAGACCATTTACGTGCAAGTTGTAACATCTCTTCATATTTACCAGCTTGTTCTTTCTTTAAATTTTTAATACCCAATAACAATGCCCACACTTGACCACGAAATCTATTAGGAATTCCTTTATATACTCTGCGCCTTAATTTTTCCTTAGTTGAAGAACTATCCCATTGTTTTGTCATTTTCTCCCATTTCTTTAGTCTTTCCATTTCCACCCGGTGAGTCTTAATCTCATTAGGATCTGGTTTTTGTGGCAAACGTTTGTCACTAAAATATAAATGTTACATGTTAATGACAAGATAACAATAATAATTACTGTATATTATTATAATAATTACTGTATGAATCCATATCTGTCTGTGGTATGATATACTTCAAAGGTAGGATCTTCCCAAGGATCGATTTCTGCTCCATTTTCTCTACCACGGTCGTAGCAGCTAAATATTCTATCTCGCTCTGCAGCAGACCGTTTCAATAATTCTTCCTCATTCATCCCCCGTGAGAATTCGCAACCAGATTCTTACAAACATGCCGTCTTGTTAAGAGGATTCTATTCACCCTAGGCTGTTATCTACAATAAAAATTTTTATATTATAAACAATCTTGATAACCTTTAAAATTTTTATATACAGTTTCATATACCAACATAAACTCTAACAATACGTACATTTTTGAACTGTTAGTAATATATCACTGATAAATTAAATACAAAATAATCGCAATTTCGATCTTATAAAGAAAGAAGTACTAAATATATCCTAGGTTATTGTTGAGATAAATAATGCACTGTTATTTTTATACATATACGAGAAGGTGAACCGCAATTTTATTTTATAAATTTCGACGTTCTAAACTTAACGTACTACATATTGACAAGAAGCAAGGTTATATACATAGAAAATAAGTGATACTCTTAGTAATCAATCTGGATCTTACCGCTAAGAAACTGATTATATTAATATAAACACTGCATACTTAAGAATTAATTAGTTTTCTTCGTTTCATATTACATACATATAAGAAATCATTTCTTCGGAAGTCACTCGTTCAGCAAAACTACCGTACATACATACATACATACATACACACATACATGCAACTTCAAGTCGGATTTAGATGTTTCCATTCTCTTCTACGTATAAGTGTTGCCAACGCATTTACTCTAAACAAAGGCTTTTGCCAAGTTATCATCTGAATTATGTTGGAAATACCTTTATCACACAATATTTCTATTTATTATTATTATTATTACTATCATTATTTTAGTATCACTAAGGTGTGTCGTCGAGTATAATCTTTATGTTTGTATGGCAAAACATATAACTCAACTAATTTATGTTCTATCGACTTATAATTAACGCTGTTTACATATACATAAAGCTATTTTACAATGTCCGCTTATTTTTTACTAAAATAAAAATACTGCAATTATTCTACCTATAAATGAACAGTTTTGTACACTTAAATAAAAATTCTATTTATAGTTTTGAAATGTAGACAAATTTTCTTCTTAATATCCTTATAGACACTCTGTTTATCTCTACTCCTTATCAGATTCCTTCAGAAATCACAATGTAATATTGTGAACCTCATGTATAATCAATTTATTTTTATTTATTTATAAATGCTATTTATAAATACTTAAGCCATAGATCTACTTGTGACAAAGCTTATAATATGTATTAGAAATTTATATAAGAGCAATTTTATATATATTTAATTAGATATTTAAAATGTAAGATAAGTCAGGTCGCAAATTAAAACTTTAAATTTCAGTTGTAATAAAGAAAAAGAAGTGAAGGATGACGAAAATGAATGAATTCCTCTCTTTCATTATTAACATAGTTGTAGAACTTGTTATAGACTCATAATTTATTTAATTTTAATAATAGGTTCATATAGCAAAAAACCAATGGCGCATAGGTTAGTGTATTATCAACATTTAAGTTATATTGTAATCTCAATTTCCCTTTGTTAAAATTGCTAGAACTAAATAATACTAGATAATATCTTTAAATATATTGTAAATTGATGTACAAGAAATTAATCCTAAAGTTCTTAGAAAACCTACTTTAAAGCAAAGAAACTTCAGTATAAAAATAAATTCTAAGTTCATAATAATATGAATGAATACAAAGGCATTAAAGTTAGAGAAGCTTTATCATTAACATTAGCTACCAAAGATTATAAGATAAAAATTATACTAAACAGGTGTATTTAAAAATGGAATATATATATGAAAAAACACAACTCAAAGAAAAGGAACCAATTCTCCTTCCCACATACATTTATTTTGCAATATTCAAAATTCCTAATGTAGCGTTACAGACGTAATTTCGATTACTCAATAGTTTTCAAAAATAAAAAATTCACGTGTTGTATAAACCTATAAAATTCTTATAGAAAATAACAAATTTGTTATTTTAACTATTCAAATACTTTTAGTATAAAAAATTCACATATCAAATCTATAGAATTCCTATACAAAATAAATATTACTTCATTTAATCAAATACTTTTAGTATCAAAAATTTACGTTAAAATACAAATTGTTTTCAAACAGATATGTTCCCCTGTATAAAAGTATTTGTGGCCCTGAAAAGGGCCATTTATGTTATTAGTCTGAAGTCTAAGCCTTTTTTTCGGTTTTCTTTGGCAGAAGTACAGCCTGAATATTTGGAAGAACACCTCCTTGCGCAATGGTAACACCAGACAGAAGTTTATTTAATTCCTCATCGTTGCGGATGGCAAGTTGCAAATGTCTCGGAATAATTCTAGTTTTCTTGTTATCTCGTGCGGCGTTTCCCGCCAATTCGAGAACTTCAGCAGCCAGGTACTCCATAACTGCAGCCAAATAAACTGGAGCTCCAGCACCGACTCTTTCAGCGTAATTTCCTTTTCTCAAAAGTCTGTGGATACGACCAACTGGAAATTGCAGTCCAGCTCTGTTCGAACGAGACTTTGCCTTAGCTTTAGCTTTTCCTCCTTTCCCACGACCAGACATTATCGGTTAACTTTTGGATATAAACAAACAGATCACTAACGTTACAACTGTTCGCTGCAACAAGCAGGGAACTACTGTTTTCGACTTTACCATTTCAGCTATTTATAGGCGCAGCGATACCTACTCCCGGACCAATCACTAACAAGTTCTATTGTGATTGGTGACAAGAAACAGATGTTTCGTACAACCGCTTTATGTCCTCTCTCTCTCTCTCTCTTTTCGCGCTCTTTCTCTTTCAGCATATGTAATTATTTTATTCTATAACCTGCAAAAAATATTAGGGTAAATAGTTTAATATATCTACATAAACTATCTTTGTTCGAAATTTCTATTTAAAAATAATTTCCATAAAAATTTCGTAAATATGAGAGTACGTACATATATCTCATAACTTTCTTTTCTTTTCTTCCTTTTCACTTTTTCAACAACATTATTTCTTAGGATTTGACATTTTTGAAAATTACAAAGCCATTTTAATTATTTTTTTATAGTAGCAAGTAATAGTTAAATAATACTGTAGTATAACTGTATTTAAATAATATTTTGTCATAGATCCTCGAGAATCATAAACTATTCATTACGAGAAATTAGTAAATAGCTGATATAAGAAAGTTAAATAAACTATAATTCTTTACTTCAAACAACCTATTTCTAATCAATTTTTTGAAAAATTTACTTTTCTTGGTTGTGTTACTCTTTCAGTAAACCGGCGATAGCTTGAATGTTAGAACGCTTGTAATACGAACATCTGTGGCTCTCTAAGAAACTCACAAAATGTATAATCGTCTGACATAACAAAGAACAATTCTTTACAATGAAAAATTTATACAAGAGAAAAAGAAACTGAATATTATATTCGTATATATAATATTTTTATATATTACATATATAGTAATATATACAACGTATAGCTATAAATAAAAGTATGGCAACAATACTTATTTTGTACAGTATTGTAATAAAAGTATACGTACAATTTTGTAAAAAACACAAACTTTGATTTAATTTCGTCGTTTCTTAATAAAATTACATATGTAATACCTTTGTTCGGAATAATATCGACTCTAGAATCAAAATATTTTCATTTGGTATTATTACTATTACAAAGTTTAATATCATTACTTGTGATATGTTTTGAAAATTCATTGATAAAAGTACTTACAAAGTTCACAATGGTTATATATTTAGAATAGTTCTAAAATCGATTCCTTTATCGACTTTATGATACTGAAAACTTACGTTTTATTAAAAAGTTCATTATCTACTTTTTAACATTTATTTCTATCGTACAACTATTTAATGATAATTCATTATCATTAAATAATCCATATATTTAAACTTTGGATCTGGAGGTAATATTTTACCAAAAACGATTGCATAACAAATCCCAATTTCTACAGATTCACCCAAAATTCTATAAGAAAATCTATTTTATGCTAATTCAGCCTCTTCATTCATCATATAAGGCAAGTAAGATCACTATTTTTCAATTATTATATCATATTATAATATTCGATTAATTAATATCATACTATAATATACATAATATTCTTTGTAAAATAGTTCAAAATTATAATTATATTCATATTATCATTTAAATATAATGAATTAATTTAGTCATATCAAATGTTTATAGAATGTAAAAAATACACTTTTATAAAAAAATGAGTATAACTCAACGTTTAAAGCACATAAAAACGCACGTAACCATGTGTGGAATACATTCTATGAAATCAATTTCCAGGTAACAACAACAGCAGCGCGCCAATCGCGTGGCGAGGAATTCCATCTAGCGAGCATGAAGTGCCCTGATTGGCGCGCTGCTGTTACGTGATTTGGCTATATAAAGGAAGGGTTGGCATTGGATCAGCAATTTACAACCGACTCTTGTAACGGTTACATCGTTAGAAGTATTGAATTTTGAAGCGTTCTGCATTCAACATGCCGCCAAAAGTAAGTGGAAAAGCTGTGAAGAAAGCCGGTAAGGCTCAGAAAAACATAAGCAAAGCCGATAAAAAGAAGAAGAGGAGAAGGAAGGAAAGTTACGCTATCTATATCTACAAAGTGCTGAAACAGGTGCATCCTGATACTGGTATTTCTAGCAAGGCAATGAGCATCATGAACAGTTTTGTTAATGATGTTTTTGAACGTATTGCTGCTGAAGCATCAAGATTGGCGCATTATAATAAACGTTCTACAATTACCTCTCGGGAGATCCAAACTGCTGTGAGACTACTGTTACCTGGTGAATTGGCTAAGCATGCAGTAAGCGAAGGTACTAAAGCAGTCACCAAGTATACCAGCTCCAAATAAGAAGATATATCTAAATTGATACAATAAACTGGCATTGAATTTTAAGATTGATAAGCAAAAGAAATGGTCCTTTTCAGGGCCACCAAATTATATTAATGTTGGAACATTGTTCGCATATAGTTAACATAAGTTACACATATTTGTATATCCTTTGCAAAAAGTTTTTAAAATTCATTATGACTGTTTTGTAGTATGAAATAGGATGATGTCTTGAAAATGGCTTGAGAATGTTTCCATTCATACATACCTTAATTAATACCAAAAACTTAATACTTGTTATCGATGCAATAAGAATTTTTTATTATACGATGTTAGTTTATCATTCTAAAAATGCATAACTGAAATCTTACATAAATATGTTTTTAGTAAGCATAAAATATAGGAAACTGAAAAGACAAAAGCCTCAGAGACTATTAGATGTAAAATAAGTAAAATTTTTTTATTATCACATAATGTAACAAAAAAAGAGGTGATCTGCATCATAAATATCAATACACGTAACTTTTATTAATGGAAAGAGACGTTATAATATTTATGACAACATTTGAGCACTTGTGGTTTCTTCGTATTTACACTTTATATTGTGTCTTAATAAAATCCTTTTCTCACGGAACAAAGTATTTCAGTCATTTTGTATTTTAATTTTCCACGATTTATACGAATTTATGAAATGTTAGTTTATTATAAAAACAGTAGAAATTCTTTCTTACATACGAATTAAAACGTTTTGAATCGATCTAAGTTTCGTTATTAATTCTTGTCCATGAGGCTTGCTATACAATGTAGTTAAACACTTTGAAATTACGTCTTGGCACTTCGTTATTATTTTTCGTCTGCAATTCAATCAATTATTTTAACATTAATCGAATAGAAATTAAGTAACCGTCACATTTTGTCATAATTATTTTTATGATTATCTATTGATTTATTTTCATGATGCAGTAATGTACTTACTTAACGAAAGTATTGGTAATGTTTGAATGAGATATAAAGTAATTAACTAAATTTGCAGTCGATTCGATAAGGTGAAAATCATTTCCCTCGTTGAACCAAGTTCGAGTATCTTTGCCAATCATTCTGAAAACAAACATTATGCATTTATTTATTAAGTAAAATATAAAGAAATGGATTTATCAATAAACATATTCTACTTACTTGTAAATATCTAAGAGATCCTCCATTGATACTCCTAACTGTAAAAACCCAGATATAATTCCATTATTTGATACATTTAACTTACATGCTTTTATTTCTAACTGTTTTACTAGGAAGTCTGAAAAAATATAATACATCTTATAGTTTCATTTCATATTATATTTTCATTATATCATAATGGTGATAAAAGAGTTTTGTTATTACCAACTGGAAAACAGTGTGGTGATCCTGAATACTCCTGTCCCAAGGATATAATTTTGCTCATTAAAATAGTCATTTTATCTTCTGCTGTTGACGCATCTTTTAATTCTGTAAATATGTATTATCAAAACGTAAATACGAGATATTTTTTCATTCATATAAATGTATAAGGTAGAATGTTAATACCATTATTTATAATATTAGTCCAAATTTCCTGGATTAACATTGCATCTTGATGACCAGAACAATGAATTATAGATAATTTGCACTCCCACAATTGTAAAGGGTCCGCATATTCTTGGTACAACTACAATGAATGATTAACAGATATGAATCCTAAAAGTTCCATACAAATATCTTAATTCATAACATACATGGTTGGATCATACCTTTGTTATATCAAGTAACGAAAACTTTAATGCTCTAGATGCTTCATCGCTGAGTCTACCGCTTAAATGTTGGTTACAAATTGTATCTAATATCTACAATATGATGACAACATACAAATCATATTCTAAATAGATTTTGCCATAATATTTATAATCGCTTACCTGTTGTTGTATTCTAGCAACTTCTACTTTGTCTTCTAATTCACGTAAAAAAATGCCAAGGTATGGAGCGTATCCAGCCTGGTCACTTCTCATACAAACCACTGCTCGAGCTAAATATTCAACTCTCTGTGATAATGTTACATTTGATCTATATTTAAAGAAAAGAAAAGAAAATGAAAATAAAAAGTAGTTTCCTGAAATCAGGAAAAGAGGTGTAAATTTAATCAAAGTTATGTGCGTTATACGTACTCTTTAGTTGCTAAAGCATCCAATATTTTAGCTGCAGCAGCATGATTTTTATTTTTTTCATAAAATTGCCACAGCAAGTCTGGCGCATTGACTCGGGTAAGATAAGCTTCTAAAGAAGGTACTGCTAGAGCAACGAGTTCTCCATGAAGCCTTCTTTCTATCATCCAAGCATACACTGAAGCGTGGAGAATTTCACACTTGGAATGTAATGCGTCAGTTATGATGTCATGCAACTAAAAGATATAAATATTTATGTAAAAGATCCAGTAAATTTATTGGAAATAATATAATTTAAAAGGAAAGTATATTTTACTATTTCTTTTGCTGGTGTAACAGGCATAGTTGAGCCATTTTGTTGTGGAGGACCAGGTTTACTGGGTATGGTAGGTGTCAATGGATTAGAAATGCTTTGATTATAAAGATGATCCAATAACGTGGTGAATTCTTTATAAATCTCTAATCTATATACAAAAAATTATCTGAATAATTAGAATATGTGATATATTAAACATACAATTATTAAAATGTTATTTTATAATCAGTACCTTTTTATGTAAGCAAATCTTCCTTCTTGATCTTCGATTGGTTCATTATTTTTATAATAATGTAAGGCAGCATTATTAGGGTCTACTCTTTCTGCACAACAGAGACATAACTCGAGTACACCCGAATAAAATTGACAAGCGATAAATTGTTGGCATACTGCACTTAAATTTAGTCTGGGAGCAACTTCTTTGCAAAGCTAAGAATGTGAATGTAAACAGAGAGCATAAAATTGTATAAATAATGTTATACATAATATTAGAATGTTTACCTTTAAAGCAGATTGCAAATAGCATTCCTTCTCTTCTGGATTTGTACAACTTTTTGCTTTCAAAATTATTTCATTAGCCTACGATTTATAAAAATGTTAGCAATATATAAAAATAAAATCATGATTCTTTTAATTTTACTTCTTGTACCTTAGAACAAACAGCATCCTCACTTCTATATAAATTTGGACAAACTTCTCGTAATCTTTGACTAACAGCATCAACAGATGCATTATCTCCAAGATAACTGTAGATTTGTAAAAATTAGTACACCGGATTTTTATTATTTATTTAGTTCACTTACCTATCTATAAGATGAATGATCAATAATGAAGAAATTTCATGTCCAATTAAAATTAAATCTCGAAATGTAGCTGTAGAAAATTGATTAATTTGGTCCTATAAATTATTATAAATATTAATATAAAATTTTCAACTTAAAGAAAATTGTAATATGTAATTGACTAACCTTTGATAAACAATTTACAATATTATTTAAATGGTTTTCACATAAAATTTTCCAAAGTTCTAACACTTCACAAGCATGAGTAATGAAAATTTTTAATGCAGCTAAAGAATTCCTTTCTTCGACTATTGGTTCTTGGTAATGACTAGGTATAGTTGTTTCAAATCCATCAGTTATTCTAGTAGTACCATGTCTAAAAATCGATAAGTAGTTCAAATAAAATTTAATCATTTGTAAAGCTGTTGAAATAGTATATAGATACATACTGCTTAGTAATGTGGGTATTTTTATTGAGAAACGATCTTAATGCTTGCAGAAGACTTAGAATCCAGCTAACTTGTCTTGTTGAAATTGTACTAGAGATCTGAAATTATAATATGAGTAAAGGTTAATATACAGAAACAAAAACAATGAAAAAAATTTATACCAATTTAAGTCACCTGAGTTTTGTTGTTTATAATTTCTTGTTTAATACAACGCATGTTCCATATTGGTCGAAGTATTCTTCCTACATACAGATATAAACCATTATGTTTTGCAGAAAATTGTTGTAGAGAAATGTCTGTATTAAGTCCAACTGGTGCATGAGGTCGAAATCCTTGAAGCCTTAAATCATAGTTTGGAACTCTCGGTGTCGATGTGCGCATATCTCCTATGACATTCATAAACTATATACAGAAAAACTTATAAAGAAAAATAAAACTTTCATATAAAATTAATGTAATACCTGTATTTATATTAGTAAAGTTAGTACCATGTACATCAATTGCAGGTCCAATGCTTGTCGTTCGTTGACTACCATATAAAAAGAATGCTCTTGTTGCCCATTCTGCCAACTATACAAATTATAATTAAATATTACTTTCTAATTTTACAAAACTTAATTTTTATAATTAAATTTTGATCTTAATTTTTAATCTGAATCAGGACCTCAGCATTTTGAGAACTTTCAAGCGTGGCTAAAATAAGACAAGTCGCACATGCTTGTTCCAATGATTGCGACTGAAAATATGCGCGAACGGCTTCTGTATCAGGACCACGTTGTTCTAATAGAAGCTGCTTTAAGATATCCATTGGACGAACTTGAACATAAATAATGGCACCCTGTAAGTAAAGAAATAAACAACTTGTAAATAACTACATCTAATAGATTTACAGACCTTTAATTAATTATATACCTGAGAAGTCAAAAAGATAAATTTTCGTGGCGCTTCCATGTGCTGCCTTACAAGAAGAGGAGGTTCTTCTTGTGTAATACTTTGTTTTTCAATACATATAGCTGGTTCCACAAGAATTTCTGCCATTGCCCATACGGGACTATCGAGGGATAAAGGACTTTGAGTTTCAGCTAAATAATTTGTGAATGGATAAGCATCATTACTTAAACATAAAGCAGTTTCTGTATCTCCACCGCAAACAAGAATTAATGTTCCTATAACAGATATATACTGCATAGTATATAAATTTTAACATTATGTCCTTAACAAAAAGATATTGGAATGTATACCTTTCCTATAATGTGCCATTTGTACTTTCCTTGGCCTCATTACTGTAGCATTAGCAGCATAACCTGGTGGCAATCTAACATGTATTAACTGCAGACCTTGAGGTCTTATTGTTGGATTAGCAACTGCAGTGCAACTGAAGTAAAAGCGTGTTCCAGTAGCTGCAACTACAACTAAGTTTAAATGTACTGATTCTGACTCTGTAATAGCTGATATGCTCACCAATGGTCGAAAATTATTACTATCCAGTGTTCTAAAAATGATAAATGTAATATGAATTATAATTTCAATTATTTAAAAATAGGTTTTGTATAAATATACATACTTAACAACATGAACAGCGTTTTGTACTAAGGAAGCTTGTGACAAAGACGCGACTTTGGACGCACCATTATTATCGATATCCCAAACTGTAATTGTTCCCTTATCACCGAGTGTGTATAAAATATTTCGTGAATCATCAACGGAAATTTGTATTATTGCTTCTTCTTCTGATAAAGCTATAGTGACAAATGATGGAACTAAAAATGATAATGGACCTTCAGAATGATTTATTTTTTTACAACGTTTCCCAAACCAGCTACTTTCTGCCTACATAACGAACAGATATTAAAGTGATTAATTATGATTTTTATATTGATTATTTTTATATTCATATTTGTGTAGCAAAGTTTACCTGATAATATATTTCATAAAGGGATCCATTTCTACCACCAAGGAAAATTCTCCCACTATTAGTGTTAGCTATTGTTGTAATGCCAATCCCATCCGTAGCAACTGTGAAAATTGGTTCAGGAACTAGTTGCATTTCTGGTGAAGTGCCTAAATTGAAAATTGAAACAGTAAATAAGGTAACAATAAGATTTAGAAAAGATGTAATCTTCAAGTAAAACTGAAACTGTATTATACCATCACTGGTTTCTGTTAATGTAACTCCAAGAATAGTTATTTCCACTGTAGTTGTAAGAATCAACAAATATTTTACATAAGATTGGAACACCCCTGCTTTGGGTTTTACTAAACCTACACTTATAATGGTTTCATTTAATCCATCAAAATATGCAACATCAGACCTAAAAACATATCATTATAAATATTAATTACTTAATTATGATACCTTGAGAAAATATTTTATAAACTTTAAATAAATTTTTACTCATTTTCATATGACCAAACATATATATCACTATCAATTGTAAGCCAAGCTTTTGAAATTTCTGTAAAAAGACCCATCATACAATGACATTGCATATCTAATCAAATATTAAGAAATTATATTTTTTATATAAGGAAGCAAACAAAACATGCATATTACGAATATTAAAGAATGATCAATTATATAAAAGGATACGATGAAAATGTTCCATTATCTCAGATGGCAAAGAAATTTTACTATATGCTTTCATTTGATTTATATTAGGAAAACATAATGACATCCCATTTAAATTTGGATAATCATGATCATCAAGACCACTAACAGTTGGTCCACCTAAAACAAAAAAGAGTTTCTTTATAGAACATAGAATAATAAAAAAATATGCAAGAGACAAGAGAACAACAAATTTACCTTGTACGTTATATCTCATAAGATTAATTAAGGATGGAAAGTTGCTATCAGCTGTAATGTGTATATCAACCACTTTCCCTGCCATTTCTAAGGCATCTAAGTGTATTTTAAGCGGTTCCATTTCAGTGAGGGTCATGTTTGTACGGTACAGGGAAAAATTAAATATTAAATACACACAGAACTAAATTCAAACAAAAAGATAGAAATAAGATAATAGTAAGGGTATTAACAAGTTTTAACGTGAATTATTATTATATAATTATTATCAACTAATATCATTATCCTTATGTACTTATAAATAATTATCTGACTTTTTCGTCTAAACATCCTGTGATTAAAGGTTAGACTTATTTATTTATCTAAACATTGAATAATATTGAAAATAATAGGATCTACTGTATTGTTTTTTAAAAACATAATTGCATCTTAAAAATAAAAACGTATTCATTTTACTTAAGAAACACTTACTACAATTTATTAGAACTATTTATATATTTTTAATGACATTCACGAGGCTTATGCCGCTCGCGCCACACAGGTAAATTTTAAGTTGTATTATCATACAAACTATATACGCATACGCGAAACTAATGAATCTTATTGGCTTGAATTTATCTGGTACATAGGAGATAAATATGTTTGAATTCAAATTGAATCTCTTTATGCATTAAACAATTTACGCTTAAAATAGGAATATACTAAATATAAAATATAACTTATCTTTTTTTATGATTCAGTACTTTTAGTACATAATACAATAATAATAATTATATTTTATTTTCTAAATTATTACATATAATGAAAATCTTGCCATCTACAATCTTTTTCCTAATATTTCTCATTTCACCGATTTTTCTTGGTGCCACTGGTAAAAGATTTATCAGATATGTTTCATATTAATAATTTAATATATTGGTAATACTTTTATTGCAGATAATGTAATGAATGCAATGCAAAACCTTTACTGCAATCTTGGATTAAAACTTGATAATTCATGTCCCATTGATGGTGGCTGGACATTTTGGAGTCCATGGGGTTCTTGTTCTGGGAAATGTGGATTTAAAGGAAAAAGAATGAGACGACGTACTTGTGATAATCCTGTGCCTTCAAATAATGGAGCTCCTTGTATTGGTCCTAGTTATCAAATTGAAAATTGTCAAATTACTGGTACAACCTAAAGTAATAGAATATCAATATAATTTTACATGTAATTTAATGTAATAAATATTTTTTTAGGATGCATGATGAATGATTACGAAACAGTTGTAAATGCTCATCCTATACGTAAAGGAGAATTGAAAATTGTAAAGAAATTTCATAAAAAATTACCAGCTTTAATAGAATTATGTTTTCTTGTCGATTGTACATTTTCTGTTGTAGAAAAGATTCTTGGAAAAAATGTGGTAATAAACAATAGAATTTGTAGTTATTTAAAGAACAATCTAAAAATAATATTTTTATATACCTTCTATAAAGATGCTTTACTGGAATGCTATGAATTGTGTTAAATATGATATTGGATGTCCAAGTAAATAAATAATTAAATACATATGAATATTTACATAAATGTATGAATGCATGTGAATAATAAAACATTTTCAGACTCTGGTGGTTGGAGTGTTTGGGGAGTTTGGTCGGTATGTACTGCAACTTGTGGCAAAGGACAAAAATATCGTACAAGAATTTGTAATAGTCCAACTCCTTCAAATTTTAAATTAATGTGTAGTGGTTTGGCATTTGAAATAAAAAGCTGTGTGGGGATTAACTGCAGGAAACTCTCAGGTATAAATTCCCAAGGTCTGAGTGTTAATTTATATGGAATATAATTTCTAAATTATATATTATCTCATTGTTTTCAATAGGGAGCACTTGGAGTAATTGGAATGAGTGGAGCACATGTAGTGTAAAATGTGGTAGTGGAGTTCAAACCAGAAAACGCTTATGTTCAGAAACGCAAAATTTGCAAGGAACTTCATGTAAAGGTCCATCCAAAGATATAAAAGGCTGTATAATTAATAATTGTTCTAGTAAGAATGTTATTTTATATAAATACAATATTGTACATTTTCTAGAAATAACTTGTACAATCTGTAAAAATTATTTTATAATTATCAATTTTTATTAGTAAATGGAATGTGGTCAACATGGATGGTTTGGTCACCTTGTACTTCAAGTTGTGGGATTGGTACACAATTGAGAAATCGAATGTGTACCAATCCTTCTCCGAGTGGTAACGGTACATCTTGTGTTGGTTCAGCTTCTGAAGTTCGCCAGTGTTTTACTAAACCATGTATAAATAAATTACATGAAGTAGTACACTTTACTGAAAGGAGTAGTCTGCAGTATGACAAAACTGGAAGACCTTCACGGTTGCTTCATATGTATCTAAGGTTTTTACCACTGTCTCCTTTTGGTATGATTATTTATCGTTTTGAAAAGGATTGTAAAGGATCGATGTGTGACTTCGTTAAATTGTTTCTTCAAAATGGGAAGATAGTACTTTTATCTCAAATTGCTGACTGTACATTAGCTTTAATTCATGAGACCAAATTGGAAGTAAGAAATGTTTTATTTTATACATTAATTGTTTTGTATTTGATTTATGTTGTTTTTTAGATTGGACAGTGGCATGTAATATTAATTGCAATATATGGGACACATGGAGTATTACGTATTGATGATGGTTTTCATAAAGTTACTTCTTTTTCATGCATTCCAATTTCATATGACTTGGATCATGCAATGGAAGTCGGAGGATTTCAAGGACAAATTCAAGAACTAACAATTAATTTTGCACTTGTTCAACTCCATACATCAAAAGTTATTCATATTTATTCAGTTCTGCAATATTAAGTGAATAAATATATTTTAAATATAAAATATCATTTAGGATAATCACAGTACAAAATATGTAAATCTTTTATCCAGTAGTAACAATGTTCGATATTTGATGGGAGATGACAATGAAGGTTTTATTAACATTGGTTTAACAGATTCAGTTGCAGTATCATGTCCAGAAAGTATAGAATATTGGCAAGTAAGAAATTAACAATTGCTATTTAATCAATAATATTTTCAAAGCTATTATTTAATAATAATTTTATAATCATTATAATTTAGATTATAATTGCTATAAAAATAGAGAGCCTGAATGGACTTATAGCAACAATACCAGATGATTTCTTCAATAAATATATCTTATTATTGTTAGAAGAGGGAAAAGTAAAGCTGAAATTTTATCAAGGAGAAACTTCTACTGCAATTGAAAGTATGGAACATATTTTAATAGGAGAATGGTTTGAAATAGTAATAGCTCATGATGGTAAAAACATATATATGCAAATTAATGGAAATGAAAAGAAATATGTACCTTTAACCTTGTCAAAGACAATAATTACATCAAGAACTGACATATTCTTAGGAGCTATACGTGATGATATGAGAGTAAATAACTTTATTTAAAAGAAAAAATCTGTTTCATATATGAAATTCACAATTTTTTATAATAGGGGAAGATATGTTCTAACTGTGTAGACATACCACAAATAAGTTTTACTCTTGGATATCTCAACATAAATGGAAAAGAAATAGATCTTATATCATTACCAGTTCTAGAAATAAGTAGCAACCGATTTTCTAGCCGTACTATTAGTATATCTGGTAATAATTCTTAATATAGTATTATAAAGATATCTAAAACTCAATAATATAATTCCACATAATAATATTTTAGATTATTATGAAGAAATACCATTACTCTTAGGTCAAGAACTTAAATTATCATGTGTCTATAATACAATTCCTCTTGAAAAAGAACACACATTTTCTAAACAGACATATGTTCTATGGTTGATAATGGATAAATTATTAAAATCTTATGGAAACAAGTAAATATGTCAAATTCACTATTGTACTTTTTATATTGATTTTGTAATATTTAATTTTCCATCAAGCAATGATTTTTTCAATCTGAAAGATGATGGACGAGTTAGTACCGTTAGTATTGCAAGCTATATAACTCGTGATACAATAGAAAACTTTTATTCGTGTCATATTTATCATCATAGAAATAAATCAAATAAAGATTTAGGTCCAACTCTCTTTACATTTGGTATTACTGTGATGAACAAAAGTGAAGGTAATACAGTCGTTTTTAAATAAAATAATTTATTTATGTTTTGTAAAAAACTTTGATCTCTTAGAATTTGAAAGTACAATTTGGAAACAATGGAGTCTTATCTGTAAAGTTGTGATCATGTGTTTCATATTCTTGATAATTTGGTGTTTATTAGAAATATTTCAGGATGCTCGAAATGGGTAATTAATTAATGAACTATTTTACAAAACTAGAAGTTAGAACTGAAATAAAATAAAGCATATGATATTTTAGGCATGGTTTTTATAGACTTCCACAAATGCTTAACATCAATCCCACATCCACTATAAATTTCATCTTATCTAAGAATGGTGTAACATTACTTGGTAGTCAGCAAGCTGCAAATGAAGTTGTATCAAGAATTTTAGAAGATAACTGAGCTTTTTAATTAGACAAAGGACAAGAAGTAATATTAATAATATAATTAACATATTAGTACACTAATAACTTATTTTGTAATACAGAATTTATAAAAAACAGAAGTATTAATTAGTGAATTAATAAAATTCCCATATTCTTTTAATGTTATTACAAAATACATTTATATAAATTTCTAATTGTAACAGTAGACATAACTACTTTCAACAATATTGAAGGTAATATCAATATTCTCTAAGTCACAGTAGTATGAAATAATACGACTTTTGTAGGAAAATATTTAGATGCTACAAATTAATATAAAAAATATATTTATACAAGTATTGTCTTACAGTGATGGCAGCTTATATTTACAGTTTAAAGACAATACAGCAAAAAATGTTGCAAGTGTCAATTATTTAATATAAGACAAAACAGCCAATATATGAATCTTTACCAAAAAATCATAAATTTATTTCACGCTTTGTATTGTTTACGTGAATTGATGTTCGTTCAGGTAATTCCGAATAAATGCTGTTTTATAATAAAACAAGGCAAGCAAGTACCCCTGTTAACATAACGTTAAAATTTACAATAATATTAAAAAATATAAGATAATATATAAATACATTACACAGGACGTATAGCTACATCTTTTTTTATATTTCAACTAATTATGAGAATATAATTATTCAATTTGTTTCTCAGGATTCACTATTACCATTACTAATCACAGAAGAATGTTGTGTTAATTGAGACAATTCAAAATGCAATTTTGTATCTTCATCTATACTGAGTCCTCAGTTAGTTATTAGCTATTTCATAATTTAATAATGGTGGCTTTGCTTTAATGCCTAATGTTGTAGGTCTTTTACTAGGATTTTCATCTAACATCATGTTCAACAAATTGTACTAAAAATAAGATGTTTGCAATTGATATATTTTAGCCAAAACAGAAATTAAGATTATTTAAGGATACACTATATGATTTCCTTACCTCGGCCGGATAATCGTTACTGAAATCTTTTGGAAACACTGACTTTCTTAAGTTTATAAGGGCAACAATTCTTTCCATTTCAGTAACAAATGGAATGAGGAGTTCAAATAAAATAATTCCTAAAGAATAGATATCGACCTTATAATTATAGCCCTGACCATTTATTTGTTCAGGAGACATATAAAGATGAGTACCGACATATGCGGTATGTAAATTATTTCTAAATGTAACGTCTTCGTTCTCTGAAGGAGTATGAGCTTCATTGTAACCTTCTGTTATTGCAGTTACAAGGCCAAAATCTCCAACTTTTATTTTATTATCGAAAGAGAAAAATATATTTGAAGGCTGAAATTCATTTCGTTTAAGACAACAATTTTTACTTTCGCGGAATAAAATATTATTTCAGATTACCTTCAAATCACGATGAATAAGTCCTTGTAAGTGAACATATTCCACAGCATCAACTATTTGCTGAAATATGTTTAATACACGACTATAATCTCGTATTGACTGCATTTTTAGCCATTCTCTGAGACTTAACCTTTGGCACAATTGCATTTGTATGTAAAGGAACATTTTTGGAGATTTACGTGTATTCGACTTATTATTCAGATCTAAAGAAAATGATCTTTGGCGTTTTTTCTTCACTTCTTTTCCTGGCACTCTACTGCCAGTGTCTTTGAATATAATGCTTTCAGAATATGAACGATTAGTAGCTTTTGACTTTACTTTTTCAACTCTGTTACTGGAATGAGATGAACTAGAACTCTTAGTAGTAGAGTTACTGATACTAACAAGATTTTCATCCTGACTTTCTGATTGGGATTTTACAAACACAATAAAGGAATCGTCATTCGAATCATTATTCAATTCATAGGCCTCACAAGCACTATCTATCGATGATTGATCAGTCTGATTGACATTAATGCAAACAGAATTATTCATTTTTGTTTCCATATGAATTTCTTCTGAAGTAAAATCTAAGTTTGGCGATGTAATCTTGTTTATCCACTGAGGATCATGTTTTTCTTGCCATCCTAAGGGTGGGCACTCGAGCCATGCATTAAAGTACCTTACAATATTTTGATGATCCAATTTAGCCAATGCTTTTACTTCTCGCATTACACGTTCTCTTGAATATGTACTGTTGAACAAAACAAAGGAAGAGCTTGTAAATTTGGTTGTACTTATTTTTCATGTTTGACTGTACTGTATCAAATCACACTGTAGAATTTTATACCTGTTTGGTAGAGCAATCCTTTTAATAGCATAATTGCAATCGTCTATTTTATTTTTTGCCTCAAAAACAACACCATAACCACCTTTTCCCAAACAATCCACTGGTTCAAAATCTGTGAGATAACGTGATTTAAAATTATCGATTTCCTTTTCATCAGTAGGTTGGTTATTTTTATTTGTCTCTATATGTCTTTCAACTATTAAAGGCTAAAATTCCATATAAATATAAATATTTTTAATTCATGTTCAAGATCAATATTTTTAAACTTTATAATATTAAAAAGATTTATAATATTCTTTACCGGAAACGCTGCATCTTTAGCAACTGTTGTAGCATTTAATAGACGTTGTGTCAACATAAAATTTAATAAAATCGCAGTAGTAATAGATATTATTAAAACTTCCTTCCTATTGAAAAGATTTTAGGTTAAGAATTAATATTTTATACCTTTTTTATTTCATTTTACATACCACCAATACCATAATGATACAATGATAATTTGAACAGGAGTATCCTCATCCTCTCCTTGAGTATTATTTTCCTTAAACGATTTCCGTTCTTCTTTGATAACCATCAAATTTGAAGTAGTATGATTACATTGTTTGTTATTGTCCAATTCTAACTGATCTGTTGAATACAAATAAAATCCATTTCCTAAAAAAAATTTGTATCAAAGAAATTAATGCCAAATATTGAAAGTATGAGTCTGTTTTTTACTATTAACAAAATCTTAATATTTTATATGTATATACCATTTACATATTCCGAATTATATAAAACTGATAATGCAGTGATGCTTTGGGCATCAGTTATTTCAAATAATACATCATCTTCCTTATTATTGTTTATTGAATGATCTGGAAGAGCTTGTTTAATTACATTATCTGAGATATATTATGTTCTACCATAATATTATACTTGTAGACATATTTAATGAAGGATAAAACCAAGCTCTCATACCAATAGCAGGGTGAGGATGCCATGGATATTTCGTATGCTGCATATACCTTGGTGATGCATCTAATGATTTATAGAGTTCTGTATTTTCTTGTACATATAACTGCCTGTTGTGCATGCCCAAATAAAGTGCTGGACTAGCTGAAAAATCTGTACTCCAAAACCGTTGTGTACTATCAAATAAATTAATTTCCTTCAAATTTTTATATCCATTGCCTTTTGTACTTGCATCTTCACGCCATATAGTAACAACTGGAGAATCAAACTAACAATACCAATATATGTAATCAGTACAGCTTAGCAAATATATTTTATTCCTATAATTAATTAAATTACCTTATATTGCCACAATTTCACGGTAGGGTCATTCTTATTAACAGCCCAAACTAAACCATCAGGTACAGTAACTTTAATTTCAATATCTAAACTATGAGGTGTTACTTTATTTTGGCAATACATATCAGAATAAGGAACAAGTACTAAGTCATGTTGCCCTACACTGAAGTTCCATCTATTCCAATGTAAATTCATTTAATATAATATTTTTCATTAACAACATTTGATGAATTTTATATTTTATGAAATTTACCTCTCAATACCAGTACGAGGTTCAACTGCTCTTACAGTTTGTTGAAATCTTTGAACAATGATCACTTCTTGTTTGATATATGTTTCTCCATCTGTGATGTTAATACAACCACTGATACCACATTCATATAAAATTTTCCCTGTTATGCTTGAAACACCTAGTAAGAATACATATTTCATTTTTCTCTTCTATGTTTTATATATTACTAATTATTTATTTATAGATACATATTAGCAATATTTACCATATGATTTTACTTCTCTACCACCCGAGAATATTAGATCATCAGAGTAACGGAAAGATGAATGCAACAACTGGCTTGCAGATACTGGTACTGCTTCTAAACTTTCTTCATCAAATTGATACAATCCACCACTTAAAGATGGAATTAGACGAACCCATTTTCCATTATTATTAAGCTATAACAAAAAGAAAGTTTAATATTTCTCCATAATATTAAAAATGTAAAATATATTCAATATTTATTTACTTCTCTATGATGAATATTTGATGATAGCATAGGTTCATTAAATTCTAATGTCCATTGTTTCTCCCCAAGATTGTTAGCATCTAAGGCAGATATCTTCCCATCCAACGTACTTACAAATAACAAACTGCAAAAAAAATATAAAAAATTATATTTTATTACATTGAATACATAATATGATGCTTTATCTACAAATATAATAAAATAAAATAAAAATAAAATTATGTAATAGAATGTAGTACAATATTCAGAATATAATTCTCCTTTATATAACATAAAATTCTCTTTTTTGATTGATTGTGTTTATTTTACATGACATATTTTACAAAGTTTCAATAATTAATAAAAATAATAATTTATTCCATAAATAAAGTATTTTTAAAAGTGATACAGTAAAGTATAATAAAGCTTCTACGTCTTCTTACAAGTGTAAAAAGTAATTCGCAGTAAAATTTCATGGTACCTAATAAGCATATACATTTTTTAATCATTTCAGGTATTTGTTCATACAAACACTCCATAATATAATAAATACCTTAATGGGCTGGTGTACAACAATTGAACGGTGTTATCATTCATTTTGATTCAAGTAATGTTGGTCAAATTACAAATATGCGTAACAGGTACATTGAATTCAACATTAAATATGTGCACAAAGCAATTTGTATTTATTTACCTGCGAGATGATTTCTGTTCACAAAACGTTAACTGTTTGATATCGCCGCTATCGATGAATGGAAATCTGAATGAAATTATACATAACAAATGAAGTGTTAGTCTCCATAAGTGTGTAAAAGACATCTTTTAAGTTCGAAGCGATTGATTAACTAAACACATTTTGCTCTGACATTTACGCTAAAATATAATACGTATAATATTTTTATCGAATATTACGATAAAAATAAGCCAGATATTGCTCGTTCAACATACAACAACGAATCATGGTAAACTGATAAATCGCAAAAAACATAAGTTCTAGCGCCATCTCACCTGTGCATACGTGCAAAATAACATACAAGAGAAATAGCATATGATTAAATATTTTAAAATATTGTTTACATCTTCAATTACGTTATTTATAAGTAATAATAATGATATAAATGAAGGAATTAAAGAGTGATATGAATTCAAAGAAAAAGAGACTGGAAGAGATTTAAAGAGATTAACAGAGAAGAATATGTATATTTAGAAATACCTCACATCAATCAGCAAAACATATAATGTACAAATGCATTTGCAAAACTATTAATCAGTCAATAATATAATTTATAACGATATAAAATAATCTTTCTTATTAAACAACATGAATTTAAGGGATTTAAAAGGTACATAATATGAATTGTATTACAAATGTTCTATAAAGATTACAATTTAATAAAATTAAGAGATTAAAAAAAATTTTCTCTAAAACGCAATTATATACATGTTGCATAAAGAAAATTGTATAGTATTTTAAGATATAAAAATATAGAGTACAGAATATTTTTTTATTAATTTTTTTCTTTTTTTAAATATAACATTTTCAATTTAATAATTTAAGTTCCATTTATTTAAAAATTTTCTAGATTTCATATAATATAAGAATAGTTAGTTCTTCTTTCATAAAAAAAATTTAAAAAGGCTATGGAGATAACAAAAACGAATAGTTTTTTTAATATAATATTTTTAATTTAATAATTCAAAATCCATTTATTCCAAAATTTTCTACACTTTATATAACGTAGTATAACAATACCTTTTAATTAATTATTTACATATGTAAATAATTTTCTGTAAGTTTATCAGATATCAAATCCCGTATTTATAATTAAATATTTTGTAATGTCCATTACTGGCAAAATTTAAAAAAGCCATATCTATAAAGGAGACTAGAAATCAATATTCATAATGAATAAAAGAAGATGATCCACTAAAGCGAATAATAAAAAGAAATAATAATTAAAAAGAAATAATCAAATAAATCATTTTCTTGCTCGTGTTTTTCAGCGATGATTTCGAATACTTCTGTAATATGTCGATAGGTGACAGTGTATGTCGACGTTGAATAGGCTACTGTACTTTTTCTACGTTACTGGTGATTATGGCGAAGTTTGCCAAATGGATGTGAAGTGTCTCGTAAAGAATATCATTGGCGATTTTATCAAATAATCTTTATCGAGGTAAGAACAAGTGACGCGTAGAATTCTAATTCTAATTCGGTGACGTTGACGAATTATTATAAGAATGATAAGTGGTAAAAATGTTTGATTGTTTCATATGAATTGCGAGTCAATATTTGTTCTTTCCTCCAGCCATACCTGAAAGTACAATAATAGACTTGGCTGGAACCTGCAGCCTGATTAAATAAATAGTATTGTCTGTCTCTTGAACTGCTCTACCAGCAGTAACCCAACTACCATCCCGTCCGGCGCAAATAGATCAAATCAGATTTACAACCAAATTTTTTTCATCTTTTATTAACAGTTTTGGACACATAACCTTCTTAAGGCGGTGCATTGTGCATTTGAAGGTTCAATTTTCTTATATTCTAATTTAATTATTTTCTTTTTCTTTCAGTAAAGATATATGTATATGATTAGAAGATGGTATAGAAAAATATAGTATTCTTGTACCTACTTTATGTAACTTTTTGTTCATAGTTATGGATGTTTATTTTATTTTAAGATAGCTTTGTTTGTGTAATTTATGGTCTTATGATTATATCATAAATAGAGAGCGGATTTTTATGCATTTATGTATATTGAAATTTGAAGATGCAAAAATATACAGAATATATAATATATCTACAGTAAAATACTTGTTATAGCTTTAAATAAAGAAAATAAATCTTTATTAATTGTGTTCATAAAAATATAAATTTGCATAGAAATCCACAGTCTAATTATAAATTTCATTTTCTGCTTAATCGTTATGTTTGGAAATTTTGGAATTTTGCAAATTATGTTGAACAAATAATAATTATTAAATTTGTTTAATTCTATATGTATGATAATGTAACCATTGTAAAATATGAAATGTTATTTTAAAAGATTGTGCAATTTTGGTTTACAGTATATAAAACATGGAGGGCCAACAATTTTGTTTACGATGGCACAATTTTCAAAATACATTGTTGAGTTCTCTTCCTAAACTGCTTGATGGTGGTTATTTAACAGATGTCACATTAAGTGCTGGTGGTAGACACATACATGCACATAAAATTATCCTTTCTGCTTGTAGTTACTACTTTAAAGAATTATTTAAGGTATTAGATGCATTTTTTAAATTGCTAAACATTTTCTTTTTTTACCTTTTGTTTTTTTGTTAAACTTAATCAACAAAAATTATATGAATCAACTTTTAGGATTTAAGTTCTTTGCAACATCCTGTAATTGTATTACCAGGAATGGAATATGCAAATTTATGTGCACTTGTCACATTTATGTATAATGGTGAAGTAAATATTTATCAAGAGCAATTACCTGCACTTTTGGCTATGGCAGATACTTTACATATTCGTGGATTAGCTGATATAGCTGGGGTAAGGAAATTCATCTACGTTTTTGATTAATATAGTAAAAATACAAAGCAATGGTTACACAAAACATTTTGGATTGGTAAGTTTGTACTGTAGTTAATATTGCGCTGTAAGAATTTCTTAATGTACACATATAAATTTTTTTTCTGAATGCATATTTTGAACTTCGAAAATTTATATTCTTCTCTATTTTTCTTTCACGACTGTTCTACCAAACCTCTTATATTAATGCTTTATACATCAAGTAGCATGACTGCATTTTAAATGTAATTTTTATGCAATTAACTGTTCTTAAAGTGTAGAAAAATGTGGTAATATATGAATAGTAAAATTTGATGATTAATTTTCAGTTGGATACAAAATTCTTATCTTAAAATTTAAAACTGTGAATAGAATTTAGCTTTTGTCAAATTAATTTAGAAATGTTAATAGCACTATGTGCAGCTGGTTCTTAAACAAATGTTACTCACTAATTGTTATTAAATTTTATTAAATTAATTATTGTTTATTAATTACATAATAGGGACAGGTAATAGTATTATTTGATAAATCATTATTCCTTATCTGGTGAAGCTTGTCTCAGTGTGAATTGTAAAAAACATACATAACAAAGCATGTATCTTCTTCAGTGCCTTAAACATTAGCAATTCCTTGCTGATAATTGTAATTTCCTTGTAACCTGTTTTCCAAAAACATGTAGACTTATTTATATATTGACAAAATTACACTTTCACTTATAATAATTATGTCAATATTAATGACTTGTTGATTGAATTTGTTCAAATATTCAGTAAGTGCAATTATTTAATACTTGTTAATTTAATATAATACTCAACAAAATGATTTTTATGCTCATTGGTATTTTTCAAAGATCATATTATTTTATAAAGCAAAAATTTTTGTTCAAAGGATGTCTATCATTTCTATTTAATTTAATTAAAGTTGACTGTTTCATCATTTACTATATAATATGGTACATTCACACATATAATAAACATAAACAACTAAACATTGCAAAAATAATACATAGACATTAATAAAATACCTCTTCCTTTATACAGAATTGCAACAGAGTAATTTCTAAAGCTAGTTGCATATTCGCTTTTCCCTTCTTTAATCTTTATATTACCCTCTGATCGTGTTGTTTTGTTCAGGTCACTTAAATACATTCACTGTCGTTCCTCAAGAAGTATCACACGAAGGAATTACCTACTACACATATTATGTTCATGCGTGCATCGAAGGAACGATAATGAATATAAACGATATCCACGAGATCAAGATCGTTGTGTGTGTTGCAACTAAATGCAAGTGGATGCATCCCATGGAACCTTTCCCCATAGAATGAGTTTACAGGTATAAAATAGCTTTATCCAAAAATCTCTCTACATGACTAAAACTTTCAGTAGATATATTAGAACAGTTAAATCTCTTTTCTACATATTGTGTATCTTTTTTTGCATTAAAATAATGCTTCATATTTTAGTCAAGGGTGATTATAACAAAAATTTAGAATTAATAAATTTAGAATTAATGTATAAATACTTAACAGTCCTATTTTCTATACAAGAAAAGAAAAATACAAGTGAATAAAGGAAGCAGTGCATGAAAATTGTTCTACAGAATAACTTACTGCAAAAATAAAATTGTAAAGATGTGTTTGAAAAATTAAAAAATTAAATTTCAATTCTTTCTTATAATTAAAAGATCTTTAATCTTAGAGGCTAGGTAGAACAGGAATATTTCGGAATACTTGATAAAACGTAAAAGTGTAATTATATGAAAGATAAAGGGAATTCAATTATATTAATTCAATTTTAATATTCCAATTTTTTTACAATTACGATACATTCTTCCCCTGGCTTTTTTTTACAGAAAAATTCAAGACACGATAATGGTTTATACGTTCAACCTTCACCAACGCAACTGCAGGAGAAAACATTAGCCGAAACGCCGATAAAAAAAGAAAATAAAGACAGTGTCATAAGCGGTGGAGAACCTTTAGAAACGGTTCTAGATACAGATGTAGCTGAGAACATGGAAGAACCCTTCAATGATCAAGAAAGTATATCTTATTGTGTGAAGACTAAGCCTTACTACTCCATTAATGCGAAGTTAAATCAAAGAGAAAAAGTCAGTATTCCTTCCATTAATGCTTCTACCAACAAATATGCTGAAAAAGCATATTCGGAAGCTGGAATAGATGAGAGCACACCTGTTTTAGAAGATCAAATTACTCCTGTGGAAGATATAAAGCCTCCTCCTGTTTGGGATGCGAATTTCAAGTTTTTGACAACGTCTGTGGGCAGTAGAACTTCTCAGAATTATAATAAATCTAGTGTCACTTGTCTTATTTGTGGAAAACAATTAAGTAATCAATATAATTTGCGGGTACATATGGAGACACACAGTAACAGTTCGTACAGCTGTACAGCTTGTTCACACGTATCAAGATCACGAGACGCGCTTAGAAAACATGTTTCTTATAGACATCCAGTTGCGTCGTCACAAAAACGTTCACGATATAGTACACCGAAATCATAGAAACTAGATACCTTGGTTTATATTATACCCTTTGTTTTAGACACATCTTATTTAAAACATAAATTTTGTGCTATTTAATTTGACTTAAATACTTTATTGACTAAAAAACTAAAAAAAAAGGGGGAGAAGAAAATGGTTATAAATCAAAAGTTGAAGATTTAGTTACACATTTCTTGATTTTTTTTGTTATTTATTGTTAGATATGTTTATATCTTTTAATAGATTTATAATTTGAAAGAAGGTTGAATCAATATGAAAGTATTGATTTTTTATTGTAAAATTATTAAAATGCTTCCTTGTTTAAGTGGTACATACTCTGTACAATTATTTATTTAGTTGAAAGGAGTCCATTATAGCGTGTAATGGATTAAAATGAAGATACATAAAGACTACTTTCCAACTTATATGATCCCTTTTAACTATTTCTTTCTTTTTTTTTTGGATTTAATACTTAAATGTTGCAATTGAATATAAGAATTGAATATTTTATTATATGAAAATACATTAGGAAAGGATTTAATATGAGAAACTTACGTACCTCATCTTTTTAAGAAATATTCAGTACTAGACTGATTAAGAATAAGGCGAGTAAGATCTTGATTATGTTGTTTTTAAATGTACAAATAACTTAAAGCGTGATGACGTTCCTCGAAACCCTTAGTGTTCGAATTGTTACTGTTTTCTTGTTATCGTTACACTGTTTTAATAAAGACAAAGTAGATGTTAGACAGACATTTTCTGTTTTGATGATTTTTTTTCATAATTAATACTTTTTACAAATCATCCAGTAAAAATCGATGAATCAGAAAAAAGGGCATGTTTCCTTCATTACATTGTAAATATTTAAAAAATACCTGTCGTATAAAAAACTGTTGTTTATAATTCACACTGGCGCAAAAATGTAAAGAGATATTGTTGCAATTTCGTTTGTATATAGTATGTACTTGTTTTGATTATTTCAATATACCGAATGTAAATGATTGTAATATAGACTAATCAATCTTATTCGAAAAATCGTATTCAAAAATAATATACAATATTATTTAATGACTACAAAATAAATAAAATGCATTCAAAAAATTAAGCTCTTTTAGAAAGGAAAAACAACATATCTTCAGAAAAACATTAATTAAATCTTTTCTATACGCCATATTTTAGTATTACAGTCCTGCCCGACTGAAATCAATGTTTCCTCATCTAACCAAACTAAACGTGTTATTTGACTTTGAGGATGAGCATCTGAAACAAAATTGTTTTTTACAATCGCATACATTTTCTTCCATTGAGATAAAGTATGACAAGTGTAGAAATAAAATAACATTACAAAAAAACGGAGATTATATATGTATACTTACTTTTAATAATAGTATGTTTTGCTGGATTTGTTACGCTCCAAATGATGATCGTCGTATCAAGACTACCGCTTGCAACCATAGCTGAATTAGGACACCATGCTACAGAATTCACTCTTGCGTTATGGAAACCCCACTCCCTATTGTGCGCAAGCTGTAAAGTTATATTTCGTTAATAATTTTTTAATTAAATTACGATCAGACAACATTTATTTCCAAGCGAAAAGCTTTACTCACCCTCTAAAAATCCAACAAGCGTTTAGGAGGAGCAATTGTTACAAAAAAATTAATGTAAATACATACAATATAGCAATCACAATATTTTGCTAATGGTAAATATTAATTACAATATATGCGTTCAAAGCGTGAGATATATTAATAATCTACTAAGTGATGAAGGTTAAATGGGAAAACAGGTAACACCTTTTCTGCAACTTTGTACAAGCGACATGTATGAATTTCAAAGATATTTGAGGTTTGTATAAATTATATAAAACAAACACTTCTTTTTTTACCTTGTATTCTGGTACAGTATAAAGAACCACCTTTCGGTTTGTGTCACAAGCAACCAAGTATTTGCTATCAGGACTATAAGCAGCGTCTGTAACTGTACCTAAATGTTCTAATTCCATTTTCGGAGTTAGATTCGTACCTGATAAGGTATATATACGAATCTGAAAATTACATAAGAAATCAATGCACTATATTTTCTACTATTTTACTAACTTTTACGAAATTATATATAAATTAAAAAAAAATATACCATATTGTCTGATGTCGCTCCTATAGCTACATCACCATTTTCTTGATTAATTGACACACAAGATGGTTCGTAATCGATTGATGTATTTGATACCTTTCGTCCATCTTGTGTAACTGTTATCTAGAATATACACCTACTGTTAATTTAACTAGTTTTTAAATTAAAATAAAATGAAATGATAATCTTACCTGGCGAACGGTTGCAATTACAGCTAGATCTGTGTAAATATCTAGACCCCGCGGCTGTGAGTCCAGTTTAACTATAGCTGTATCTGTATACGTGTTTGTATCAATATCAACCGATCTTAAAGTATCATCGATACCAGCGGTATAAAGCAAATTTTTTGTAGCTTTCATTCCATTAATTTGATTTCCATGTCCGTGACCTTGGACACGGTCATTATCTCCCGTTTTTGCATTCCAGTTGGTAATATACCCATCATGAGATCCAGTATAAATTGTACCTCTATCAGGACTCAAAGTTAATACTGTTATTGGTTTATTATGGCCCTAGAAGTGTCCAAAAATTAAAAATTCATCCTATAAAAGCATCCTTACTATGGGTACTATTGTTACCTTTATTATTCTAAGAGGTTTCGTAGGATTAGCAACATCCAGATAATTAATAAAGCCACTTAGAGATACAGATAGTAAATGTTTGTCTTGCCAAAGGCAACTGACCTAAAAGAAAATTGATCTTATTACCGATTTTACTTTTATTTTTTCAAAATCGCTATCGATTGTTTGTTGTATCGCAAAATTAAAGGATTACATACTTGTTGATCATCGACTGTCGATCCCATATTGAATTCACTAACCAATGAGCGAGTTTCTACGTCCCAAAGTTTACACGTTTTATCACCAGATGCAGTTAATAACTGCGTTCCATCTGGCTTCCAAGCCACCTGTGAGATTATGAAGAAATGTTAAAAATGAGTACATCATTATCTTTAGAATAATTTGGCATTAAATGATTTCATTTATTTACTCCGTATACTCCGCCTTGGTGAGCTGGAGATCCTACTTCTCCAACTAAATCGGAGCTTGTACCATCATAAATAAATACTTTCCCGTCAAATCCTGCAGATGCAAATAAATTACCACTAGGCGAATAACGTACAGCTTGAACGAATCGAGTATGCTCCTGCTTGGTCATTCTGCATATATCATAAATTTATTATTTAAATAAAAATTTCAAAATTTTCATATCTCAAATACATAAAGTTTTTATTTAAGATTTGCGGGTGACGAAGCTGATTGTTAATAAAATGTTTCTTTTTACAAAGACGTTGCTTATACTCGGAAATCTTACATACAAAACTTACTATTACCAATTTATATTAAACCATTTAACTTTCATATACATACTTAAATTTAAATGGCGGTCCTTCAAAAACAGCAATAGTATTGTCCTCACTTCCTGTGATTAATCTAAATGGTCTAGCAGGTCTGAAGTCACATGAATTAATAGGCTTACTCTGGCCCGAGATTTCACCTACAGATGTACCGGTTTCCGCCATAAATACATGACCAAATCTAAATTTATATATAAAAATAAAGTTGTTACTAAAATTAAAACCATACTAGAGCTATAAATTATTTACCTTTCTCTTCCTTCTCCAACAACTACCATACGCTGATTATCAGGTGACCATGCTATGTCTTTAATAGGCCCTCCAATAGGATGGAATTCATTTTTTAAAATATGTTCTTTATTGACAGTGTCCCAAATACGTACTTTGCCTGATTGATCTATTATAAAAAATCATATAAATTTTTAAGTCTATATTGGGTTCTTATATATATTATCTTTTTATAAATAGTTATCTATGATTGTACATACCACCTGATGCTATATAAAACCCACTTGGGGAATATTTTGCAACATTGACTGGACATGAATGTTCTGTATAAATATCTGCAATAGCTGGATTCTAAAAATAAAAAATGAATAAGATAACATTGCATTTTAGTATTTCATATAGGACTTGAATATATTATTTTATATATTATACTTACATCAATATTTCTAATGATTACACTGTTACCATTAGTATACAAAAAATTTTTCCCTTTAGGATCACCTCCTAATACAAGAGGCTGTCCCCTTTGTGTCCTGGGTAGTGTAGCAAATATGTATTCTGCAAACATATGAAATTAAGACTAATATTTTAATATGAGACTAATATAAAAAAGGTCTTATAGCATGTTATTTGTAATAAGATCTGAAAATTGTATAATAGAATGCATTTTCTCATGAGAACTAAAATATACTTCCTTGATTCATTGGCATAAGTCCAATATGCAATATTTCAAATTATTTTAGGTATGAAAACTGTATCTTGGCCTAAAGTTATTGCTTGCTTTCTACATTCCCAAAAAAATCTACTTTTGGTCAAAAGTTAATTAATACAACCAAACATAATTAAAAAAGTTACATTAAAAATAATATAAAAATATAATTCAAATGTTTAAAACTATCCTCAAAATATTAAAATATATTTGTAGTCTTTGTTTAAAAATTACAACTTATAGTATTTCCTTTTGGAAATTTAATTATGTGTACAATTTATAATTAAGTTTCAATGTCAACATTTATTTTCATATTATAACCATTCATTTTTTCGTTCTATTTCATACTATACACCACAGTAAATTGAACTCGATCTGATAAGCTACAGTTATCGTAAGCATAATTACGCCAATTTAGATAGAAAAGCAAATATATTTAAAGCAAGAAATGCAAAACAATTACTTCATGATACGGTACAGTAAAACTGTACAAAATAAAAAATGAAAAATCCGGTGATTTAATGAATAATCAGTTCTGTATATATGGTTGTATCTGAAAAAAATTGATAATTAATTTAATTGCAATCAATCGTGACATTACATACATATGTGAATCATTGATGCACTTCAAGTGTTATGATTTGGCTCGAGATAAGACCGGAAAATTGGATAGCTCGATATTCACACAAAATACAGGGTAATAAGTTGTCGGTGATACACGAAAAATAGGTAAAATCTGTAGGTGTCACTTACTTGTTTCATAGGACATTTTTATTCCGTTTCTTTCTTTTAAATAATACTTGAAAAAACTCAACAATGGGAATCGGTTCAATGCCTCCCTCGTATCTTTCTCTGTCTCCCCCCCACACACTTTCCATCGAAATGCTTGTTCCGCCCTTGCCTTATTTAGCTGAAGCATTGATAATACTGAAACAAGATCGGCGAATAACTATACAGCTGACGTCGCTAAAGTCCCGTTTCCATATTGATAAAAAATTCTGTCGTCAACAAAATAGTTGTTATCAATAGGTAAAAAATCAACAGAAACAATTTAGATTTCATTTAATCATTTATTATAAGAAATAAAATGTTTTAAAATGACGATGAAGGAAATGAACTTTTCTCAAATTAAATATCACATTTTATTTTAAATCATCTGTAGCTTAAAAATATTTATAATGACAAACTATCTCTCTCACTTTAATATTAATCTTACCACATCTTACAAATATTTATGAGCAGTTTTATACAAAATCTAGACTACATATTTGTATAACATATGGGCTCATCATCCTAAAATAAATTCTAATATTGTGCTCTATGCAAATATAAATCTCGAAATTGCACATTATGTACAAAATTTTCATAAAATATAAAATACCAAAACTCAAATTATATATTTACAAATCGCCACTTTCACCGTTTTCGAAATTTATTACACGACTGCAATAAATATAATATTTTAACGAACGCAAATATTATTGTATACACAAAAATATATTTCATTATATTATGACTTTTGTACGTATATTCACTCAGCATGAAAAATAATAAATTTTCAGCGAGGTAAGTTCCCTTATGCCACAAAGATATGTACCTTAAAAGCAAACAAAACAACTGAAAATCTAATTGAGACTTGGAAATATCTCAAATAACAAAAAGAACTGGTCTATTTTCATGCTTATTTGAATAGTGTGTGAAATTATAAATGAAATCAATGTAAAAATAAATGATACTTTTATAGATGATGAAATAAATAATAAATTAATGGAAAACTGTGTGATTAACAACATTCATGGTCGACATTATTTACGTATAAAAGAGTGTGCAGAAATATAAAAAAAGAGGAGTACATATACTAATTTGAAGTACTTATTAATATACTTATTTAAGGTTGAAAACTACAAACGATTCAACCGTCGACCAATCGTCAATTAACTTCCTAAATATTACATTCTGTAGTAAATGTTTTTAGAAGTTGGTATGATCATTAACACGAAACATATGAATACCATTATTAAAAGCAGTCTTTTCAAACTCATCGCTATTAAGCTTTACGAGATTATTATCTAAGAATGTGCACATAAACAATTAAAATTATCGAAAAGTATCACTCTCCATTCATTCTCTTACATGCAATAAATTGTTCAAAACGACTAAATGATTGAAATATTAACTCTTCATCAAGAAATAATCTTCAACTATAATCTATAACAAACAGCTATCTCTTTTATGAAAGACCAGTTTTTCACAACTACAAGAAATAACCACGACAGTTCTGAATATAGAAACTGAATAGAATATAAATTGACCCAAATTCTTGCAAATGTGTCTTCATTATACCTACCGAAGATATTATTTTCCATATAAGACTTTCAACATCTCAAAGTAAATTTCATTCTAAGACTACAGATTTTTATGCAAATTCATATTTTTGAGAATATAATTAAAAACGAAAACTTCAATGAAAATATCGTTTTATCTGCCAAGTATTAGGTCGTCCGAAAAGTTCCTTTTGTTTTATAAGGAAATAATGGATGCACAACATTTTCCGTTTTATATTATTTTATCGAATTACGTATGATCTATTTTGTTCTATCAAAATAAAGATCACAACGTTCGACAGATTAGGTTTCATGTTTGTATAAAGATGCATCGTTGTAAAAGACGTGTCTGTAAAAGAAAGACACTTTTCTGACAATCTAATATTATAGAGAGCACTATTATACTTTGTATATTTTATATATTTTTTCATATTTTGAGTGCATTCTGTGCAATTTCCTATAAATGCATAAAAATCTGCAGTTTATTCATTACCTCTTCCTATACCTTCCAATAGTTTTAACTTTCTGAAGAACAAACATAATTTCTTATTCTGTCATTACTTCTAACAACATTCAACAAATTTTATAGCCGCCTACATGACGAGGCTCTTCGACTCTTTATCGCCAGTCCAAACTCTTCTTGTTCAATGGTGCCGTATCTTACGCTTTGCAGTTACTTCTTGAAGTAATCGTCTCTTAAATGGTGAATGACTACTTCGGAATCGAGTAGATTCCTCTTGAGACTGTCGATGACTATTGGCTTCCGCGAATGAGTTTCCTTTCAATTGTTTCTCATAGAATTCACTATCAGTTTTAATTTCCTCGACTGAAGGTACTCTGGAGCGCCTGAATTCTTCCATATCTTCATCGCGAGGTAGAGGACGCGTTGTGTCTTCCGGAACTGGTCGACCATCCGGATACACTCTAATCACCATTGGTCCAACTAGATATGGACCAGTGTGCTCAGAGGATGGTTGTATATAATCGTGTGTTGCCATTGTTTCTTCTCCTATGCCGTTTACATCGCTATCACCGACAGCTGAAAGATAAGAACAATAAATATATGATTTCTTTAAAATTAGGAACCGATTACAAATGGTTCTATGAAAAAAGTAAGAATAATGAATACGTTTAGAATAGCAAAATTATTTTAGATAATTCATTTTCGCTTGATATGAATCAGGATTCTCAAATTGCTTAAAAAGATCAGTTATGTGTCTTCTGCGATTATACTTTTAAATTTCTCTTCGTAATTTCTCTATATGATTCGATATGAAGAAAGAGATTCCCATAATGGCCTTTAGTAACCTTTCAACTTGTATATTCTAACGATTTTTATAATTGTAAGCTATTTCTTAAAAGATTCGAGAGGAACTTATTGATCTTCTAAATAGTTCTATTAACAAAATTGATTAACTATTCTGTTTGTCTAAAAACTGCGTCAAAATTTTTTTAACATAATCAATAATCTTAAAGAAGAGAACGAATCTATCAATAATTTAAATAATCGAATTAATATTATTATAATATCAAATAATTAGTTAATATTAAATAATTGCTTAATCCGAATGAACATTGTGACTGAAGTAATTCATGTTCTTGTTGTTCACGTTAATAAATGAATGTAATCACGTAATAATACGTGACTAAAAAGTCATTCCTTTTTTCGCGTATATGACCTCCGCATTATGATAATTGAACGTCTAATATTTTTATGTCAGTATCCCATGATACTACTTCCTACTTCCGTCAGATCGTTGTCGAATGTTTCTTCTCCGCAAGGACTTTCGGAAGAGACGTGCAAGAATTTAAACGACTAAGAATTCCATCTCTCTCTGACATATTCAACTTAAACAGGCTTTAGGCGAATATTTCGTACATTCTTTTTCATAGAAAAATTATGATTTATGTTAAAACTTGTAGTTTCCTACTATATTAACTATTAAATTTAATTCAATAGATATATAAAATAAGACATAATTCGCAACATAATTGAAAAGAAAAATTATTTTAATAAAAAGTACTGACACATCCCTTATTTTCCTATGAAATGTTTTTCTTATTAGGTCCCACATGATATTATCATAGCATAACATTTTTATAAACGTGTAAAATTTAATATACTTGGATTTAATTAATTAGTTTGAAAATTATAATAAATACAATGATGTGCTACTACTTCTTGTAGCCATTGTAATATCATCTTTTTTACAATTATACTATCATTTTCAAAAAATTTACATCATAAACCTATATACACAATGATCTGGGCAATAGAAATTCAATAAAATCAATTAAAATATCAATCTGAAGTAGAAGGTCTTAAAGATCAATTAAAATAAATTTCCATCTAACATCTCTTCTAATTTCTTTTCTTTTATTCTTCTCTAAAATCTACGGGGGAAACTAGAACATCGAATGAGATTTCTCAGATCCTCGCAGTAAATAAACATTTTTCATAGCATTCAAAAAGCCTCCCCGAACTTCGGTTGACTCGTTCAGATGATCGGGTGAAAGTGCAGTTAAAAGAAGCTGGTCCAATTGAAAACAACCGTTCTGCTATCAAACGCGATCTCGTTCGGTTAAAGAAAAAAAAAACTTTCTATAGTGGAACGTGCGCGATTGAGACTTGGAACTTTCTCACAACAGTATTTGTTCTCCTTCATTTCGGACCGTGCAGATAATAATCTCTTTCAACGCTTACATTTCTTTTTAATCATTAACAAACGTCATGCGAACTTGATTTTCACGGTTAACATTTTTCTCGACTATTATGTAGTCGGTTCGAGTACAGGTTTTTTTCGTTCTTTTCTTTTTCCTTGTCAATTAGTACTTTCACCTGTATTAATGAACTTCATAAGGTAATTAGAAAATTAACAGGGGTCAAGAAAATGATTCTCGAATGTAATTGTAGAATGTCTTTCTACATGTCTGTAGACATCTTGTTTTAATTGAAAATATTTGTATTAATTAACTTTATGAGGCAATTAGAAAATTACAAAGGTCAAGAAAGTGATCCTAGAATGCAATTTTAAACTATTTTTACCTTTCAATCATCTTTACAAAATTTTATTTCTATCGTAAATACATACCTAATGAATCTGTTCCGATGGAGAAATAGAATTCATCTGGCTTAGGAGCAAGTCTCGGAAAATATGCGTTTTTTATCATGGCCCGCCAAACTATAAACAAGAAATAGTAAGTTAACGTAAATAGAATTAATTTTTAATATTATGTTCGGTTTATTCCATGTAGTGAAACTGGAAATCTTACTAAGTCCTTTCGCATCACGTTGATATGGATCCAATTGATCGAGTATGTTATTGTCCATGTTAGCTAAGTTCCTCATCCCGGCAACCAATAAATTTTTGTTGCAATCCGGCATGGATGAATCCGCACAATACTTGGCTACTTGCATGCTGAATACTCTTAACAAGTAACTCGCCTGAAATTAAACATTGTATAGGTTATCTTTAAAAAGAAATTTAAATAATCTCTTTCAATATTATATATATATTCGATGCAATATATATCGTTACTGACCAAATAAATATTATGTGACAAGAAGTAATTCTTCAGTAATGACTGCAAATATTTCGTTCAATTATATTTAAATATTATTTCCCGCCGAGTAACATCCTTAAATCCGATCTTTAAAATTCTCCCTTTCATTTCTAATATTATTATTTTTATTATCTACTATTATTATTAAAATATGGTTCAAATATAAAGCACTATGCATAATATAATATACACAATGAACAAATTCAAATATTGTATTATTAAAATATATAAGTCTTTAAGAATATATCTTTGCAACATCGATTTTCAATATTCTATTCTTTAGTGCCAATAAAACCCTTTTTTCCTCCTTTTATTTCACTATATTATCAATCAGAATACAATTCTGCGAGCTAATTTGCTTGGGTACTATCTACAGCATCATTTATGTCAAATCAAATATCAAATGAAACTATGAAGATCAATATATGAGCTGTTTATTTGCCAAAAAAACAAATTATATAATATAAACATCAATCAAGTGCTTTAGTACTAAAATTTCAGGAAAGGGAGTTAATAACTTTGACCTGTGAATAGCTCATACATATCGTATACAGAAGATGGATACATTTTTCTCTGAGTAAATCATCATGACGATCATCGCGAAAGCTATTTTCCATTCCGTCGGAGCAAATGCATTCTACACGCGTCCGGTGAAACTCGGCAATGTGTAACATACAGGATATCGAACACTACAGTTATAACAAACAAATATATATGCGTGTCGCAGCCTGTACCGTACATCACGTATCGGGCTTTGATTGCGATACACACGTTTTTTTATTTTTCGTCACGAGAAATTCTGTCTGCCACGTGAAACATGCCCCCGTTTGTGGTGCGTCTACGTAAAGCACAATGATCGATGTCCACATACTTTTAGCTCTATCTATGGCTCAACGATTACGCGAATATTCAACCTTAGAATTTCTAATGACATTTCTGTAACGTCTTTTGGACAACAACAAAATATTTCGAAATTTAATAATAATAACAATCGATAAGTGTTGCCAATCAAACAGTGTTGGCAAGCTCACTTGCGTAACGATACAATTTCTTTCGTAGACATTTTTTGTAGTAATATTTTTGATGAATCAATCTTTTATAATTTTTGTCATTCATTATTTATACAATTATACTGGGCGAATTATTTTATTTTTGGAATGTTATTTCTATATTTCAGAATTCGTATGTCTAGATTTTGAAATATTTAATTCTATGATTTGGAATACTTATTTCTGTTTCTTTTTTTTTCATTTTTATTTTTATTTCATATATTCATATAAAGATAAATTCTGAAAATGAGAAATTTGTCTTAAAATAAAGTAATAATTTTTAACAATAATTACTTTTTCAATGAAATGTTTAAAAATATACTAATTTTGTGTTTGAGTTTATTTATTCATGCACATAGAAAAATGATACTTATAAAGAAGAAAATATTTTTATGTACGATATAGAACGTGATAAGTTTCAATCTCGACAAGTTGTGCTCGTTCGTACATCCATGTATTCCGATGCTGACCTACATAAATTTGCTGCGTGATCGATGGTGGATCATTGTGTTATTTTTTAAAAGATCTCGAAAATAAGAGAGTCTAAATGGACAGAGAATCGTTCGATAAAAAATTCCCGTGAACAGAAAATGAATACAGATGGTAATCTTTCTATATAAACATAAAGATTAGCAAATTTTCAGATTTTAAAAATGTTACATATATTGAAATATCTTAATTTACAAGTATGAGTTACAAGTTCAATCTCTCCATAGATAGAGAGCACGTACTTGAACTTCAACTTACGTGCAATCAGTTTTACCAACATATATTACGAACATATTACAGATATTGCGCATAAGGCTATTTTCACGCCTTTTTCTTTTACCAAGATTATCGCGTGTTTGGATAATTACAGCTTTATTAAATTATTATATTAAATTACTCCAATAGGAAATTTAATATTAGTTAATATTGTTAAGTATTTCTTAAAATAAGAAATACTTAATTTGTATATACATATATGTATATATATAAAATGTATAATAATTTTTATACCGAGTTTAATGAACTGTATATATATATATTAGGATGTGCAATGCGAGAATGTTGAAGAATAATGTAACATATTTTTCTTGCTCTCTTGCTACCGTATTTGATTACCACATTCTTTCTTCACTGATAAACAGTAATCCGTTTAGCGACTGTAAGAAATATAGAAATGTACTCAGAATAATGAATTATCGTACTTATATGCTACTCGAAGATTCAAATAATCTTAAAAAGAATAAGTAAAAATAAAAAAAACATATTAACGAATAATCATGATTGACTAATTTTGCTTCCACATATTTGACATCCATAAACAGTATTGTTATGAGATTAACAATCTCCATCAGTCTTATGAATTAAAAATTCTAACTTTTATAATTAACGTTGTATTGTAAAAAGATTATTGAAAAAATTAATGAATTAAATTTTTCCAAATATTCTATGGCTATTGTTGACAGCAAAGCTACTATCAACAGATGGCAAAATCATTGATCGCAAACTGTTGCGTTTGAGACCGTTTCTATGAAAAAAAGAAGTATTACGAGAAGAAGGGCACAATGTCATGAGAAAAGTCAACGTCCGATGCGCACTCACGCAATTACACTCGACCGGTCTGCACAAGTGCACGAGCAGAGCATTTTCAGCGAATGCACTCGATCGTGTTCGGTGAAAGTCTGCTGTTGTTGATATCATCCACAAACTACTGTGGTGCGAAGTTTATTTTATGTAAAAGAAAAAACTTAATTTTCGTACAAAATACATCAGTCATATATTTTTTAAGATTCAAGTGAAATAGAAATAAACAATAAGTTTATCTATGAAAGATTAAATAATGCAAATCCAAGTTCCATATATATAAGTAGTGTTTGTCCCAATAAATGATTATTAAAATAACAATTAAAAATCAAATTTTATTCAAATATAATTTTTTTGAGAAAAATTTACTCTATAACGTCTTCAATTTAGAAATGAAAATAATCCTTACTTTCTCACCCCTGGAGAGGAATTCCCACATGGGAATCGCAGAAGCAGTGACACTCAAGGTATAGCATCCCAGAACAAAGGTGAACAGCATAGCAGTTCTCAGAATCTTCATATTTGCTATTTCACTTATCTTTAGTAGCTTTCACGAACACACTTTTTATACGTATTGTTAATCTAGGGAATTCGATCTATCACAGATATACTACCAACGAAAACACTTGTTTTATGATTCAGAATATATATACAAATGATATGATAACGAGTCTCAAAATTAAGAATTATTTACTAACTAACCAAATATTAGTAGTAATATTGGATAAAATTCACGTGGACTCGAATGGACGCAAATGATGAAACGACTATCACGTTCAATGGTCTTTGCAAACTGGCTGAATTTCCTTCAAACCCCGGTTATATGTATGTTGTGTATGCCAGTGACGTCCATGAAACACCAGGTCCCCCACTCCTACTTTCAGGAACAGAGTCCACTGCTTGTTCCATAATGTTTACTTCTTTCCAGGATGTCACCTAATTAATAGATACTTCTGTGTAGCAAAAAATATATTCATTACTTTTATGTTCTCTGAATCAAAATCTTTAATTCATATTTTTTAAGATTCATTGGATTATATATGTAATACAATATCAAAAATACAATGCCTACAAAAGGTATTGGCACACTGTTGTATTTTTTACAGCATTTACATAATAATTAATTAATTAATAGTAATTTCATATAACTACAAAAATTTAATATTTTAAAAATGAGGTGACAATCCTGATAGAAAAAGAGGTTTCATTGTATATCAACTTTTTTGTTTATTTGGAACATTAAATTATGAGAGTTTTACAATAGAATTAAAAATTGTAGACACAGAGAAAATCAATTGAAAACGAGTTTAAATGTAAGAGGAAGTCCGTGGTGCTCACTGTCATGAAAGGATCCAATCTTGCTTATCAGGTTCCTCCAGCTACTTTAACAATAAACCCTTAGAATCACATTCTTCAAGATCCTAACTCTATTCGCCAAAAATTACTATTATTGAATTTCCACATATAAAAGAATGAAAGTACAATACAAATATTAAAAGATAAATATTGTTCAAAATGAAATATCATAATTGTAAATACGTGATTTTCTGTATCGCATTCATGGTGTGTTTTTCAAAATATTTACTATGATTTATTTTAGTGTGAATACATATACGTATATGATTTATTTTCGTATAAAAGTTTATGGCTGCTTAAAGATGTACGTGACGTAGGTCAATAATCGAACTATAAATTAATATTCGCCTAGAAATGTTTCCAGTCACTCACATCGCAATTTTTTGGAATTTCCACACAAAAAGAAGTGTAATTCAAATAAAATGATTTTTCATTTACATCATAGAAATATATTCTATTACTAGAGGGCAATAATATAGAACAATAACATTTCAGCTTATGACGTTCCGTCACTTAATTAACAATTTGCGAATCTGGAAGTACAAATTGATTTTCTATGTAGGACAGATGATGTATGAAATATTAAAAATGATTCTACTATTTGTATCTACTCGAGCACGTTGGGAAGACGCGTGGATGGAATATTAAGAGTACCAATTATAACTTTTTAATAGCAATAAGAAAGATATATGAGTTTTTGATACTTTTTAGCTATATTTTCTTACAGGTATAGTATATATTAGTATGCTTTTTATAGTAATATTTAGATTGCGAATATACATGCATTTATAAGATCTTTAAAAGTATAAAAATGTACAAAATGCACATAATATCTAAAAACATAAGAAATATTTAAAATGAAGTACGTAGTTGTTACATGTATCCCTGAATGGGTAACTTATGTTAATAAAGATGTATATAAAAGTGTATAAAAATTCATAATCTAGTATATTGTTCAAGTCTGTACAATTACGCTATTAATGCTGAAAATGATTTCTATAAGCTTTCATTTAAGATGATGAGCAATTTAGATATCTTTATGAAAACTTCAAAAGAAAAATTGGCGATGAATCTTTTTTATGATAATAGCGAATGTGAGAATTGAAATATGTACCACAAACATACTTTCACGCACATATTCGTGTCGATGCAAGCGTACGTTGACGAATAAGGGGCCCTGTACGTATTTTGTATTATTCGTGCAGCTAAATACAGACAATGCGAATGGTCGTCTGTTTAAGTCAATTACTATAACCAGCGTCATTCCAGGTAATCTCGACTATCTCGTAGATTTGCTGCACATTTAACAGTCAGCATGCAGTCATCCAACTATTATGTCATTCGGAACCTATAAGAATAGATCTACAACAGTGGTTCTCAAATTATTCTTTATGAATTTGGGAGATGAAAATTATAACACAAATCAGTCCACTATTAATTTTTATAAAACGACATTCTGCATTTATTATTATAAAAATTTATATTTCTACAACTCATGAAAACTCGTCGTAACAGTAAATAAAATTATAACATAATTTAATTAAGTACAAAACTAAAGATATAATACGTTTAAAAATTAACATATATATAGGATTGTGTGAATTCAAATTCTCAAAATCTTAATCTTAATTTATATTACCATGATTTTGAGTTTGTCAATTTTATTAAGAATCGATTTCGATCATTTTCCTATATATCGAAAAACATAACCTATAATATAGATGATACTCTAAAGTTTAACAACCAAATTTTCTAATTATACTCCATGACTATGATTAATAAAAGAATATTATATAAACACAAAATATTAAATTTATTATTCTATGAAGCTCATTCTTGTTTTATTTAATAAATTTTGTTTTATTTAATAAAATTATGCACGTACAAAAGTTCAATGGTTTATTGTTTATGGTTGAAAATCACTGCTGTACAATTTCATGAATGTAATTGTAATATATTTTCGATCGATAAATCAGCGTAAAAACAATTGATTGTGAAAAACAATTTACTTGAAAATGAATGACCTTAGAAAAATCGTATATGGAGATTCGTTGACTGAATGAGTCATTCTACTTTCCAAATCTATTGATTGTGGCATTCATGACATATGATCCAACATGATTGCACGTGCACAATTTGTCTATGATTTTCATCCATGAAAATCTCGTGAACCTAAGAAACTTTCTTACTACGTTATATAGAGTAAGGGAGTAAAAGAAGTCCATGATAAATTCTGATTAATTTTTAATTGATCAACTGTATTCTCATCAATTACGGTCTCCTAAGGTTATGTTTCTCTTAGCTATATGAAAAATGCATTGAGATGCTAAAAACGAAAGTCTAATGAAGGTAAATCTAGAACATGTACGTTGCATGATGATGAGAAGGTAAGATAAGATAAGAGAATTATAGAATAAGTTACAAAGTTATTTTACTCAACATAACTAATATACATATATTCTTTATTTTTGTTTGCCTTTCAACTTTGCAGTGATCTCCTACTCCACATAATCAACATGTTTTGCTTATTATTATTTTACGTTAGCAAGAAAATTCATTAATTAAGTTATTATAATGTAACATTTGTAATTAAAAGGTGGTGTGATTAAAACATTTTGAGCATTACTATGTAAAAAGTAGTTAATTTATATTCATTATTTGATTTATTTAAACTTATGAAACTTACATTACTATGTAAAAAGCAGTTAATTTATATTCATTGTTTGATTTATTTAAACTTATGAAACTTCATACTCGTTTATATAAATGTGTGTTTTAGTATTTTTAATATGTAAATATATGTATAGTATGTTAGATAAAAATGTTGCCCCTCCAACAATTTAACTTTTTCACAAAACTGAGCAGTGAAGCTTGACAACCGTTTTTCTTGGTTCGCGAACTATGAATTACTTGTAGTTGTTACAAGTGCATCTCGCTTTTATTTCCCATTTAGATGTTAAATTGATCGAATAAAAATGTATACTTCACTTGTTTTGTTATAGAAAAGAAGAAAACAGTGAATCCGCTTTGTACAATGAATATTTTATCTGTTATTCTAAAACAATTTTGTAAATATTAATAAATAAATTAACATAAAAAATATCATTTTATTTTTATTGTTTGTTTTTATTATTTATTGTCAGTTGTGTCAAAATGGAATGTAGGACGATTGTCAATCGTGAAATGAATATCGTAATGCAAGATTATGGAAATCGCTTCCGCTTTTCATCACAACGATCGTCATCCAAGATAGCGAGGTGCAGAATTTGTTCCGGTTGACATAATAGTTACAGGATGTTTCACTCTTTTTAAAAATTTCTGGTGTGAATTTCAAGTATTTGTATTAATGTAAAATAAAATTACGTTTTTCCAAACCGAGGTAGATGAAACATAAAATACCTAAAAAATCACGTATTTAACAAATCATTTTTATATTAAAGTTATTTTAATATTATATTAAAGTATTAAATTGAATCCTTTAAATAATCTAAAATTGTATTTATAATAATTGTAGAATTATTAAATATTAAGAGATTATTTCAACCAGGATGCAAGGAAAAATTTCCCATTTTTTTAATCCTATAAAAAATATTCCATAAACAAAAAGAACTAATAAACATTGATATTTCGACTAACGTAGCCTCATGGGTTAATAATGTGGCGCCACGAAAATATTTGCCGCGTCTTACAAATGTATAAAAACAATATTAATTCATAAGAAAAAAAGATGAGTATGCAACGATTTAATGGCGCAGTATATCGAAATGAAGCCGGAGAGAGTTAAATGAGTTACGATTTGTTGCCGGTAACGGTGTCAGCGAGTTGAAATGATTATGCGTGAATTTTTTGGCGCGCTGAGTGATGCGAGAATGTGGCGCCTCTAAGGAATGCAGAATTACTACTACTACTACTATATATGGAACAATATTAGGATTGATTAATGAGTGTAGAAGCCTTATAGCTGAAAATTCCTGAGGATTGCCACGTCTTTTCGATATGGCGATTTGTTAGAGAATGACTTAAATTTATCATGCTAAGATCTGCAGGCTCATCATTGGGATACAATTACATTTTTTTATGAGAATTCCTTCTTCGGCCTCTAAAGGTTGTCGCAGATACCTGGCCAATAATTTATCTTGAAATAAAATTACTATTATATACACACAGAAATAATTTATCTATCGTCATTTCGTGTATGAGAAAAATCTAGTTCTCCTCAATTTGAATTGGATAATGTATTCTTTATTTACGAATAGTCTAACCTTTTTCATAATACAAAATACCTTATGCTAATACGTAGATGCGTATGATAATCTGTTGAATAAAGTTAATTTAACTATTTGTAAATTAACTATGTACGTTATTTCTACGTCGTTTCGTGAAGGATAATTTATTACTGGCTGATTATAATGAAATATCAATTTTAATCAACTATTATAACGAAATGTAGTGTATTGTGTATTGGTTTATAGCAATGAAGTTAAAGATTAAATTAGATAAAATAACGCATAAAATATATATAAATATCTTACGAAAATATTACCTTTCCAAGATAGAAAAAATGCATTAGAATAATAGACACTTTACAAAATTCCACTACATAAATCAGAGGTGCAAAAGAATTTCTATGATTAAGTAAGAAGAAAGATAGGTTATCAAAGGAATTTCTTGAAACCATCGACTAATTTTATAAAATTCTAGGACCCAGATGAAAGAAGAAATTATGACGTAAAAGGTCATAATTAAATTCTTGGAATTTCCTTTCATAATCACACTGTGTAAAAGTCAAAATTCAACAATGTAAATTGGCTGAAAAAAGATTGTAAATGAAACGAGTTAATATAATGTTGATTTTTAGAGGAAAATCAACATCGATTAAGAACTTTATATGAAACAAATTTTCTTACTCTGTCATCTTTATCTATATGAGATAATTAATTCTCCCATTGTATTAACTTTTAAATAGTATTGAATTATTTATGACTATAATAATTTAGATCACTACCCTATTGAATATTTAATTTTATTTTGTATTGTACATTTCTAACGATAGAGATTAGTAATTAAAATAGATTAAATTAAAAATTAAAAATTAAGTAATCTGATTCTAAATTGTCATGATCTCCATTGGCCCAATATCAATAATACCAATGAAGAGTTACTGATAGCGCGAAAATAAATGCCGGATCTACCTATCGAACGGTTTTGCATATGAGTGCAATAAATTTCACAAGTTTTGAATTCCAAAGACATATAACAGTACGTCTGGTCACGTGTACAAACCTACGCAAATCTTATTGACAGCGTTATTCCGAATTCAGGAAATTCCAAGTTTTCGTTTTAACCTGAGATTTTACTGACTGATGCCAAATAGCATTTTAGTCGAACGAGAGATACCGAATAAAAGTAATATAATAATTTTATTCACATTTTCAATTTCGAAAGGTGAAATGTACAAGATTGAGAGAATTTTTTGTTACGGAATTCGTATTTTGCAAATAATTGCATATGATGACTTATGTTTTTGATAACACACGTCTAAGTTCAGTGGTTTTTATTTTCGTCTTCCTGACATTAACGCAACCTTATTAATCTTGGCTATGTACATACATGCATTATACTACTTGAATGTATCCGTAAAGCTATTTACAAGGACGTGTTGGTGCTGTTGCATTTTTTGTGAATAAATTACTATAAAAAGTTATTGATAAAGTTTAAACAAATATTGTATCGTAACGCATTTCTCTTAATATTTAGTTTAAAAATTGTATTAGTTTAATAATTAAATTTAAAAGCTATGTTAGTTCAAAAATCAAATTAAAAAATTTTAAACATACTAGTCTATTAATTAAATAATTAGAAATTTAAAAACTATATTAGTTTAAAAATTATGTTAAAAGTTTAAATATTTTATATAGAATATTATTTTAAATTTAAAAATTAAAACTGGTCCAATACTTAAATTCAAAAATTTAAAAATTATATTAGAGTTTAGTTTAATAGTTAAATTTAAAAATTTATAGTTTAAAAATGATAGAAAGTTTACGTAAAAAAATGGAGAAAGACTCGTATTACATAATTTTGAAAAAATACGAAGTAAAATTTTTGACAGAGAATACAGAAGCCTATAATTGATTTGCATATTTTTTGAAGATTGGGGAATACATGGGTGATGTAAACGGTGAAACATCTTCGTGTGGGACATAATTTAAATGCAATTTAAAACTAGTTTAATGGAGTTTCGTATACGAATAAACTTCTTAATTTTCGAGGTATTCGTTCACTGACGTCAATACGAGGAATATTGAAAAGCAGTAAAAAGTTAAACTGGCGCCGTTTTGCCGGGCAACGAATCGTCTTTATAGACGTATAATTAGAGATTCAAATATCTGCTTTTAAAAGTATGTGAAAGAAGTTGCTTGTCACCATCTCTTCTTTTTGTCGGTATAGCGGAATACGAAAAGGGTCGCATACCTACACCTATTTTATTGAAATACTATAAATGCGGTTGTTTTTATACTGTGTCATTATTATTAAATTAATATTTATTACTATAAATTATCTTCATATGTCAGTGATGAATATTTCAAGATGAATCAAATAAATCGTACAAAAATTTATTATAGATAATGAAATAAAGGCATTTTATACAAGGCAAATGAAAAAAGATACTTAATGGAAAATTTTTGGATAATACAAAATAATTTGCATTATTATATAAATATAAAGCAGTCAGAAATATATTTCTAAATATAAAAATATATTTGACAATTTAATGTTACAATTTCAGCGATATTTGTACGCTTATAAATGATTTACATACTTAACTAACGTTAATAAACAATTCAATATCAACAAATTAAAAATCTATATAACTTTTATAGTAAAGTAAACGTATAGAAATTTTCTTATATAATTAGAATCTGCATTCGCATTCCTATATTAACATTTATTATTACATATTAACATTTTAATAACACTAACACTTCTTCAACGACGGCCATAGGCATGATGTGATTGATGTGCTATAAAATACAAATATCACAGAACAGAATAAAAAACAAAGACATATAAAAATATAATCCTAGCAAGCTTACGTTTATAAAATTCAGAGAAGTTTACATTAGGTAAGAGAGAATGAACTTTGTTTAAAACTGTAGCTTTTGATGCTAATTTAGCATTTGCATTCCATATCTGGAAAGAAGGGAGGAAAATTTTGTAGCATAGTGTTGTAGCATATGACTTTAGTTCAACTAGTTTTTACTTTGTCTAAGTCATTACTTGGACAAGATCTTCTCTCTCCCTAATAGATACAGTTACTCCACAAACTTCATCACCTTCTGCAACGCAATCAGTAAATTGTTCTCCAATAGCTGCAAGCACTATTTCTTTCCATATTTTTTCCTGAAATTATTGTTATTAATATACATGTGTTAAATAACAATGACAATTCGAATACCTACAGTATCAGATTTATGGCACTTTAATCTCCATGTTCCACCATTTTGATTGACTGGTTCCTCCCATAATGGATATCTTTCATCTCTCATTAAATGGTAACTATATCTGACCTATTGTAGAAACAATTTATTCATGTTTATATCAATATTAACCAACATATTATAAAATATACTTACTTGTACAGCACTAGCATTTGGTATATTGTTGAAAACAGCCCAAAAACTTTGCACAGTGTTCACAGTATAAATCTTCGTTAAATTTTCTTTATATTCTTCGACAGTTGTGCCAGAAATAGCTCTGTCAATTTTACCAACTCTTTAGAACTTTCTACATACACTATGAGCAAACAATGATTCAATTTTTTCAGGATTATGTTTTATTACATTTCTTTTTGTAATATAACAAAAGACCAAAGAAAATATTATTTAAAATATACATACAATAAAGGAAGATATATAAGGAAATTATTCATTTAAATATATCATATTGTACATTACATACACTTTATACAATACAAACAATTCCATCTTCCTAACCAAATATCTACAAAACAACAAAAACTGTTTCCTGAATTAATATAATAAAACACTAACATGAGATACAATTATTGTTGAATATATATTAAATCATATTAAACTGCAGTTTTATCATAAAAATCCTATATAGATTGACGTATAGTGATATAGGTTATAAATAAAGATGAAACGATACCAATACCACCTAATACTGTTTCACATCGTTACATTGTTTTCTTGTACGTCTAACTAGTTTTTCCATCATCTATAATAATTTTACGATATTACAAAAAGTAAACATTACTCCGATATATTTTCTTAATGTCTCATAAAAATGAAACCAAAAAGAAATTATATACGCACTGCAATAATATACTCTACATTGGATCAGTAAATTTACAAAATTGTAAGTAATTTAGTCTTCTTACTTGTCCAACCAAAATGTCCAAGACGATTGCAAGGGTATTCCCGACGTTTTATGTTTCTCGATCCTTTTTACCGTTTCATCCGACAATACCGATGTGTCCGACAAGTCGGTCGAAGTATTGTCTTTCGTTTCGTACTCTACCGCGGCCATGTTCGAAATAATGATGCGCATACATAAGTATAGGTTGCGTTGTAACGTCAAAAATCATGTGACCGAACGAAGATGATAACAAAAACAAACGATTTTGTTGCTTGAAAAATGTTCAGCGATATAGATAATCTATCTTTAAGAGAAAATGTATGTAACGCGAATTGTATAGTTTAGGGAACTTATCAAGTAGCTTTGCGAATTTATCAACAGTTTCGAAAATTAGCAATAGTACAGATGTGGATACAAACAGATATTAATGACATATTATTATGAGTTAACAGTAGAATTGTTTTCAATTAGTGGTTTACATGTTTTATATTAACGGTATATATTTTTTTCGATCCGCACTGTACAAAGGCTCAATTTTATTTCAGTTCGCTCCCAAGTTTAATGCTCCTTAAATACAAGGTGACATACCCTTGGCAAGGTTGTCCGATAATCAACGGTCTTTGCCGATGTTATAAAAAATGATTTTTCCATTATAACGCAATCAAATTTAATAATTTTCCAATTTTCATTGTAAATTTATGCCTGCAACAATTTATTATAATCATCGTTGTTATAATTTTCTATTTTTTATAAGCTAAAACAAAATTTACATTTCTGTGGTATTAGATTGTAACTTATAGCGGTAGAATTCCATTTATTTGAATTTACCGTGGGACAAATACTTATGTCCTTACTACTTACGATTTCTCATCCACATAATAGTATTTCATACCCAGATAAATCAATTCAATGGCCAGAAGTTTATTTAATCGAGCATTAATTAAAATTTTGTTTAAATAAACAGAGTGCATTCAAAAGGACTAATTACACTCGCGCCATGTTATAAATTGTAGGGGGCGTAATAAAAACCCTGATTAATCGATATTACAGAGCATGCAGGATATTCTGTTAAATGCCAAATCCATTTTTATCGATATCAAGAATCGAATCACTCAAGTTGAATATAATTTTTACATATATTCGCCATAGCAAATCGCAGATATAATGTGAAATTCACAATCGTGGTGAGATCTATCTTACAATGAGTTATCTAATTAATGACTTTAGAGTATAACATAGCATGGTATATCAGATTTCTGCTATGTCTTGCCTGCAATCTTAGAGGTAGAGAAATTATGTCACTGAATTATATAGTGCTGCTGTAGACGGATATATTAGGAAATAAATTGAAACTTTTCTTTAATACCGAATTTAAATAATTCATAATCTTTCACATCAAAAACTATCACTTATCATTATTATCATATATCCAATATTAGTTTCCCACCTTTTATAAATATTCAATTGTTCTTTTTAATTTTAATTTATGTACATACCTATACAATTTAGTTAATTTTTCCAGAATTGTAAATATTTATTTACAATATATAATAATGGATAATTACGAATTTTTTCTTTAGTTTGTATACGTTAGTCTAATTAATGTATATTGCTTTACTGTTAAAAATATAATTTTACGAGTAATTATGTTTATTAGCAAGAATTACAAATTTTTGCCAATTTATTCACCTGTCAGAATGGTTTGAATGGTCTTTCTAGTGTTAATATTTAACATGTACAATTTTATAGTATATAATATAAAAAGATTATAAATAAAATTAACATATATATATATTTTTTTTTTCATAAAAAAGTTATAAAACTGCGGCTCATATAGAATTATGGGGGTACATTGCGGATTTTTATGCATTTATAGGAAATTTGATAGGACATAAATATAAACGCATATAATATACAAAAATATGTAAAATATCCAAAATAAAGTATTTACTACAATATTTGGTAGATTAAACAAATTTCTATTTAAATTCCATTTCTTTAATTATGTTCATAAAAATATAAAAATGCATAAAAGTTGTGGTCTAATTATAAGACATTCAAATGACATGCGCCAATCGACGATTTGTAAGTCGTGCGGTGCTGTACGCTTGCGTGCAGAAGGGACAGAGAAAGAAATAAATTGAGAGAGCACGTCGTAACATAACGGCAACGACATAGTCAGTCTTCTGCGAACGTTCGGGTGTTTTGGTTGTTTTGTTTGTTCATTGTCAGCCAAATTTCATGTTATTCGTTCTCAACATACATCACACATACTTCATCCCAAAATCAATTTTATATTTCAATCCTACGCTTCGACGATTCCTATAACAATACGGTAAGATTAATTAATAATCAATCTTAACAATATAAATGTGTCAACATTCATTTTTGGTTGTCGTTGCTTGTGACGAAATTGTGACTTAACATTATTTCTTTAATAAAATCTAAGCTGTGAAAATAGACTGATGTGCGCATGTGAATCTGTCATTCGTTTTAAAAGCGGATCGAAGTGTTAGGGATCTGTTTTCTCTTAGCTTTTACAATAACGTTTTCTCTTCCTCCTTAATATCTTTTCTTTCAGTTTTACTGTATGTATATATATCATGTTGCTTATCTAGGAATATAGAGATGTAGTGTAATTATGCACAAATTTGATTGGTCGCGTTTTCACGCATGCGTTTATTATCTATTATGAAATTGTTTTATCACAAATTAATATAGATGTCTAATATTTTTTATCTTAGAAAAATATAATTATTTATGAATTTTATCAATTAGTAGAATTTATATTAGAAATTAGGAAAAGGATTTATACGAATCTATACGAAATATTTTATTATAAAGAGTGTGACTAAAGAGTGTGACAGATTTGAAGACGTAAATATCTAACTTCATATTGAGAAAATGATTATTTGTGGGAACTAGGAAAACGATAATTTGATAAGAAATAATTTATATAATAAACAGTATGTAACACATACATACACTTTGCAATTGCTGTTGAGATGATAGTTAATCAAATGCTTGACAAAGCAATGAATTTGAATAAAGCTTATAATTAATATTGACTGTCACTGTCTTATGACAAGTATATATACATATAACAATATATACATACTGTAACAAGTAATATATACAATTATGTATGTATTATTGTAAATTCTAAATAATCCCGAATAAAAATTAAAAACAATTTACTTCAGTTAATCGAAATGAGCGTCTAACATGGCTTCCCCTCACGTTATGTTACATCTCTATGTTTCCTACATTCCTAAGCATATAATATAGTTGATAGATCTAAAATTCTTGATAGCTTAATAGCTTGAAACATTTCTGTAAAAATTCACTAGTAATCGAAATCAGGTTAGATTGTGTAGTATATGTACACTCATACTTCGAGTTGTATATTCATACAAGTAGGTGGTTTTATTTATAGGCTTGATCGATCAATGCAACGTTGGTAATTTTTGAAGTAAATGAGCTCGCTCTTATAGTGGTTATTGTCTAGAAGCGTGTTTATGAGACGATATTCAATAAAATGTGAATAGAATATACATGCATGGCGTCGAGTATATATACATATATATGTATTCCATTAATCTTCGCAATTGAAAATCTTGAATAGTGATTGACATACAGTAGGATGCAAAAATAAGTGGACGAAGGAAATAGGAATCGATAAAGTTCTGTTAAATACCGCTTATTTATACAAAATGTAAAGGTTAATTTCAATTATTTACTAAATAATCTATGTAATATAACGGTATACATAAAACTTAAAGATGTAATGCTAGTATTGGTTAGATTAAACTTCACTGATATCTAAGTATACACATATATACTTACTTCCATTACTTGTTTAGTTATTTTTGTTTCCGACAGTATATATATTGTAAGTATATTCTTGTAGAAACGTAGTGCAGAGGCTCATATTTGTATGTGTAAACACTGATAGGTAAAGTATATATACTAAAAAGACAGTTACGAGTGCACCTTGGCAGTTTCTACGACCGCGTTTCACCAATTACGTGATAAACCGTGGCAAAGTCACGGTTTTCAGGTCTAGACCTGTTAGTATCGATTTTATTGAATCGTTAAGACAAAAGTGAACTATTCAAAAACCATACTAATGAGCTCTTCTTTGTACATTATATGATTGCATTTAACAACAATATTATTCTAACGACATTAAAAATATTATTAATGACAAAATATTTTTTCATAAAATAATTATAAATTAGGATCAAGAGAATTAAATTATGAAATACAATTTTAAATTGAAATTTTGTGACAAATATATCTTACTCTAATATATCTTACTATATTCAATTATTTGAATTATGATTTTTGTATTTAGCTTGTATTGTTGGCACTATTGGTTGTACCAACATATACCAACATATGAAATTTTTAATAATCGATATTTTTCTTCATAAGATATCTTTATTTACTTTTCCTACTAATGCAATAAAAATCTTTATCCGAGTTCAACTCTTATTAAATTCAATATTGATCTTGGACGTGACCTGAGTTAATCATCGTAATAATCATGTATGGAATATATATTTACATTATATATAGTATACATGTAGTAGTATACGTGTAGTATACATTATATAGTAGTATACATAGAGTATATTATAAAGTATAGTATAGTAGTAGTATACATAGAGTATACATTATGTACTGTATACTTAAAGCCTTCTTTGCATTTGACATAGGTATTTCTCTTGTCTTGTCTTGTTCTTCGTTACCCTGATTATTGCTGATTTTATGAACAATGACAGTGTGTATATATACACATATTATATATCATCGTCTGATACAATTGCAATATAACCATCTGATACAATTTATAATTAATGAAAAATGATGGAAACAATTAACTTAGAATAATCAAGTTGAGCTTTCAGAAATAGAAATAGATTTGAAATATCACCATAGTTTCCTCTGAAACGGACATGAAATAATTTTAAAGAAAGTAATACGAAAAATGCACATATGTATACAGTGGCTATAAAGTGTGCATATTCTTATTTTCCAAAAAAGCGTTTTTCTATTTTGTACTACATTTAATTCCCAAAATATCAAATTTTTGTAAGTATTACTAAATGATACAAAGATTATAGTTGGATCTAATTAGATAGTACATAAATATAATAAATGCAGTGGTGCAGAAATACTTTTGTAGCTACTTTATATACTATAATAGTGTACAGTGTGAAAATGATGTTACAAAATGCCGTGAAACTATCCTTACGAAATTTAAGTTACCTAATATATAAATTTTTAAGATTGGTTAATACAATTTTTCTTTTCCCCAAATGTGAAATTCGAAACGTTTCATTTTAATTTTTATTATTGAAACCATGACCATATTATTTTTGTGCGATTGAAATAAAGAAATCAGAAAAATCGTGAAAATTTTCTTGCGCCACGGTGCATGAGACGCGCATGCGCATATCATATATATGTCGGATCTTCGTGAAAATTAAATTTTTCGCCACTTATGAAATTTTATGTCAAACGGTCAAACGTGTGTCCATCGCGAATTATATACATGAAAACATAAATCTTTATAAGGAAAGCTCATTACTATTTCATAAGTTAGTCGGAATGAAGTCCTGCAAATTCTACGAATCTAAGGTATCCTAATTGTCTTTCCAGTAATAATAAAGTACAATGTAGATAATAAATAGATTCATATTGAGACAAAATATTTTGCAATTTCAGATATAAATTTTTCAAATTTTTAGTTTTCAAACATCTTTATTCCGAAATTATATTTTAAACTATATAGTGATCAGTTGTTTATTATAATCTTTCTGCTTGTTAATTCTAGGTTACCTACTGAATCTCATAACTCCTATGAAAAATGGTTCATTGCCCTTCCGGTGTCGTATTATTGATAGTTGATTAGGAATGAAAGAATAACATTTAACACGTTCCGTTCCGCATGGAGCGTATCCTCCCCACGCTGAACTTTCCATTTAAGCCATTTGGAATTTTGGTAGAGCAAATGTTCAACCATGTGTTTGTTAAAACAATTCCTTAAAAATTAAGTTTGTTGCTTTGATGTCTAATACATTTTAGACAATACACTTTTTTCTTGATAATTATACTGTTTGCACTATTAAAAAAATTGTGTGGCATAAGCAAAACTATTATTCGTAATAACGTGTAGTATATATGCCCAACGTCTGAACGGAAAATAACCAAAGATCGGTCTGGCAAGTAACGTGTTAATGAGACCCGGAATCTTAGAAGGTCGAATTTAGAAGAAACTCGATTGCGTACTGGTTTATTAATTAATTAAAGAAGATGCAGAATTATGCGAAACATTCAAGTTAGTAGCCGATTTAATTTTCGCTTAATATCGTTTTAAGTAATTTTAGTTACAAATCTACGATATCTTAATGAATATACGTATAAATTACGTTTGAGCTGTTGAAAACTATAGGTATTTTATTTAATATCTTTTAATCTTGTAAATTTAGAGATTTATGTGTCTATATGAATTCTAATTACACTTCTAAAAGTGACTATTTAAACGTGAATAACTTCCTCCTCAAATATACCATTCATTTAAGGACACCATTTATAATGCACTGATAATGTGTATGGAATTGTACTAATTAATAAAATTCCTTTAAAAATCACTCAATAACCATTTTAATGCATAAAACAATTGTGATGTAATTCGCAACGTTTGTTGCGAAAAAATGTGACTAAAAAATTCAAGATAATCTTAAAATTTCGAAATATACGAGTGATAGGAAAGATCGTTGTGTCGTTAAATCATCAAATTTCCATGAGAAATATGTACCCAGATTATCTTTGTTGTTTACCAACATAACTGTTTTTTATCGCTCATACGTATAACGTAATATTTAACGATAACAGGAAGATATGTTTTGTTATTGAAATATTAACTAAAAATGGGTGTCTAGCAGCTTTTGTAGCACATTCTAGTATAGCGTTTTCTAACCTTTTTTGAATCAGGACTCCTTCTATAATATTCACCTGATCTGGAATTCTCATAGGTTAGGAATGTGTATTCTATTACATTGCATATAGTAATAGTTTTACTGCATTCTGTTTCGCTATTTAATATTATTTATCTTATAGCAATAGTTAATAGCATATAGTAATAGTTTTACTGCATCCTATTTCACTATTTAATATTAGTTATCTTGACAACATATATTACCACAAACATTTCATAAAATCGTAAAATACTCGTCAAGGTATCATACTACCTAGGTTATGTTTACATGGTGGTGACAGACCTGGCACTGTTGCCATATCTACTCTTATTATGGCGCGTACCGTGTGTATTTAAAGTAGACTATGACGAGGTTAGGGTTGTAACACAAGGCTGTGATCCAATGTGTGACAACACTGGAAGGATAGGAAAACGTAGGCGAACTTATACCCGAAGGTTGGGCTGTGTGAGATCGATGTGCACGGTTATATGTACATGGATTTTAAATATGCTTCTGACAATTTACGAACAACGCATAACGCACGAAAAATACCAGTCGCGAACGAAATAAAAATTCACGTGAAAGTTGATGCAATGCAGTACAACAAATTAAAATAAAGGTATGCTATTTTTGAAAAAAATAAAGCTAGGAGATTGTTATATGAGCCCCTTTCTTTGTTATTAATCTCTTAGTTTGATTTCATAATTAAGTACAAGATTAATGTTTAATTTTTTAAAAACAAATTACTTCCGTAAGTTCATTTATTACCAAATAAAAAAATATTAATAGCAAATTCCAAGGTAAATTTAACAAATAGCGTGTGCAACATCATCACTTTTTTCTACTTTTCAATTTATAGAGTTAATCAGGTACCTTCTGTGAGGCTTATATGTATATTTTCTTAATCCTTTTTCGATTTTCCTATTCTTTTATTTCTGGAATCTAAAGAACGTGAATATTTCGTTCCTGAAATTAGCAAGTATGTAAATAAAACTTGTGATACTTATTTTCAATTATTTTGAACAATCATATGACATTAACAATATGAAATTAAAATGAAACGAAGATTAAACTAAACTGAATGTTTGAAACGTGAACAATAAAGGAGACGAATAATATTAAAATAATAAAAATTCATACGGCAAAATAAGAAAAAACAAATACGAGTACAATACATACTTTTATTTGTTAAATACTGTTTTTTGTTAAATAGAAGCACGACTGTCTATAATTGTAGCACATGTGTTTTTTTACGCCGACATAGTTGCCAACGTGACAACTATACTCCCACGTGAAACAGACTATCAAAATAGGGGAATCAGTTTGATAATTATAACATAAAAACACTATCAACTCGAGATTATTACTTTGCACTGTGAGATTCGTAGAATAGAATAATAGGTAAATGACTCAAGGTTTTTTTTGTGAAAAACATATTATTGGATTTGTAATTTAAGTTCCAATGTGAAACTATAATACGTATATTTATTTTCTAATATGTAAAGTAATAACCAAAAACTCTCAGGCGTCTTAACATAATTTGTGTTAACTTTACAGTGAAATTTTGCACGATTTTATTTCTATAAAAAGTGTCTTTTTAGGTATACGAATATTTTTGTATTTTCTACGTTATATTTCTACTAATATATATTTTATTTTTTAATCTTTCTTTAATATATACTTTATTAATTCTATATTTCTAATATTTCTACGTTAACATGTATATTGAGTGGATTTATATAGAGTACGTGGCATCAGAAACTGTTGATTCGCTACTGTTGTAGATTAGAAATCAAAATAATAAATATTTTTTAAAATAATTTTCTAGATACGAGTCTATAATTTCATATAAAGTATGTTCAATATGTAACATGATCTGAAACTTTTGCAAGATTATATTATATTACTATCGATAAAAAGATTCCATGAACTTTCCTGTGAATTAACAAAAATATTGCCATCTCACAATGTTTAGAAATGTTTGCGTAACTTCGTATTGGTCTCGCTTCCGTACGCAAAGGAGGACGGGAGAAGAAAAGCGTAATAGCGCATGTCACATAACATTGCGCAGACTAGGGAATATTAACGAAATCGCGCTCGATTATTCGATGTTGACGAAATCGCATATAGTAGGCGAATTAAAATAGCTTATTGCCACTGAATTACATTAGAATAATTGAACATGGACTATCTATCGCGGGATCGATAACGCCTGAAGTAAATATTTCACATGGCCTGTTGCTTTCACGATTTCCAATTCAATGAAGAAACGCGTGAGTGATATATAGCTTGAAACTATAATGACTCTGCAAGAATTATTACTTATGACTATAACTGGTAAATAAACAAAAGTCAAAAATTCGATTTGTTCAAAGTGCGCTTTCGACTGGTTGTTTTATGATGTTTGACTCATTTCCAGGAGAAAAAATAGAATGTTATAAAAGATACGGGATATCAATATCTTTTATAGTTGTATGATTTCACTGTAATGCTATTCGGTTAGAATGTAAGAAACTTGTCAGTAAATTTTACTAGAAGTAAATTTCGTCGATCATAAGGCGTCATTCATCTTCTTTTTGACATACAGCGACCTTAATCTAAATCGTATTCTTGATAAGCAACTTCTTAACTTTAAGATTAAAAACTGATAACTATCATTCATTATGGCATTTTCAATTATTTTCATATAGATGTGATTACAACCCACTTGAAATGGAAAGAAATTGTAATTACATTCGAATATCTTAAAAATTTCACAAAAATATAAAAATTAAAGCACACTAGAAAAAGAAAAATATTACGTAAATATTAAAAAGTCTTAGAGAATGATGTTTTCTCTAATTTACTAGCATATATACAGATATCTCTTTTATCTACATATATTAAGAAACATTGAATACTGATAGGTTGATATCTTTCTCCTTTATAATTACATTCCTAATGTTCTTGTAACCAACTCATAGATACTAATTTGTATACCAAGAAAAAAAATAATAAATGTTAATAAAAAGAAGAATCCTGTTAAATTGTAGTACTTACGTAATATAATATTTTCACTATCAATTAATTGATATGACATTACTCGTTACCGTGGTACGCGACGCGTCATTCTATTTGTCATTACCAATTTACCATACGTCGAATACAACCATGATATTAATTGCACTCTTTAAAGTGAAAACACGGGGCATTCAGGGGACAACGAAGAACGTCGTCGACGTCTCAAACATTTTACCGAGAACAACCGTGCACCGCTGTAAAACTTTCTAAAAATATGATGTGAAATAGGATTTGCTTTCTTCTCCGGAAACAGAGTGAAAGCGATTCTTCTTTTTAACTCTATTCATTTCTAGTCAGAGTTCAAACAAATAGAAAATGACAAGCTTTCTATGAAAAAAGTTCATGAAACAAAATGTAAGCGCATTGTAAGTTGTATTGTTTTTATAGTAAAGATTGTAATTTTAGTTCTAGTTTTTTTATTATTTACATGTTACAATCATAGCTTCTAAAGAACTTTGTTATTTTTATATTTGAAAACTAAATGAAAATTCCACAATAATTTTACCATTTGATTAAAAAACAGACTTGGCACCTATAATGGTATTTAAAAGTTTCAGGTTAGATATATTTCTCACCTTACATCTCAAAAGCTATATTGTAAAGAATCTTAACTAACATTATATAAATTTAAAACACCGTTTATTTGTCGTACTGTCTTTTTCTATTCGATATCAGTTAAAATTCTTTTAAATATCATTTTTTAGAATACAAAGAGAAAAATCCATCTTAAATTTATGTATAATACTGTGTATGTATGTAAGTACATTTATTATTGATTTATAAATCCTCTTTTTTAGAAAGTCCCTCAACTTGTTCAATCAATGTCTAATAGTTTGATGAGAGAAATTCAATAGTGTAACATTAGAAGCTATATAAGAAATTTATGTTTATTACGATAGTACGTGCAATAGAATGACGTTAGGACCATTATCACAACGAGTATATTTACCAGATAAGTTTTCGTAATTTTTGAAGGGGAGTTGCTAAGTTGATTGCAAAACCTCGACCAGAATGTTATTTTGCGCAAGTATCTGTTCACGGATGAGATAGATACTTTCCATCCTTTTCACGGAATATCGAAATCCTTTTCGTAATTTTCAATCGTCTCTACTTCTTAAAACAATTGCATCAATCGAATGTGCGCATTAAAGCGGCCGTTCACCGGAATGACCTCGATTTAAGCTTCAATGCTGATTCTACGTATAGTTCAGTGATGTAGCGATTTCGAAGTTCCTATTATGCTTAATCTTTACTATCACAGCATTAAAGTATTATAACATATAGACCTGGGTTAAATGTTTGTTACTTTTATTCATATATAAAGAAAAGGTTTTCGTGTGAGCAGATCATTAAAAAATGTTGGACTTTAACTTTTCAGTTAACTTTTCAGAATTATAAATGTTTCAACAAAGACATAAAGCATAGCGAACGCTCGGTGATTAAATGATTCATAGTCAGCACAATTTAATGATTATAGTCACACGTAGTAACATATATAGTGGACGTTTACTCTTGGACGTTTATAGTCAGGTACAGCATACAGTGAATATGATACATTCAACGGTAACACAGTTCAATATCAGTACATAGTTATAGTCACGTATAGTCAACCCTCATCGTCAAGTGTTGAACAAATATAGTTGTTGTCACGCGTAATTTATAGCGAACGCTCAATATTGAACAACTGAAGTAGCTATAGTCATCCATAGAGAACAATGGACATTTAGCGATGAAGTGTTTGAGAGTACAGTTGTCGTTCAGTGACTATAACGAAGCATAGTATTCGTTAAACGCTTAACGCGGGATGTTTATACATTGCCAGGCACAGACAATATTCTATGTTAGATATTTATAGCTATGCATAATATGCTCATAACGCTCAACACTGAGAGATTATTGTCACGTATAATATTCGTTAAACGCTCAGCATTGAATAACTATAGTTACGATAAGATTCCTTGAACGTTCACCATTGGATAATTATAGTCACATATAGTATACAATAAATATTCAACACTGAGTAGTTATGGTCATGCAGAGTATGCAGTGAATGTCCATCCTTGGCCTTTTATAGACAGGACAATGAAAATATTTGAATCCATTTCCTTTCAAATAATTGTTTAATAAAACAAATAATTTTTTATTATTTCGAATGACAGAATACTATCTTTGTTAGGAGAGGATTGTAATCGTAAAAGAGGAGGGTACATTGAAAGATGGAGAAGTAATTTGTTTCGGCTGTATTCATTCAGGATACGATACGAGCAAGATAAGCGTGATACGAAGTTATAGATAAATGACCTCGGCTCCGGGTGCTTTTATATGTACATATGAATCAGAGAACTTGTAGTTCAAGATCATTATGCTTCTGTGATTAATCTGTTTTCCCCAGGATACATAACCGTGAAGTCTTCTATCAATTACAGGGTTATCAATAATTGATACATCCTTGACAAATCTCTTTAGCAATATCTTCAATACTATTCGTTAATTTGTTACTTGCTTATTATTCATTTCCTTTGTTCATTCTCTTACAATGTTTTTAATACTCCGATATCTTTTTTGCTCCACCTGTAGATGTATCTAACGGAATTCTGAAATTTTTACTGTCGTATTGTAACTAAGATCTTTTTTTTCCGAATGCTAAAATTTTCTTGTTCATCTCGTGAAGATCGCTATAAAATACATTTTTATTTCATTTTTGTTGTTGTGCACGTTTCTTATGACACATATTATGAATTCAAATTGTTCTGGACGGTTATGTTTGATATAAACTGATTGTACGGCAATTATTATATAAAAATATCATGAATCATAATTTATGAATCATAATTTATGAATCATACGTTGCTGTAAACAGAGTACAAATCATATAAAGATATGTAACATATCTATTTATATATAAAACATGGAAGACATGTAACATAAAAAATAAGTACAATTTGCGTCAAATTCTGCAGTCTGTTAATATTTCAATGAATTTGTAGAATCGTTCCCTTCTCCTCGATTTCAATAATTTTTTGATATGTTATAGAAATCAAGGTTTGAACAATTTTTTTCTATACGTGTAATTGTCGGTCTCGTTTAGTTTTCGAGATATTTGCAAAAAATTGTAGGTACTATTACAGTGTGTGTGTATATATATACTGTATATAATCAGTTCCATATATATATGTATATATAACATATATATGTTATATATATATATGTATATATAACATATATATAACAGTATATATATACTGTATATAATCAGTTTCAATAAATTAAACTTATATTATATGATAAGATATATATATATTTTTTATTTATATAATTTTATATACAGCGAAGAACTCCTAAAAGCTTATTGGTTTTTATATTAATCATATGATCATTTAATATAACCTATTCTTTTAACTCTCTTTTGTTGCTAGGTTATATAATGTTAAATGATTTGATCATTAACACTTTACATTAGATTATTTGAAGTTACAATTTCTTAATTTTAAAATATATAATTCTAAATAATTTCTACAATAATTATTCAATAATTTTCGAATATTGCAATTTATATATTTTCCTCAATGCAATTGATAATATTAATCGCTTAAAATACGTGTTCGGTTAAACAAACTGAGAGTAGTGTAGGATATCCGAGACGTGGTAACTTTTGCTATCTGTGAATTTTTAAGTTTCTTATCGCATGCTTTTCGTGTTTCGTGTTTCATGACTTCTTCGCTCAGGATTATCTTTCAGTCTTCGTTGCTTTTTAGTTACTCGCAATAAGGAATGTTTCGTTCGCAAAGAAATCAAAGACGCAAAATGTTAAGGCATCCATGTTAATCTGTTAAAAATAAAGTAATGAAATAATGTGTAAAAATTGCGCAAATGCAACATTATCAAACAAACTTATTATATATGTAAATATATTAACATTATTATTAAACCAATGATAAAGTAAGCTGTAAAATGTATGCAAGAAAAGAAGTTTTACAATTTGAGAAAAAAGTAATTTGTCATAGTACTATAAAATATTGCAATTTCTTCAAACTTCATAAAATTACTAAATCTAGATGAAAGAAGAAATAGTAAATACGAAACGAAGAAAACATGTGTAGTAAATTTTTGGAATTTCTTTTCGTAATCATAATGTGAATACGATAGAGTTAAATGATGTGAATTGACTATAAAAAAAATTATAAATCAAATGTCCTAAATAGGTTAACAGAGTTGAGCTATGGATAGTTGATGAGGTTCAGGTTGCTGAATAAAAGTAACATTTCGCTGCGTCACTACAACGTCAACTCGTTCATTGTCAAGACAACATTAGCGGAAGTTATGTAGAAATAATTCATGAATTCTGATGCTATTCGTGTTACTTCTCGAACATTGTTTTATTTTTATATTTCATAAAAAATTCGAAAGAGGAGATTACTATGGTATAAAGGTGAAATTACTTATTGTTTATTAAATTTTCAAAATTTTATTATAAACTTTGTATTGTTTATATAAAATTGGAAATTGGGACAAGAACTGACACTTGACTTAACACTGATGTATAATACAAATCGTTAAAAACGAAAGAAAGAAGGAAAAAGGATGGAAGTATCAGCTTTTCAATAATTACAATACAACAAACCTTAACGCATAATCAGCGACGTTTGTCATTTATTCTTCTCGTTACTGGACAATCAATATACGTATTCTATTCGAGACATTTATCCGCAACTACAAGTAATAAATCATCGTAATCAGTTTCTCCCATTTTCTCTCTATCTCCTTGAATTTATAATCTGAAAAAATTGCAATTAATTCACTTATTAAATCCCGCTTTTCAGCCTTGATTTGTATTATAATAAACATATATTTTAATAAATATATTATAATAAAAATTATAATACAATTACTACACAAAGATATATATAATATATATCTTTAATAATAATAATAGTAATTGTTAAGATTTCATTAACCCTGTGACAATAAATTACGTTATATCTATAAAAATCATTTGGAAAATTAAAAATACAAGACCAACGGATGGTACAAAATATATATATATATATGTTATATTGTTATACTCATTTATAGGTAAATCTACAAATAAACTTAAATTGTAGATTTGTATTAAGTATGTTGTCTTCGAAGGTTTCTTTTAACGACTGAGTATCCGCACTCGTTTCAGCTGCTCGCTCCCACCATAAGCACTTCTTTTGTGTGTAGGCTGGAGCGTGTATGGAAGATGAAACCGATAATGACGTGTCTCGATCGCGTATAATCTCATGAAAAAGCTTTATGTTGATGACTAGACTATTTCTGTAACTTCATGTTTTTATAAATAAAATTAATAAAATAGAATTTTGGATTAGATTATTTTATTCTTAGCGAGTATTATACTTTACATATTTTATATGAGAAGCATATGGCTAAAGCATAAGTTGTTTTTATCTTTTATAGAAGAACACAATTTCATATTTTCATAAATTAAAGAATAAAATTAAACAAATGGTATTTTAATGGAGATTTTTTTCATACTGTAAATATCACACCAGGTACTATATTTCAGGTGTTCTATATATATTGCTGCACATTATGTACATTCTATACATTTTTTAAGTTTTCAATTTCCTATAAAACAAAGTTAAAATATTCATTTGTAAAAATAAAATTTTCGTCGAGCGAATAATCAAGAACATTTTTATGGTACTGTAGTTGGATTTTCCGTTGTATTGTGTCTAAGTTTCAACGTAATCTTAATCTTAAGTATCAACGTATCCGTTGAAGATATCTCAAGCGATTTGCATATGCATTTGATTTATTTACGCTGGTTCTATATTTTCTTCTAATGTCTTTTTTTACTTTTCTTAATGTTCAGCTTGCTAATCGTGGGGAAACCACGCAAAGATAAATATTTATTACCTTAACTATGATTGACAAGCATTTTATTGCAATTTGCTAAAAAACTTATTACATGTCAACATTGGAAATGTTAATAATCAATGTTATAAAGATTATTTCTATTATTAATTTTACCTTTACTATGTTTATATTTTATATTGTAGTTTTTATTACTATTTCTACTGTTTTATTACTTAACGAAAAAAGATGATATATATATATCATCTTTTAGCAACATTAAGCGTGTTACAAGTTTATGGTTAGAATTTCAATTGCAAGGATACGTTGTGCACCTTACAAACATTTTCTCACCCTTCTTATGATTTCAAGTCTGCTTATTATACACATAGTATACATTAACATACGTATATACAAGTATTATGCCACCAATACCAGCGACCTCTAGTTTTACGATACTTTCATTACTACATCAGATGAAATCATATTAATCCCTTAAAGCTGAATCGGTGACGTACCTTCTATAACGTTACGTAACCTCAAAGTGTAATAATATTTTCAAGGTAATATAAGCAAATAAATTAAGTTGGGATAGAAAATTAAAATATTTGTATAGTCGTATATATTAGTAATCAAAACTATCGACCTTTAGTATATATTTCTCCTAAAGAGTTCCAGTAAACAGTAAATCAAGATTAAAAAGATACGACAAAAATAATTATATGCATAGAAATACGAAGGTGCATAAACATAGGCAGTTTGATTATTATCTTTTTTATATTATTATAATAAATTAATATAGCCCAAAGGTTAAATTTTCATATTGGTTCTCTTACGTTTGTTTACGTTATATGTACCTATATATAGAAAATCTAAGTATACGAAAATGTGCAGAATGCACATAACGTAGAAAAATACCTAAACTAAACCATTCATTATTACATTTAATAGACAAAACAAATGTTTACTTAGATACTATGTAAAGAACGAAAGTGTCACAAAACTCTATTTACCGTATAAACCCTTTGTTATAGTACCAGGGCTGCGACATATTCGACTAGAATGATACTTTTTAGTTGTTTTTTCGTTCGTTGAATTCAAAAATGAGGGTCTTTTTTCACATAAACAAGGCGCAAAAAATTTTAATCAGCCTGCTGATGTATGACGTTCTTATGGATTTTACCGACTCTTTTTTTACAATTTAATATCCTTAACCTGTTTTATAGCGTACTCTGTAGTGGATAAAATTTGGATTATCCTTTATTTTCTGGAATTTTTATGGCATTGGCTGTGCCATAACTTTGCCGCTTACCGCTTACCGCTCGATATGAACATGATATTATGCAGATTTTTATAATTAATACTTAAGACCGCGGTTAACCAAATGTTTATAAAGCCGAATTTTCAAAATTGCTCATTGCCATGAAAAATGTCCTCACTTTCGGTTGTAGCATTCTAAAGTATCTCTCAGAGCACATATTCAGCATCAAAAATTTTGTAATCCGGATACTATACTTTATCAAAAATATGGATAATTTACAATGGATAATCACATGGATGGATAAACATCCGCAGTCTAATTATTATTGTCTGTATAATATAGTGACTATAAAAAATATTTGCACACTGTTGAATTTACTATATCATTTACATACTGATTAATAAGGTCAAAGTACATTATAATTGTTATATCGTTTGATAATACGTACTTTCGTATAACTACAACAATTTGATACTAAAATAAATTGTTTAAAAAATGTTACTCCGTTAGAAATCGGTAGTTGTAGTGATCAAAGAAAAAGATAAGGATTATGAATTATTAAATTTATTTGCATGTTTAGATTGGTTTTCCTATATCTGTTCACGTTATCATTTAAAAGAATGTCATTATAAGTATGATGCGAATGTATTAATTATACCTATGTATGTTTTACCTTATTGCAGAAGAGCACGTGGCTTAATAATGTGCGAACAGTAATCGGTTGGAAATCAAAACCATCGGGACTCGACCAATCGAAAGGGAGGGAAGAAGGACAGAATCATTGGTGCTGTGTTAGACATGCGATTACAGACGTGAATTGTGGTCAGAACGAACGCAGCGACACTCGTGGAAAGAAACCCCAAACGTAGTTTATCGAACGATGACCACTTCTGCCCACTGTTCTCCATCCCGATCGTCGTTAAGCTGCTGTCAGGTCGAACACAACAGCCGCGATGACGTACACGGAGTGACAGTTGCCGCGAAAGACAGTTATTTCGTAGAAGATAAATACTCTTTCCCCAGAAAGCCCGAGGTGGACCTCGCTTTTTATGACGTCCGATATAGAGTAAAAGAATGGACCTTTCGACAGTTAAGACCCAGTAAGTTCACATTATTTTTTCTATTTTATTGTGAAAAACTTAGTAGATTAGATAAAATGTCTAATACGAATAGACGTGTTTTGAACATTTTAAAATCGATGTGAATTCATACATATATAGAAAAATGAATTAGATTTTGAAAGTATGTATAAAGGGATCATTCAGTATTTCAGAGTTGTTTGAGGCTATTTGTTTCGTTTTATTATAAGAAACCTAATGTATAAGTTATGTATAGCCATGTATTCCGAGAAGCGAAACAATATTATTGTCAAATAAAAAAAAATCATAAGATAAAGAGATTAATTGGAATAGATAATTTGATAGATTCAATGAGTTAACGTAATTTTTTCTATTTTATTATAAAAAATGTAATAGATTAGGTTAGTGGTTCTCAATCTGTACTCCTGAGGATACACCGAAACACTTTTATGGGTACACAACAGCCATTAATTACTTACTAAAATTATTATAATTTTACAAGATTTTCTAAATGTCTATGTCATTTTTTCTATGTTTATCGATATATGTAATTTATACAAAATTTAATGCGTCCTCAAATATTTTATTTTATCCCTGTTGAGAACCACTACCCTAAAGCATTATTTTTCCCGAAAGAATTCTCTCCGAAAGAATACAAAGCCATGGACGAAAGTAGGTTAGTTGAGGTACGTCAAACGCGCATAGATCTCAGCATCATGGTGATGCATGTTGCATGACTACCGAAACTCCTTGACCGGATGATTTTGTTACATTTCATTAAAATTATATCATAGAAAGAGCTTCGTAATTCGAATATCGAAAGGAAATAAAATTCAGAATACGAAATATCTATATAAATCGAATCTCTTATCGTTTATTCAAGATCTAATGTTAGAATTCTAATATAATGTCTATTGTATTCAATCCGAATACAGTGATTTGTGTTGCCTTTCATATAAAGTGAGAATAAAAACTTGTATTTTCTTCTACTGTGATGGTGACTTTATTGCAACGATGTCTTAATGTTCAGAATCATCCTTTATGAATATGGTAATATTAATAGATCTCTTTTTTCCCATTTATGCTTTTCTTTACTTCGGAGCGACAATAGCAACATAGATGAATATCATATTGCAGTATAGTATTATATTTATAAGATGTTAAACATTAAGAAATGATGTACATAAGCTTCCTCCGTTGTTCTTATGTCTAGATTCACATCTTTTGAATATCGCCTAACTTTTTTAATACCTTGTATGGTAATTATAATAATGATATTTTAATCTTCTCATGAATAAATTCGCTTTCCGATAGAATTATTATACATATATTAAAGGCGATCATATTTGTTTCTGAAAATGCAACGTACAAAAACTTTTATTTTATCGGTTATTTTTGGAATAGTTCATCTCGTAGGTTAGTGCTTGATAATAGTTTATCCGATTGGATCGCGTTTCTCCGCTTTTTAGCGTAATAAATGTCGTCGTGACTCTGAGAGAAAGCGATGTTGAAGTGGTCCTGAGAGTAGCAAAGAAAGTTTTGAGCGGAGAAAGTTAATGTTGGGCATTTTGGAAACATTTCGCCATTATTAGATGTTGGCAGAAAACGTTATAATCGATCGAAAAGGAGATTCAGGGGTCAAGAGGTCGCCACCATAGACGTCAGTACATGTGTAGGAAATTATGATTGACTACAATAATTTTTAATTAATTACAATAAACGTGTAGTTGACGTTCTATGCTTATAAACAAACATTTTTCATTGTTAAATGGGCCAAGAGTATGTATTTAGACAAGAACAGTAAATGTAAGAGTGCATATATGACATCACCTAATTCTAATTTGTTTTATTAAAAGTCGATCCAGGCTTTTGACCGCAAACATTTATCTATGTTCCAGATTTTAACTAATTTGAATCTTAATCGATTTTGACTATTTTATTATTCTATTCGATTGTTCATCTTTAAAATTATTTCAATCCTTTTTTTAATGTTATATTTATATTTTTGTGTGTTATATTTTTCTAGTTTTACCATTTACTACACGTGTTATACAAATCATATACTAGAATTGTTATTCATAAAAATTCAAAGGAATAAGGAAGACTCATAGCATGTATAGTTAAATATAACCATAAATTCGTTTTTATTGCACACTACTCGATGGCATGCAGGCATGTATATACGTACATACGTAATATATATAGTTTGCGACGCTTGGGATGATTTCTTGGATCGTCCATTGCTTGACAAAGGAAAAGATGCGTCATCACTGCTAGAGCAGAACAATTGACGGCTTGAAGTTGCAAATTTTTATCAAGTGATTTCTATGTGCGACTAATACTTGACCTTAATATTCAATCATTGAACCAGTTCTATATAGATTTGCGTATTGAATTATTCCTACGTTATATTGTCAGGATTAAATATTCTCTACATATCGAAAATCACTATTGTAAAATTCGATATAACGAACTCCAGGACAACACCAACAAAAATAAAATAATAGTATTCTGCAAATCCGGCAAACTAAAGAGGAAAATGAAGCTAAAATATAATGAGAACGAATTAGAAGTGTTAAAATACTACATCTACTGCATCTAGATGTTACTTTTACGTCCTTAGGGGCATTCAATAAGGCCTGCGAACAGTTCCTAGCAAAAGTTAAACTGCTCTGTGGGAGTACTTTGGAAACCACTCATGAAGATAAAAATATACAACTGGAAAGCAAAAATGAAAATATTCAAACGAGACGGCGCTGAGAAAGGTGAAAACGTAAGAAATTGGTATACACAAATGAAAAATATATTTAATAAAATGGGTTATAGTAAATTATACAACCCATCAGCAAAGAGGGAACTTACCAAACATTCTAAAGAAGATCAGGGAGAAATATATTCTAGAGGACAAACATAGTATCTTAAATTCCAGTTATAATCCGATGTACAAAAGTATCAAGGATTTGCAAGCATATAAATGTGAAGACTACATATATTCAATTTCAACTGCCAATAAACATAATAAGAAACATAACGCAGCTCAGACTAGCTGGAAATGAAGAAGCTCATTTAAGTAACAAAAACGACGACATATTCAATAATTATGAACTTGAAACCAAAAAACATATACTGTACAAATGTCCAAGGAATCAGCGAGCAGATTGCATATTACAATGGAATACTCTGAGACACCGTGAATAGCAAAAAAAAAAAGCGGAAACAGTATATTATTTTAAACAAACAATATTGAAAATAGAAGTCTTTTATTTAAACTATTAATTTTAAGGATGCTTAAAATATAAGAGTAACAAACAAGAACAATCTCTGTACCTACCGAGACAGAATCGTAATAAACGACTATTATTATTATTTATTATTATTAAATTCGATATAATATATATGCGAAATATGCGGTTGATGTGGCATTAAATAATAGAAGTAAGATAACATAATACAGAATGAATGATAATAAATGTTTTAAATATTACAATTCTTTATTATACGCTTGCCCGTGCTAGGAATAATGAATTCGACTTCCGTTTGAAAATTGATAAATGCGAAACGACATAATATAGATGACAACAGCGCATGCATTTCATATGACGATGTTCCGAGAAAAACCTGTTCAATAGAGTATTGTTTTTTTCTTTTTTTTTGTGTGTGCACATCTCATCAATATGAATGTCTGCGATGAACACTTTATTTACGCGTGTTTTTACTAATTTTATGATTTATGTATGCATATAAATGACAAAATATATAATGAAAAAATATTAGATTATATAATATAATATGTAGTAAAAATATATTTAGTATAGTAAACTATAGTAGTTATTATAGCAATAATTATTAGTACACATAGCATAACTATATAGGCTTTATAATAATGTGAACTTTTTATTTATAAACAATTTATAATTTAAATCTTCAAATATTCGTTCGTTTTAATGAACTGAATTTTCGTTAATAAATGAAACTGCAGGAACGTTTATTTTGAAATTAATGTAAGCCGTTTTTCTGTAATCTGTACTCTGACCAAACAGTCGACGTACCTAATCAAAAGCGAATGATAGCGAATATAATTCTAATCTCTGTATCCAACATAATATTCCATGTACGGATGTGAACAACTTGTTTAAATGCGATTAGGTAGTATACTCGTAAATAATTATTATATTTATTAATTTATTATTATCATTAAATTAAATTGTTATAATTAAATGTATGTATTATTACGCTTAAAGCATTATTAAATTAATAATAGCTTTATATTTATATCGGGTCGTATCGAAGTGTAAATTTCAAATTCGAGAAAGTATTACGTATTCTTGTTATCTTGCTTTCTTATCTCAATGGATAAGTTCGCGTTAACGTTAGAATCTGATAATGATACAGGTATATTTACCGTAGTCCAATATAATAATATTATGTTAATTTCAATTTATTTAGTTACATTCTATTTATCTTCAGATATCAAACATAAATTTTAAATAATCAAAATTTATTCAATTCTACAATTCTCTAATTTTGAAAATAGAGTAAGCTCACTTATGACCCTGAAAAGAGGTATTAGGCTAGGTAATTCTCAAAAAAACTATTTGTGTAATGAATTCACATCTATTTAAACATCTAGAGACATGGACGAATTAAGTAGACCTTATTAGGATTTTTCAGTTGATGGAAACGCAAACACTTTAATACTTCAAAACGAAAGAAGACAGATTCATACCACTTTCAAAATAAGCCATCGATATTATAACTATATCTATATATACGGAATGAGTCAGTAATAATGTCCACCTGAAAAAATTCGTTTATCTATTGACTTCATCAAAAAATGATTGAAATAAGATTTATTGTCTTCGAAAGACCTGATCAAGTGAATATAGTTCCATTTTTTTGTTATACTATATATATTTTGATATCTTAAGGTGGTTCTGAGACTTTTAAATGGCACCGTATATTTTTTCATACACATTTATAATTTGTCAAATTTAACGCATGATAGATAAAAACAATATAAATGCAAGAATATCGCTTCGCGTCTTTTCGTGTTTTACTTTCTTGTAGAGAATATCCATTTAGATTGACTAACGTTATAAAAAATATATAGTGCTATGTAAAAAACTTAAGGTCACCTTAATGTCTCAAAAATATAAGGTATGTATTAAAAAGTTGAACTATATTCACTCGATCATCCCTCTCGAATGCAATAAATTTTATTTCAAATATCTTTTGATGTAGTTAATAAGTAATGAGTTATCTCAGGTGGTAATTCTTACTGTCTCACCCTGTATATACGACTATAATATACTATAATAATATATATCATAGAAATATATACTATATACTAGATATATATATACTATATATACTAGAAATATATATATATAATACAGTAACTTTATACTTATACTTTAATACCATGTTGTTATTACAAGAGCTTACAATTATTTACATTACTAAAAAAGCAAATATGTGCATATTTGTCTTGGACAAAAATGCACTCTGTTATGGAAATGTACGACTTAGTGCAAAGTCATCGATTGTTTGTGTCGTTAATTTCATTTTCATTATTGTCTTCTTTTGTCCTTCGTTTCGACGTGGCATTTATATTTGTTTATACGGATAAATATTCCACGTAGATAAATACAAGAACAAAATTTTTCTCATGAATTAATGCAACGCAAATTAAATGACATAGAAAGTTCCATCTTAAATGTTATGCATTAATAGAGTCTACTATAAGATCATTTTATAAATCTGATAGATTAATACAATTCATAAAAGACTAATTAATATTGCATTTCAACCAATTTTGACAAAAAATTGGTACGATGAATCAAACAGGATTAAAATATGACAAATTTGAGTATATTGATTAACGAAGAATCGTTTTCTGCATCACTGAACCATGTCGTTGATTACTATGGTTTCTCAGAATGTGCGAACCAATTTTTTTGTGAAGTTGGAGTCTCTTAAAAGAGCGAATATTTTTCAAGGAGAAATTCTACTAAAAATATTGGCACAAAAAGACCGTGTTAAATAATTTAAGTACAATTGCTTCTGTTAATAAAGCGAGGATTAATGAGACGAAATGCTTCGAATAGATATTATAGATAAATGATCTGAAGATAAATCGTAATATCAGTTCATTGGTGTCTCCGTGTTTTAGTTCATTAATTTAACATTTGATGGAAGCCATTGAAGCTCATCCTATTTTTCCGTTCATTGACTCTTCTTCAGCAAAAATTTAAGAAATTTATTTGGTAGAAATTTGAATCTTTCTAAAATAAAACAATTTAAGATTTATTATTTGTTGCTAAGAATTGAAAATTGCACAATTGTTATAATACAACTATTTAAATTCAAGGATAGTATAGAGATATCTGTTTTTCATGTATGTTTAAGAAAATTAATCATATTTTAAGAAATAAAGATTAAGGAATATAAAGAATAGAAACAATTTTTCCATCTTCTTATTGAAAAAAATCCTATTAATCATCGTTATGATTACTAATTTGTGGTCTATCTTTAAAGCAGAATGCGACAAAATTCTACTTTGAAAATAGAGATTATAGAATGTAGGCAATATAATGCAGAGAATAAAGAAAAATGTTCTTTTTCCTCAGTATAGAATGCGAAGAAATTTTATCTTACAAATAGAGATTAGGAAATATAGAAAACATAATTATAGGGAATAAAACTAGCTTTTCCTTTCTCTTATAGCAGGAAGCAAAGAAATTCTACTTTAACAAATACAGACTACATGTACAATGTAGACAGTATAGTATAGAGAGTGAAAACAATTTTTCCTTTCCTAATTGCAGAATCCAAAGAAATTCTTCATGGTATCAGTGGGGAATTCAAAGCTGGCGAACTAGTCGCCATAATGGGGCCTTCTGGGGCCGGGAAGTCGACTTTGTTGAACGTCTTAGCCGGCTATACGTGAGTATTTATTAGCCTAAGCCAAGGACGCTAAGAACATGATTTAGCGGCTTCTAGTTATCGGTACACTTGAACGTGAACGTACTGCGTACATACTGTTCTTTACTACATTAATATTCGTATCACGAGTTTCAATATTCATGCACATTGCTTTTTGTGCTTTAATGATTATTGAATTTTCGCATGCAAAAAAGATTTTTAATGTTTCAAAAAGATATTTAATTTTATTATTATTATTTATTTATCCTATTTAATTTCAGTTTCATCAGTCTAGAGATAAATTTCGCTTACAAGTTTGTTCATTCATTCTTCCATACTTATAATATCTGCCTTATTATCGTTTCTTAGTTAACTAATTACTTCCTTACTTAACCAAGAGGATGTTTCATATACGATTGAAATCATGCATACCAGTCAGAATCTTCTCACATTCTGTCCAAACTTGAAATATTTTTTAAAGCTAGAAAATTGGGTCGAAACTGACTGAAAGAACGCAGCACGATCAAAAAGATCGTTATGTCTTATACTATAAGGAATCTATTAATGAAACATATTGTATATTATATTATTATTATATTATTATTTATCTATTGATAAAATATATTATATTATTATTTATCTATTGATAAAATATATTATATTAAATTATCATAATATGATAATGAAGTACAATTACAATTTAACTCACATATTGCATTCGCTTTTTAGATGATTCATTCATTCGAACACGAATCCACTATATATCATAGCACACGTAGTTACTCATGGAGGTATTTAAACACCTGTTACACAAACTTATGTATTATGTGTTGCATTGAATTCTCTTTTTTTTTAAGTTATGATTCAGATATCTAAACTAACTCATCTAGACGACATAAGTATATAAAAGAGAGTAAATATTTACAAAAAAGGAGGCACCTTTGTTTTCGCTGATTTTGAAATGTGTTGTAAAGCTCAATATTTTAAATAACTTTCCTATATATCTAACCTATACATATAATCGGCCGTCGACATTAGTTTTCCAGCTATACGCAAAAATATCCCTCTGGTAGGTTTCAGTTTTCAAGCTGAATTGGGTTAGGTATGGTTACTGGCTGCAACAGCAGCAATGTTTTGTTATGTCTACCCTTTCGTTTCGTTGGACAGACCATATTAACATTAACCCGGTCTCCGCGCCGTGAGGTAACCGGCCAGCATTGTTATATATTCATTATATGTTATATATTCATATTATATATTCATGTTTACATAAACAAGTCTCGACACTAATATGTTGAAAGCATAGAAGAAATCGTTCGAAAATTAAGTCGTGAAAAATCAACATGGAAGAGTAGAAAGGTCTCGTTACGCATGCGCAATATGCTATAAATGCTAAGACGAGAAACACTCTACTCATCTTTGTCTGTCTCACAGAGCGTGAACTTTGTTATCTTCCTTGTTGGCTTTTTCATGATCCAATTTTCAGATGATTTTCCATAGTGAGTATCGAGATCTCTTTATATAACTAAGTGCGGCGAGATATTTTTATGTGCAATTCAAAAATCAAGGTTGGCTGCTGGTTATATGTATAGAAAAAAGTTGTTCAAAATGCTGAACTCTACAATATATTTCAAAATCGAAGATGACCTTTTTAGTGAATATTTATCCCCAAAAGTACAAAATATACATTAACTAATTGTAAGTAAAGCGTATGCTTTTAGAAATCATTCTGTCAGCATATTTCTCTGTAGAAGTACTTACATATTTAAAGATGTCAATAATAGTGAGAATTACATTATGATTTCTGCGAGTAATTGCTAATACGTTTCTCTAGAATCTGATTCTACTAGAATAAATACTAGGAAGTTGCAATTATATGTTAAATTGTACTGTGTACAACGTCATGAACTATACGTGACGATCATTGAAATCGACGATGACTATCTTAATTAATTTCTGGAACAGGAGGAAGTATCGGCTTAGAAATTTACTTTCCAGAAAGCCGTTTGTATTAATGATTATTATATAACGCATTAAGGGTAATTCATGAGTCATGGATAATTACAAATAGATTGAGCTAATATAGAATCAAATAGAAAAGGAAATTGAAAAATTGATTTGGATGAGGAATTAGTTATGAAAGTGAAATAATAACAGATAAAAAATCAATGAACTAGCTAATCATAAAATTAAGTAACATAATTTATAGATTAATCATTGTTTGTATTATTAATTGAGATTAATGTAAAGAAAATAATCTAAACTAAAATTAATCTAAAACAAATCTTAAAATTAAAACTTATTAATTACCCATTAAGAAAATATTTATTTTAAGAATAATTAATAGTAATAGAAATAGATTTGCGTTTTCTTTATTCAGTCTATCAATTACTATAAATGTGTAAATTTACCATTCCGTTTTCTTTAGATGTTTTAAATAAACATTTATCCCGAGGAAAGTATCGATCGTTTATGCATCTCACGAACAAATGGAAAATTAAATAAAAGGTAGTTTTCAACGGGAGAACGGAATTTTTCAGTATATATTTTGAAATATTAACATTTTCACATAAAAAAGAAACATGGTTTAAAGAACAGTAAATATTATCTGAATACAGTTAGATTGCGCAGCACGTGATCCGGAATGAGATTAAATGTTAGTCGATTCAATAATTTATTATACGAAGAAAATCTTGGCAATGAGCTGAAAACGATTATTGAATATTTTACACATGAATGCAATATTACGAGCTTTTTTACCAAAATTAATATTTGAATTTATAATTAAATAAATATCAATTTTATTCAGTTTATAAATTTTTATTTATTATATATTTCAAGAATATTGATCGTACTAAAATATTCAATACTATTCTAGGGTATTCTCTTAAAAATTAAATAATCATATATAATTAAATAATTATATTATCATAAAAATTAAATAATCTTAACAATGCGATTGAATTAATTAGGAACAAAACGGTGTTTCAGAGTGAAAGGCGTTCGGGGAAAGATTCTAGTGAATGGAAAAGTTAGGGTTCCGTACAGTGAGAGATGGAAGAGAACATCATGCTACATACAACAAGAATCCTTAATGAGAACAAGAATCACCGTGGGAGAAGCCATGACATTAGCTGCACACTTAAAACTTGGCTACAGTATAAATTCAGCCTATAAACACACTCAAGTTTGTAACCTGCTATACAATTCTAAACTACATATTCAAAATCAATTTCAAATGTTCTTCATTATTTAACAACAAAATAATTTATTTGAAAATTGTATAATAGAAAAATGTAAAAATCCTACAAAATTATGAATGATTAAAAACACATCATAATGTCTTACAATTGCTACAAGCATTTCTAGAAATTTTTTAAATTACATTTTTGAATAAAAATGTCTAATTTAACAATGTAAAAGTCTACAAAATACTGATACTGTTTCACATTATTAAAGCTTTAAAAATCTCAAAAAATTTTCAAGTAGTTGAAAGAATTAATGATATAAAAATATCTAATTTAATATTAAATTCAATTTATGCAATGTGGATTAATATGACGATAATACATTTGATAAAGGGTAATGTATTTTTTGTTATCAGGTTTTGGAACTCTTAGAAATGTTAGGATTAAGCCATTGCTATGACACCCTTTGTGGAAAGTTGTCCGGCGGACAGAAAAAGCGACTTGACGTCGCTCTGGAGCTTTTAAGTAATCCTTCAGTATTATTCCTCGACGAACCAACAACCGGTAATTACGAAATACTCCTGTACGGACACTAAGCACTAGACGTTGCGTTTAAGATGTTTTTCGAATTTTGCTTTTTACGTAATGCTATCAAGATTATGGTTATAGATATGAAAGAAGAATGGTGCTATTAAGGAATAAATTGGAACTAGACACATATAAATTTATTTTACAATTTCTTAATTCTACATCATCGTGTATTACAAGAATTTCGAAAAACTTTTAATATTAATTGCATAAAAATTTCTAATTTAAAATTACAGAAGTTTACAAAATATGATATTAAGAACAATATTGTTTAATCGAAGTTTCTTTATGTAACCAAACATCTTTATCTATCAATAGCTTTTTAATGGATCTTTAACTATAGATTCGAATTTGCGTTGTTTTAGTGGATTTAATATCAGTCGCACATGGCAAATTTACGATAGAAAAAAACCGGTAACGACGAACGTGTTTGTTTGAGACAACACTGATAGTCAATTGCTACTAGTTGAATCCATTATAGGTCGTATCATAGAATGCTTGGAACGTTTCATCCTACAAGGTCTTTACTGGTGCGATACAGACGCTTTGCAATAACAAATACAATTTACTATACACGATTCTCATCCATCATTCTATTCTAATTCTACATAAATATTGATATATCAATTGTTAGTTTTAAGATAATTCTAATAAAGAAATATAGATTAAAAAATTGAGTAACTTTAATTATAGAAAGTATAAGTAAACTAATAATTTGTATATGTATATTGTGCAATAGTATGATAGATCTTTTATGTTGTGGATACAAAATATAAAAATCTCCTATCGGAGTAGGCGGTGCAGCATTTTGTAATGACTAATTTCAGTTTAGTTGCATCATTGCCGCTGATGCATGTTACAAAGCACAACAGCATTTCCGGGTATCGCCAGTTCATGTATCTTAGAAACATGTAAAAATTATTTTTATAATTTAGCGATGTCTTGACAACATATTAGTGACATACTAACTTTTATTGAACATAATTATTTAGACGTTATAATAATAATCCATAATATACATAACTAGATTTCGGATTTATGCAACTATGCATATAAATATATAAAAATACACAGAATGTGTATACGAAAATATATAAAATATACAAAATAGAATATTCGTTATAGTTATATACAATGGATGGAACAAATCTCTATGTAAATTCTATTTTTTTTAGTTGTGATCATAAAAACACAAAACTGCATAAATATCCGCAGTCTATACACAACGATAATTTGAAATCTCAAATTATCTTTAAGTCCTAGTGTTTTAATACTGAATTATGAAAGAAGACAGATACGTAACATGTTTCAGGAATCATTAAGTTCTTAATACTTATATCTTCAGCATTTCAATTAGTTTTACAATTTTTATCAGTAGACAATGCACATGTTTATGTTATATATAATATATATATTATATTTTATTTATTAATTTATGGGTGTATCCAAAGTACTGTATTTCCCAAGTTGTACTCACAAAGATATATTATTTATTTATTATTGTTTAGTCCGTGCCTTTCGGCTTTGGACGAACTTTCGGTTTTACATCTCTTATGTTTATTTCTCTTCTTATATGTCTACCTCCCCTCTTTTCCACTCTATTCTATTGCACTCCCTTAATTATTCTATCTCTAAAAACTAAAACTAGAAACTACAAATTAGCAACTAATGACTAAAAACTATTGCAACTTTGGTCTGTAGCCTCCTTGCTGTGCATCCTTCCTGTCGAATCTTGCCAGTATTCTGTCCTTCCACTTCATCCTCCCTTCTAAGTACTTTGGTAATTTTTCTTTGGCTATATTTCTGTGGCATATATTATATTTGGATTCCCTTATCCTTTTCCCCTTCTCTTCTGCTCCTTTCTTTCTTTTTTCTTCTATAATTTGGTCTGCTGTCATCCTTTCTTGCTCCTCTCCTGCTTCTATCTGCGTCCCTCCCTTTCTCACCTCTTCTAGTTCCTTCTTTCTCTTTCTTGCTCTTTTCTCTTCATGGCCATTTCCCCAGTTTCTGTCTCTTTCCTTTATACACTTCTTTACTAATTTCATTTTTGATTCTAGGGCTTTCTCTTCATACCTTGCTGCTTTTTTTAATGCTTTTTCTTTTATTTCTGTTATCTTGCATTCTTCCATCAATATATAATTTGGTGTTGTCATATCTAAGCCTAATATCCATTTCGCATATTTCCTTTGTACTCTATCCAGTCTTTCTTGCATGTTCCAGCCCCATACCTCTGCTCCAAACAACACCACACTCTCTACCAGTGCTCCAAACATCTTCATTCTCCTTTTGTAGTCCTATTTGAATATTCTTTCTCCCACGCTCCATGTTTTCTTCATTGCTATTGTTCTCTCTTTATCCTGTCTTTTATCCTTATTGCTCTCTTTTTCCTGTCTTGTATGTGCTTCTCATCATTGCCGTTTTTCTGTAGTATACACCTTAGGTATCTTATCTAGTCCACCTCTTCTAATTCTTGCTCTCCCCATTTCCATTTTCTCACAAAGATATAAAATTGCACAAACGTTAGCAGTCTACTTATAACATAAAAATTATTTAAAGATTTTATACAAATAATCCTTAAATTTTTAAAAATCTTGAAATCCTAAAAAAAATTCATAAGTTTTTTTTGTAATTTTAGGTTTGGATTCGTCTTCGTGCAGCCAGTGCGTCGCGTTGCTGAAGCGTCTTGCTAAAATAGAAAGGCGTACGATAATATGCACGATACACCAACCAAGTGCGTTGCTCTTAGAGATGTTTGATGCCATTTACGCGGTTGCCGGTGGATATTGCATATATAGGGGGTCGGTTAAATCTCTGTTGCCTCATATGTCCTCGATCGGTATTGATTGCCCGCCTTACCACAACCCAGCTGACTTTCGTACGTACAGCGACATTCCTTTCGGGTCATTTTCATGTTTACAGTCGAACCACACTGTATGAAATGTGCACTCTGTTCAAGGTCATCAAAGAAAAATCTATCACTACATTGTAAAACTACATACATCAAAAGATGGCATTATGGATCTCTTTTTTATTAATTATTGATTTTATTATCGTGTTTATTTCTCTTTTTACAATTTTGATATTTTATTATTTACTTTATTTTTCACCTTTTTAAATAATATTTATCTGTTATTTCTGTAATATTTCTAATATTTTACATAATGAATTCTGATAATATATGTACTGAGAATCCTATTGGCCTTGAATAGACGTTATTCATTCACAATTTTACGATGATAATAAAATTGTAATACAACTGTGCACGCGTTTATTGTTACAGTTTTAGAAGTAGCGATCGGAGATTACGGTGTTACTGTGGACAAATTAGCAGCTGCTGTGGAAACAGTGTCTAAAGATGACAATAAGGCCGTTACTTACGCGATGAAATCACAGTTAGAAGGTAGTTGTAACATCTCCTTACTCACCTATATCTTTTTATATTCTCATGTTTTCCACTTACTATAACTGTACATATCTATGAAGTTTCTTCTACTATAACTGTACATATGTATGAAAGTTAACTCACTCAGAGCAAACACTGGGTTAACACAATATTGTGTTTAAGTACTTTTCAGTCAATTTACATTACATATCTAATTCTTTTTTCTTTACATTGTGGCTATGAAAGAGAATTGTAAAAATTCGTGTGATAGTTTTTCGTCGATATATATTTCTTCCAAGAAACCTAGATTCTATAATAGTACGGAATTATTTAAATATTTATAACATTAGAATCACAAGAAATTGAATTATAATATTTATAATATTATGATAAACTACGTATTGTTTGGTCATTAATCAATGTCCATTCGTAACCCCATAATTCGTTTAATTTTACAGCCCCGCCGATTTATTACGTTATTACTTCGTTTTGTTAACATAGAAAGCGCAAATGAACCACCAACACCTGCAGGATTCATCGCACAATGTTACCTACTTTATAAGAGACAATTACTTTGCCTCAAAAGAGACTACACATTATTGGTAGTACGATTGTTGTGTCACCTGTTAATTGGAATAATCTTCGGCTATCTGTACATGGGAAGCGGTTACAGAGCGAACGGTGTCCTTGCTAATTACGTTTACCTGTATGGATCGTTACTACTACTCGTTTACACGGGTAAAATGGCCGTCACACTTGCCTGTGAGTATTCACTACATTGAATTACTATTCTAAACTTTTATTATTATTAAAATCTTAAATTTGACAGAGAAGCTTTAAGTGTTTCATTCTTTTTACTGAAATAAAGCCTGGGTTTCAGTCCGAAAGTCAAATTTCTTCAGTTGTGCATAAACATATGAATTTGCATATGAACATTTTACTTATAAAATTTATACTAAGTAAGTATATGATACACTAAAATGTATGCACATATATGTATAATATAATAGTGGGATTAAGAACTAGGAAACTTTCTCCCCTAAACTACTTACCAATCTCTTTCTCAAGAGCCGTTTCTCTGTATTTCTTTTTTTTAAAATCAATGATCAATAGCTATACTAATTTGTATATATTAAGTACTTTGTTTCTTTCCTTTTTCTCAAAGTACCTGTAATTTCATTTCCATATATATAACAGGTTTTTTTTAAATTTGCCCTCTGCATATTTAACGGTTAGGCGATATGCTTTATGAACGCCGACATCGTGAAAAATTTAACACTAATCGTTCTTCTCTTGGAAGATTAGTATAGTATGTATAACCGAACTTTATAAAATTGGAACTTCACCTTTCTCATTAACCAAAATATTTAGAGGAACCAAATTCTGAAATTACTCAATTTTTTCTAATATTAACTATGACTTTTTGGAGAATTTAAAAATTATATTTAACTCAGCTACTTATTAAGAATTATCTATTAACATTTCAGTTATGAACGAGAGAGTATAATCTAATTATTGTTAAATATATTATTAGATTACTAAATAATATAATAATATTAACCCTTTGCACTCCTATGTCGAATGTGACTCTACATCAGTTTTTATCTCAGGAGCTCCTTTGTCGAGTCCCACTCGACATTCTTTCAGTCCCACCTTTTTTTGTGAAACGTGCGAAAGAAAAGTAGGATTGCATCCTGGAAATTGTTTCAAGATATATCACACACTTAAAAATTACAAAATACAACAATAGTGTAAATGAAACTGCTATTAAGTGAATTTGTTTCTTCCTTTATTTATTTAAATTGTCTTATTTTTTAGTTAAAATAAATTTCAAATAAAACACTTAAAAACGTTGGGAGCTGCTGGTAACGAAATTGAAATAAAATTCAGAATGCAAAGGGTTAAATAATTATTAAAAAGGAGTTACATAGTAACGAAGAAGAAGGAATAGCGCAGTTCAGTTTTCACGGTTTGATCCTTCCTTTAGATTGCTATAATTTCGCGCCATCAATAGGGGAAATGTAGGTCAAGGAAGCATGGTGTATGATCATATCTTAGGCTAAGTCGCAAGTCGTAATGCACAGGAGAGTTAACAGTATCTCTAGTAGCCATTCACTCCCATCGGCTATATGTATCTTTTTTGCTTGTGAAGTTACCCGATCGTGTCGACACTCCTGTTTTACCTACATATACTATATTCTTGCTTATTTAAATTGTAGCCATAAATGGTTGCCATTGCCCTAGTCTATTCAATTTATATGCTTCCTTCTTCTTCGTTTATTTTTTCTTTGCCTTTTTTTTAGAAAGCGTTTCAAGGTAGATTCGATCTAAACTACTATAATCTCTATAACGATAAAAAAAATATCCAAAAACGATGCAATAAAAGCATCAAAATAAATTGTTCTCTGGTTTGAATTTTGAAGTTCAAAGACTATTTTGTTTCAATCTTGATTAGAGACTAATTCAATTTAGAATAATCATAACAAGTATCATACATAAAATATAACATCATAACATGTACATAATGTACAAAATTACACAAACTAGAATACTCGTTATAATATCTAGCATGTGAAACAAATCTCTGCATAGATCCAATTTTTTTAATTGCGTTTGTAAAAAATATAATCAAAGTAATTATAATTTCAATTTGTATTTAAGACTTGCATATATGTACTCAAAATATGATATGAATTTATAGTGTTTGAATTACTTTTAGTTCCACAAGAAATGCGGATACTCAGCAGGGAACACTTTAATCGGTGGTATGGGCTAGCACCGTACTATATCAGTCTACTGCTCGTCGAAATACCGTTTCAAGCAGCTTGTGCAGCGACCTATTTAACTGTGAGTTACTGGTTAACAGGGCAACCCATAGAAACTCCTCGCATAATTTCTTTCATGGTTGTCAGCATAGCCGCTAGTTTAACAGCTCAAGCATGGGGTTTTTTTATTGGCGCGACCACGCCAGTGAAGGTGTGTATTATTATAGTGGCCATATGAAATATTTTAATAATATGACAATAGCCATATAAGATTTTTTTTTTTAATATTTATTAAAATTACTTTCTTTCGTTTGTTTGGAACTACATTACACATAAATAATCCATGAGGAATAAAAGGCTCTCTTTCTTATGCAGTATATGGATGTTATGCGAACATAGATGCGCAAAATCTAGACTATCGATTTTTCAAAGCTTGTTAAAATATAGTTCCTAAAATTTACGATGTATTGAGTTTGATTAATTCGTTACGCAATATTAATCTTTACAATAATATCTTGAAATATTTAAGAGTGCTATTGTTGGATAAATATTAAGAGAAAGGGAAATCTTTATTGATAGCTTATGCATCGTTTTATTATGCAAATTTCTCAATATTTCTGAAAACCAAAGTAAAAGATATAAGAGGTATTCTTTTTAAAAAGAGGATTTTAATATTCAATCTTTTTCTGTTTCTAGATCGCGGTATTCGCAGGACCCATAATTGCAGTGTTATTTTCCGTATTCGGGTTCTGTATTCGATACATGGATACGCCACAGATGTTCCGATGGATGTTTCATATATCATACTTTCGCGCTAGTTTCCACAGCCTGTTACACACTGTCTACGGTTTCGATCGGATGGACTTGAAATGTGACGACTTCTATTGTCATTATAAGAAACCAACACAATTCCTTAAAGAAATGGAGATAGTCAACATAAGCGTCGCGAACAATCTCATTTTAATTATTGGTATCGGCGTCTTAATGCATTTATTAACTGCCAGTGCTCTCTGGTGCAAGCTTAACAGAAGATAAGAACTACTTATTTCCTATCTTTGATATTTCAATATCGTTATCAGCCAATTATATGCGATCTTCTTTACCATAGAAGATAGCGCTGAAAGACTTCCTTCAAGGCCTTGTAGGAACGGATCGAAAAACGTTGAATTTTTTGTATCAAGAACTATAGAAATTATCTATTAAACGTTTATGAAGTAAATTCTTTTGTGCTGTACTTATGAATTGTACAAAAATTGTGTTGATATCTTAACATTTGAAAACGTGTAAAAATTATGGATTAGTTGTCGATGGCAATGTATGAACTTAATCGTACTATTAGCAAGTAGAGTTTCTGAATATAGATGTATCGCTACACGTTATTCAATAATTATCACATTACTCCGTGATTGCCGGGATTATTACCTTATTGTACGTCTTTTTTATCGGATCTCTTATATCAGAGACTTTCGTAGGAAATGAGTCACGAAAGCTTTAAAATGTACTGTAGTCTCGAATACCTTTAAGAGTTACATAAATGTAATGTAGGATGCACATAATAGCTAAGAAAAAATTCTATTTTTTTATCACGTTTTCATATATTACAATGTTATTGATAGTCTAATGGTATTGATAATTAGATTGCAGATTTTTATGCGTTCATACAGAACTTAAAAATGCGAAATGTATACATAATATACAAAAATACATAAATATTTAAAATATAGTACTCATCGTAATCTTCAGTAGATGAAATAAATTATATTAGATTTTATTTCTTGTATTCATAAAAGTATAAATTTGCATAAAAACTCGAGATCTATTGATGATAGTATATTAAATCATTCAATATACTACTTATATGCTACGATTAAAAATAAAATCGACGGTCTATGTTAGGTGTAATTATTGCACTGTTTACGATACGATTAATTTGAAAAATTAATCGAGAATCAAGCAAGTTATCAATTTGAAACATTGAAAGTGATATTGGAACATTAACAAAAATTAAGCACTTGGTTATACTAAAAGTATATGACATTATAGAAATTATAATATTAAGATCAGGGCATTGTTTATATCATTTTCCAGTCAGTAGGCGATGGTTTCAAAAAGTTACCGTGTGCTTATTTTGCTTACAGCGGACTAGAAAAATTGTTGGATTAATTCCTCAGAAAACGTCACGTCTTTTTTTCTATTTTTATTATAACAGATGTAACTATTCTCTGTGATATATTTGTTAGACATTTCCATAACTTTACATAAATAGCAGTGTGTAAATGTAATTTTATGTAAATTAAAAATCTAGAATTAATTCGTAAGAATAAATCGTGACAATTTTAGATGTTTATTGAAAAATATATTCCTATTACAAAATATTTGATCTGTATCAATATTGAAATCGGAAGTTTCAATTATATTTTTCACTATTTCAACACTCCTATACTGTATTTATTATTTGTATAAATATCTTTACTTGCGGAAGGATAAGTTATTAATTTATATATGATATTATACAATAAGAAATAAAACTGTTTATGAATAGGTTCTGTCTATTATTCATTAACTTCTACAACAATACTTATCTTACTTATTTACAATTACATTACAATAAAAAAATGTCTGAACTTTTCCTCATAGCAAGTGGAGATAAACAGAATTAAACAAAATGTTACAATCGAAATCTGCATTTTTTTAATGTTAAAAAGAAAAACTAATAGTGATGTAGAAAGAAAAAGGGCTATTTTATATATTTAGTTTTTATTTTACGTTGTGTATCCAATCTGTTTCTATACTCGGATACATTATTAATTTTTTTTCTTGCATTAATATCATATACAGATAAAACACTAATACATTTCCCCTAATCTATCTTAATTGATATCATAAAGTGATCAGGGGAAAAGTGATGATTTCCTTTCGCATAAATTACGTAAGTTTAAGACAAAACTATAGCTCGTCTCACGCGGGCGCACGCACATATCTTTGCTTTCAGAGTTAAATGAAATCTTTACAGGAAACGAATTTCAAGAGATCATATGAATACCAACAACTCCATAACAAATTTCTTCTACAAATATACATACAGATATATCTTATGATTACTGTTGTGTGTAGTGTTCACTATATTAAGAACATGATACAATCAAACAAAACATACAAGAAAAACATGAAAAAAACATACCGTCATAAGAAACCATACTAAAACGATGCAAGAGTATCGATAGCATGCTTTTAACGTGAATAAAAAATAAGAATAGATTTTCATGGCGATAATACACTCTTCCGTGTTATAAATGTTTATTGAACAATCTTATAATGAACACACACAATCAAGTACTGTGATTTATTAATGATACTCTTCTAAAGCAAAAAAGATAATTCACATGACTTGCCACGTTAAAGGGATCAATAGTCGTCACAGAAAAATTTAAAAAATTTTTAGTTATATTTTTAATTCGCTAAACATTTCTGTAATCAACAGAAATACATTATTAATTTCTATAACGTGAATGAATCAAGGATTATGTATTCGTAAACATCTTATGTAAAAATTGTACTTTAAGGAAATACATCGCACACTGAATTTTTAGGGGTAATTTGTTATATTTTTCAGTATGATAATTTATATATCATATATCATACACATTTGTTATTTATAAAAATTTTACAGAATAAATATGACATGACAAAATACAAAAGGAACTATACATTAAACATATATTCGCAAATAACTACTGAACCCTTCTAACAGTGGTTTATTATAATGAACGCCTTTAAATACAGTTCTACACACGCATTTAGTGACGCATTACAATTTAACATGATCTTTACCAAGATATATGCAATGCAAATCTCTGAAATATTCAATTTTCGATTACTTCTATCCATAAAACAAAGTAAAAAATTCTTTTTCAATTACGAGATTTTATACGAGACTCGCCGCTTAAAAACTTTTCAATCCTATGCATATTCTGCAAATATATACAGAAGTATATAGCATAAAATTTATTATTTCTTCTTTAATGCTTAAGAATTTGCTGAATGACATCATCCTGTCTTTAATAATCTGTCGAATACAATAAATCATTCTAACTGCGTGTAAATACAAGAGAACAAGAAAAACACTATGCTTTCTTTTCATTTTGCGTAACAAATTCTGAATTTGTATTAGTTCGTTACTAGTTAGTTATACTAGTTACATGATAAATAGTTAAAAACGAAGCTGCTTTAATTATAGCCATGAATGAATGAAACGTGTCGAAGGGAGGTGTAATTTGTAACACTGTGGTTTCCTTAATATCTTTCTTTTCTCGAAGAGATATTGCAACATCAATATTGAACTTCTTTTTCATTCGACAATATTGGAGTATAATTTATTGATCTTTATTACAACGAATCCAATCAATAAACTATGGCATACTTAAAAATAAGAGAGACATTAAAAAAACAGCGAAACGAAACAGAAAGAAAGAATAAAACGAAGAGAAATAAGATAACGAGACGAAAATGAAGAAAAGTAAAAATTTATCAAATTTGGTCTGTTCTTAACAACGTATACGTTTAGAAAAGACCAAATGATTAGGTACAATTGTTTCGTATATGGTATGTACAATAAATTGATTATTTGTCTCTATTGATTATTTACAACGAATCGTATATAATTTTTCGTTCTAATCACAATGTTTCGACTGTTTCACCTTTCTTTGCACCTCCGATTCATCCTCCGTGCCATACAGATGATACCGGTGCTTCATTTCGGTCGCAACAGACTTCAATAAAAATCAATCGAAACAATAAAAAGTCAACATAAGTTTGTGATAAAGGAATAAAATTATAGATAAAACATAAAACGACAGAAATAAAAAAAAGTCAGGTGAATCGTATAAAAAAAGAATCCTATTTCTAAAAATCCTACCAGAGTATTCACGGCGGAATAAATTAGTTTGTCACTAAACTCACCAAACGTGACCGAACTCTTTTTGGCATATCTTCCTGTAAGCTGTATATGTCGTTTCGCTTCAATGGAAGTTGGGAACCATCCTCAAAAATTACCTAAAATTAAAAACGTTAATAATATCATATAATGATAAGATTTAAAAATGTTATTAATAAAAATTAATATTACGATACTTTTTTTAGAATTATGAATTACTTACAGTATACATGATCCGGTGATTTGTACCTTCGAAAATACCATTATACATGTTGCCATCTGTCCACTTCACAACAACTGCAGCTCCTTGTTGTGGTGGATTTCCAGGATCGTAATTCTGTTAAGAAGAATAAAATTCTACTTTAAGATAAAATTCATATAGAAAATGAAATTAGAGTGTACAATAAGAACTTACCATAATATCCGATGGATATAAATCATCGCTGAAACTGTCATCATTGAACGTCACCATATAAAATAAAGTATCATGTATGGAATCTACTTTGGCCTTATAATATCGTGTATTTCGATGCTTTGCCCAAACAGTTTCTCCTTGTCGAAGCGGTGGTATCTTTTCTTTTCCATCGTCATGTCCGTCACACGTTACCTATACATAACCCCCATTATAATTTCAACATAGTTTCACATATATTTGATTTTTACACATATATACTAGTAGAACTCTATTTATTGGAACGAAATTTTATGTAATGACCGATTAACTGAACTTTTGGTAGTTGAATTTACTTATGTAAACGTGAGCTTCTATTATGTAAACGAAAAATTATAGATCGTGAGGAAAATTGATGAGCTCGTATTATATGAACTCTAATTATATAAATTATTTGTCCCCCAACAAATTCAAATAAATATAGTTCTACTGTATATTGTTTATATATTATATATATTATACCCTTATTCTCTGTGATGTATATACCTGAAGTTCAGGTGAATTGTATACGGGAATCGTAAACGTAGCGCCAGAGACGAGACCACAAGACGGATGAAACAGATTGCTACAGTGACTACATTTAAGACATGCGCCATCCTTCTGCCCACAATAACAACATTGTTGTTTAACATTATCTGGTTTGATAGTCAATACGTTAATGGGGTCCTTATTTATAGCATCCTTAAAAGTGACTCCAGGTAATAAAAGAGCGCATAGTATGTGTGCCCAATTACCATCGCTGGTTCGCTTAAGAGCTCCTCCCCGCATAGGACACAAACAACACATCTACGTAATGGTGAAAAGTAATTAGAAAGTTTGTTAAGAACAGAAACAAGACTATGGTTATCCCCAGCGACTTTCAACATTTTTTATCATACATAAATTAATTACTAAAATTTTGCGGTATATATTTGCAGATTGAAGACAGAGCATTCATGCCGGACAGCTATTGTTTTAGTCAGTTTTTTATTTGACAATCTAAGGGAAATGAGGTCAGTGATTCTAGCCAAATAGTAAGGCATTGCATGTTTTAAAAATTCATGGCATACCTATGGACATCGCATGGAACACTAATTAAAAATCGTTGACTGCAACCATAGTCTACCTATACAAAATGGAAATTCCACAGATACGCACCACTTGTGTTTTACCAGCCTTGCACTTATCGCAAGCCCAATTTCGTAAATCTGTAGGTAATACAGTGATTCCATAACAGGAGGCATGAACCGTGACATGACACTCTCTACAACGTAAAATCTTATCATTTTCCGGTTCAACCATTTGTTCTTTTGAGTTGGCAACGAATATATTCGCAGATACCTAAAAAAAAAAACGTTTCTATAATATTTCTTCTAGGTATTTGTATTGTCAAATGAAGAGAAACTCTACTTACCCATATCGGTGAACTCTCTGGTAAAACGGTGGGCTTACAATATTTCCAGTCTGGTGGCATTAACCTGCCGTGTCCATTACAACTTGAGGTAAACGGTGCGCAAATGGCACAGTGAGATATTTGAGCACTCCAATAATCATTGAATGCTTTTAGTAAATCATTATTTGGAACGGTAGGATACAACATGTCCGATATATGTCCTGGTACCATTGATACACGATGAGACACCAAAGGTGATTGATCCACAGAGCACGTAACTATATTTGACTCCTCCAAATTCGACGTTGCTGCAACCATTTTCATCTCAGTGGATTCTTTTTTTCTAGTGGTTGCTTTCTTCAATTTTTCTTTTAATTTCCGTCTCGAACTCGTTAACTGCTTCAATGGTAGTGAACTGGTACTCTCCAAACTCTTTTCTATATTCTGAGGTTGCAGTTGATCATCGACTACTTTTACGTTTGAAAATTGTTCCTCCTGTTGCGAGGGTGAAACAGTAATTGATTTTTGAGAATCTTGTAAGTCCGTGCTGGAATGATTTGTAGTGTACTGTGTACCAGTATCTAATGTCGTGATATTTATATTTTTGCTAATAACTTCCAATGAACTGTCCACCTGCGTCGATACGGTCTTTACATTGCTAACGATCGTACCTGTGCTCTTAAAGATCTTGTTACAGATTTCTTCCTTTTGATTAATTGGCTTTTTTATAAATAACTGATCTTGCGATTTTGGTATAATCTTCACGAAGGAACTAGCCGTACTTGGAACGGAAGTAGAGGTCTGTAAATATTTTTTGTTAAAATCGATCATCATCGAGGGCTGAGAATTTAATGCAATGTTTGTGCATTTTGAAGTTGTGGTCAAAAAGAACGTATTGTTGCCCGATAAATTTAACGGGGAAGACGAAACAGAGACTTCAGGTATTTCTGCGTTCGTAACTGTTGAAGGAACTTGCTTGTCGTCTCTTATATCCTTCAAGAAGAACACGCTGTTATTACTAGTAGACGGTTGCCAAAATTTGGTTGCTATCATCTTCGATGTATCCGTAGAAGATCTTTTTCCTAATGGTTGTGCCAAAATTGTATTTTTGGTAAAAATACCTTCCAATCGTGGTATCTGAATAGCGCATGGAGTTACAGATTTTGAAACTTTCACGCGTTTCGTTCCGTTCCCTTCTTCTTGAGATGTTTCCTTCTGTAAAATCGGTGGCTTAGAGAAATTAGTGTTTAAAAACATTATGCTTGGTCCCGAGAGTTTAGGTTCTTGTGATTTGGCGATAGGCCAATTCTTTGGTGAAATTACTATGCTTTTGGGTGGTACATGAGTATCGCTCTCTGCTCCAATAGATTTCTCAGTGCTAACCTTTGGAGATACTTTGGTCGCTGGTATATTATATGCTGATTTCAGCACACTCAACCTAGGAGCTTTTATGATGTCTTTTTTCGAGTAATTAAGTATCGACCTTTCACTTATAATCGTTCCTACACTTTTACAGCTGGTGTAAATGCCAGGTTTCGTTTCTTGTATAGTGATCTGAGTATCCCCACTGATGAATTCAGATTCCACAGCTTTGTCAATTTTGTTAGCAGCTTTCACTTGATCTAAAGAAATATTCTTCAATGGAATTTGCTTAGAAAATGATGGCTTTATTGTAACTATGCTATCTTTTTTTGTACTCTTCGCATACAAATTTACTTGCTGTTCCACATCATCTTCTAAAATCTCCATTTCTTTTGTATCTCTATATGTAGGAATTGCAACTTGACTGCTATTTGTAATATTTATAACATTCTTCTCTTTGATGGGACTCATGTTAGTATCGTTATCAGCAAAAGTCGTCGTTCCTGATATATGGTTAGTGGTTTCTTTATTAATTGTTGAGGATTTGTGTAAATTAAGACTTGGCATAGCCATAAGTTTCCGTTGTACGTCGGCGTCAGACACATCCAAAGGCTCGTTGGTATCGAAAATAGACACATTCAAACTTTTACGTTTAGTTTTATTTATGTTCTTTGATTTAATCTTCTTTGGCTCTCCACACTTCGAATGTTTTTTCTTCTTTTTCACTGGTTTATCAGTGGTGTCCGAAAAATCAGATTCTTCTTCTATTTTTATGCTTCCAACGATATCGTCACTTGTTATAATGACGTTGGAACTACCTGGAACTACATCGCTTCGTAATTGAGCACTTTGCTCCGCAGGAGGCAAGAAGTTATAGCTTTCGTCTACTTCCTCTTTTATTTCAGTCTTTACTGTAACTTCATCAGTAATACTTTTGTTGTAATCTTTCTTGGACTTTGATTTATTTTTATCCGCATTCCTCTTCTTCCTTTTTCTACTCTTTTTACGATTGTAACCGTCATCGTATACAGAAGCCTCATCTACATCTACCAAAGAAGTTATTTATTAAATTAAGTAAAAAGATGAGATCAGAAGAAAATTAAAATAGATTAAAAGAAAATAATCAATATTTTCTATATATATAGATAAGAATTTAATGGACAAACATGAACATATATTGAGACCAAAAGACTCGATCATAATAAATAGGATAGGTCTTTTACCCATTTCTCCTGCTTTCAGCCATATATCTTCTAAAACTTCCAACTGTTGTTCATCTGGTTGATCATATGCTTCTTCCAATTCTAAATCTTGTAACACTTTCTTAACATCTGGTGGAATATCAGAACGGTTTACTAATTCTTCCATGTCAACATCCGGATTTGTTGCCATTATATTCTTCTTTTTATGTATAGTGTGTCGTTTATTTTTTGGAGCAGCGTTCAAGTAACTTTGTGGTAATTGACCATTGCTACTATTACTACATAGAAGATCCATTTGAGAAGGCATAGGTGCGGCTGTTTGTTTAGGATCTTCAGGATGAGGACCTATATCTTCTCCGCGTAACCATAATTCATACCTATAATATATCATACCAAATTAATTTTCTTAATCTCTCTTAAAGATGGCAAAATCTATAGATTTTACTTGACTTTTTTTGTAAAAACTTGTTCCTACCTTTCTGGTTGAAAACGTTTCACGAATGTGTCCATAGATATCTTAACCATATCTTTACTACAGGTACATTGTATAGCCCTTTTACCATATTCTACCCATCGTGGTGCAGCGAAATTCGTGGATTCAGCGCAGTTGAATCCATGATTGAAACCCGCATGGTATCCATAAGGGAAAGTGATCATAATTTCTCCAGCTTCTTGCGTTATCTAAAAGATGAAAAGAAAGATGTTAAGTCTAATTTTTATCTCTATACTAACTATTTTAAACAATTTTTGGGGTACATAAATAATTAAAACTTACTTTATTGTATGGAATAGAATGTTGCTTCAATATTTGAGGAGAAATGAGAGACATTTTATGACGTAGAAAAGCCCGACAACTTTGATAACTTGATGGGAAGTAAAAACTAGCTAGTCTCTCTAATCGTCTGCCATGTTCTGGTGGTATAGCATACCATGTTTTTGGAGCTCCAAAATGTAAATAATTTATCGAATACAAATCCATATCCTCTGTATGCCAGGCAAATGTAGTTTTCCACATCCCAAAATACAAGTATGCTGTATTAACACCATCGATAGATATACCATAATCTTTATTCACATAATCAAGTATTGTTCCCAAATGATTAATATTCCACTCTTTCACATCTGGATCGGTTAACGAGCCAGATACATCTGCCCCATATATAGGTGCAACATATGTTATATTCTTCCAGTACTTCCTCTCTAAATCTTCGTAATCAAAGTGACGAGGAGTATTATACCGTTCAGAGTTAGCCAATTTCCTATATTCTTTAACAGTCATTGATTTCTTCTGTATGTTAATTTGCTGATAAAGGCCTTGTTTGCCAGTTACTACCTGGCAAATTGGTGCAGGAATTGTGAGATCCATATCATCCAAGTTATAGCCTCTTTTTCTTGGGATCCACTCAACCGGAGGAATTACTTTCGCTAAGCCAGCCTTATGAGCTCCTTTGCTTTCCATGTATTCCACATACTTGGTAAAATCTTTGAACTCTTCGTATGTGGGTCTAAAGACCTGGATACGGGGAGTTCCCCGTGAGGTGTTGCTAACCATTTTTTCCTCAATTTATTCTACTGAAAAGGAAAAAAATGTGAATCTTTTATATTTTATGACATTTTTCGAATTAGTTGATTCAATTAAAGCTTTTATATTAGTATTAAATATTAAACTAAAACATACGAATGTATTATGGCTACTCATAAATATGTATTATTATAGACAAAATATATGATGTAATCTTCCAAATAATTCATTCAGAAATTTGCAAAAACCTGAATCATAAATGTATTGTATAAATAAAACTGTAAGAATCATGACATATAAACATAAAACCAAAACACAGTTTCGGGACGTACGTTCCGGTTATTTAACAATAAACAAACATTTACAAAACAGACTAACATAGTACTACAAGTACGGGAAAATGTTATGAATCTTTTCTGTTCATTGATGTTTTCGCAAACAACAACATTCAAAAACGGGAAGTAAAAAACGAAGTACTATATTTTTGAGACGATACGTGCCGGAGATGCATAAACAAAATGGATGGTATCTATTGTCAAGAAATTCTTCTTAAAATAACTTCTCTACGACTTTCTGTTAGTTTTCAGGAAATGGATTGATACATCATTAAACACCAAAAAGTAACTTATGTTAATGATTTGTATCATATGTTTGATTCTTAAAAAGGGATTTTCACCTAAGGATAGCCGTGTTCACGAAATCTCGTGTTGGCAGATATGTATATTGACCGACACAAATCAACGTGTTTCTAGGTTGTACGATCTTTTTACAGCGTCGTTAAACACGATGTGCTACTTACATCAAAATTGGACGTTAAAAATCATCTTTTCTGTATAAACACCATGTTCATCCAAATATTGTGGTGGATTTTACTATTTGACACATCAACCGCTATGCCCCGCGCGTCTCATGCAACTAATAAAGATGGCATTCACTGCTCTATAAGTTTGGGACGCTAGAACAACAGCGCATGCGCGCCAAGCGGGAAATTTGAATTTTTGCATTTTGTCACGTACGTAAAGCTTTATCGAAATTTTCACACAAATTTTGTATTAAATACATTCAAAACGATATATTTATTCTTTCTGTGGATGTTTTTAAATTATAGATATAAATGACAGCGTTAGAAATGTTGGAAATTAATAAATGTATTATACTTTGTAATAATGGAAACGAAATATCTCATTAAAACATATTGGTTTATTAATGTTTATAATTGTAGAAATAGAAAACAGGTAATTTTCAATGTTTATCACAATTTATTGAATATGTACAGTTACAAATTTTATATACATTTACAATAAAGTTATAGTTCTGTTTCATATCTTTGACATGTGTATATAGTGCTTAGATGTTTAGATATATTTATATGTTTATATTTTATGTAATTTATTTCATTAATTTCATTAATGTAACATTAATCGATACACAAAATAAACGTTCTGAATAAATTTAAATACGTTCATCTAAATAAATGTTTTGATGTTAGTAAATCGCACTCCTATTAAGAAGCTAAAAATTAAAAAAAAAGTTTGATAAGAAAATAATAAATACATAACATGTTTTGTTTTATATTCTTTTATTGATCCATTTTGTTCTACTACTACGAAATTCTATTACTATCCATTCTATTCTATTGCTCTGACAAAATAATATAAAAAAAAGAATGTTGTTACGTCCTGTAACTCAAACAAGACCAAGATGGTCAACAGGAACAACAATAATCCCAAGGAACCATTAATTGCCTTTTCGCCTGTCGAGGCCCTTAATTTATACAATACATTCTTCAAGTCGAGACGTTCCTTAGGGTTATGACTCATCATTGTAAACACGGGAAAAGCAGGTTTTCCGTTACTCGAAGGCCACTTCCACCCGAGAGCGACCGTTGGTAGGTGATGGCCAGTATCTGTCATTAGTTTCCCTTCTCGACATTATCTTCGCCGATCGTCACTTGCTATCAACACACTTTAACTTGCTATTCACTCTTCGGTAAGAACATTATAAATCTCTTCGGTCGTAACACTCATAAACACGTACATCATTCAAAAGTTGTTGGAAATAAATAGTGATATTTAAACTGTGAACCCAGTGTTAAAATCATTCAAACTACCTCTATTATGTTAACCGAAATAAGGGATCGGCTGATTTATGGTGGTGACGTATCGAGACGAGAACTTACGATTCTCGTTGACGCATTATACTGCGAACGCGTCTCTCCGTGAATACGGTCGAACAGTTGTGTATCTATTATTTCCTTATAAAACGAAATAAACTTTTGGGACAATCTGATATTGTTCTATATTTACTATATTTATTACAACATTTGTGTTTTTATAGAGTGTAGTATTTTTCTACTACGTTACTACATTATACACAATGATTTATTTGTAAATTAATGATATCAAATCTTGTTTATTACTTCTACAATCAATACGTATCGTTTATTAATAGAGTAGACATGATTTTTAAATGTTATATCTAATCGTCAAATTTTTTACTATGATCATACATGTCGTTGTTTTGAAACATTTTTATCACAGTCATATAAACGGTCTAGACTTGTCTTCTGCATCTTCCTACAATTATAATATAATAAGTACAATAGGAGCATAGTGTTCTAACAAACAGAATACTTTTTAATAATATTACCTATTTTAAAACTAGTTCTTTGATTGGCTTAAAGACAATGGAATGGATTGATAGTCTTGATGGTGAATCTAATAATATGCTTTGTATTTCAATATTTCTTTTACTTTAAACATTTTGATTTTTAAGTTTACTATTTAAAACTGTATAGTCCTTCACTATTATATCCAGTAGCCATCTATATAATGATTTATCTTTAATAAAAAATAATTTCTTACAATCTACATAGAATAAAAAGCTAACTACATACTTGCATTCATTTTTAATACCTATTGTATTATCTTTTACCTGATCTCCTTTCCAAATACATGAACATATTTCCACTCTAATAACATGTTCTATGTCTAAGTTTCCAACTAAGTTTTCTAATTCATCAATAGGCCGTTTTATATCCGGTTTGCTTGAAAGCCTATTATCAAATATAATAAAGTATATACATGAAAGTACTATTAAGTTAAATGTATTACATTATATCTACAATCGGTAATCTGTGCATGAACAACAATGCAAGCTTAAGCAATATATTTAACTTTCTTACAACAACAATGGCTTTTCTGAAATATATTGATGTGAAATTAATTCACCAAATGGAACTTTATTTTTTATTAGGTGGAAAATATTACACTAGCAACCACCATGTGTTGCAACAGGTGCTCGACTACTAGTGTCAGGAAATTTAAGAGGTGATTCTTGAAGTCGAACTAAGACGGAAATCAAGAATAAAAAAATTGTGTTTCCGGCTTTAGTTTTTAGTCATTGACAATTAAAAATCGGTCAAAATACCCCTGCACGCGAGCAAACCTCCTTACACGAACGAAGGGAGGTCGACACATGAGCGGTAGTTTAACTTGTACAAGTCGTAGACAAGAATACCATGATATTCAGAGCTGAAAACGAAACAATTTTACAAAAGAAATAGTAAATTGAACATTAAACCTGTTTACTCATGGAAATACATAAGAGCATATCGGAAACTATAATATAAATGGCCCTGTGAAATTTCCAGGTACAGGTGATTAATGTTCTCACTAATCCTTTACATAGTCTTTTTCTAATCCTCTCATAAAAAGGTTGTACACGCACCGTGATTGTCTCGACTGCGAGCGTCCACAAGAAATGGAAAATGGCACTTAGTTTAATGGAAGGGAATATATCCGCTCTTCTCGCTTGAGGGGTTAATGTACATAAGAGTCTGTTACTACAGGTACTATCTAGATACTACATTATATGAGACAGACCTTAATATGAAGCAATTTAGAACTATATATCTAAATTTTGACAGTCAAAAGATATTAACATTCCAGGTGTCAGCTGAAGGGCAACAATAGAAAGAGATAAAAACAACAACAGAAAAAACAATCTTGAGTTCTGGTTCTGAGCATAGTTTCTTTTCTTTTTATTTTTCTTTAGTATCTTTCTTTTATCATAAACATTTTCCATAGTTTTATATTCCAACTAATGTTTGCATTGTAGTATTTTGATATAATGTTTTAATGTGATTCAGGAATTTGTTGCAATAATAACCACTTATGAGGGGAATCCCTTTATATAAATATATTTCTACATACAATATGTTTGTGCGAGATAATGCACGAATTAAAAAGGTAAATGTATTTTAAAAAAGGTATATAAGTGTATGTATAATATAAATGCAAGAATATTATAGTGATAAGTCCTTGAATGACTGCGTTTAATCACGTTTTCTGACACTCAGACTGCACACCTGTTATTTATCACAGAATGGATTTTCAAACAGGTAGATATTTTAGAGACTGATAGCAAGTGATAAACAATCATTTCACGGAAACATAAATTCTTCGTCTTGATCAGTGTCTACTTTATATTGTATTATTGTTGTTAATTACTTAAAAATAACTAACTAGTCTGTAGCTAATCAAAGCCTTAGAAATTCTGTGTAAATGTTTCTATATTACATATACGTTTCATAACGTTTTTTTAAGAAAAACAAATGAAATATGGATATTCGACTTAATATGTTTATTCTGTGTAGCGAGTATTTTTTAGTTATTATTTTTAAACTAGATATTTTTCCAACTTTATCTTTATTATAGTTTTTAAGTTTTTCAAGCTTTTCTGTTTTCGATCATTTAAAGATGATATCTAATGACTCAAAATACATAGTGATTCGCTTAAAGTACATATTAAGTGTCTAGAAGAAAATCTATATATGCCTTTCTTGTGTAAATTTAAATTTTTATCTAATTTTTTGTTATTGTTAAAAGGGAGAAATTTAATATCAAAATACAAATCAGTTTTATATTCAAGATCGAAATCTTGTGTTAACAAAAATAATTTCTTTTATAGATGCATGAATCATGTTTTACAACGATAATAATTAATGTAAAATGTCAATGTCCAAATCTCGTCGACAAACATTTATTCTACGATACGTATTCGGGGAAATTCGATTGGCTATGAATAATTTATATCTCTAAAATTAACTTCAGGAATAAATCTATGGCATATTTAACAACTAATAATATTAGTAATATAATCGCAAACTAAGAATAAAAGCAAGAGTCCGTTACAAATTACAATTAAGTATATTAATTGTAAATATTATACAAACATTGATTGTAATATTAATGCATGTAGTAAAATGAGATAAACCCCATGAAATTCAATAAATTGACCACTTGAAATTGAATAAATACAATACAATATAAATTACAACTTGTAATAATTAAACTTGTGGATTTTTATATATTTACAAGAAATTTACAGAATGTGCATAAAATGTAAAAATATTAAAAATATCTAAAACAGGTTACTCGTTATAATATTCAATAGATAAAACAAGTTTCTGCTTAAATTATTCAATTTCTTAAGTGTTTATAAGTATCCGCAGTTAGTAATAAGAAATTTAGTAATATTGACGATAACCTACAATTTGTTTAATTTGTAATATAAATTTGTAAATATTTGTAAAGTAAATAACTTGTAATTTGTAGCTCATAAATTATAAAATTTTACCATAATGTCATTATGTACATACATATGAATATATAAACTTTAATCGAATTGACGAAAAGGTGTGCTAGGCGACGCAATCGGTAAATAGGGAAACTGTGTGACCAGTAATTGGAAGAAGAGAAGGTGAGACTTTGTCACTTAAAAATTTCATCACGTTTAAACGTGCGCGATTATTAATCGACGAGGAGGAGGGAGTAGTATGAAGTTTTATTTCGCCTTCACCGCTGAGTTGTAGCTCGTGGCCAGTCGTGGCAGTACAGCAGCGCGCCTCCTCTAACAAGGAGTTCGTTCAACACGTCTTCTACTTTTGCATTTATGGTGTTGTCCTCGTGTGGTGAACTTTGTATGCGTTTCACATGTCACCTCCGATAGCAGTACGAGAGCTGTATCGTACAGTATAAAACATCTAGATAAAACATTTCTATCAAAGAAATTTTATTTTTATTTACAATTAAATGCACAGTGTTTATTCTAGTGAATATTTCGTCGACATGTGTTTCTTCACAAATTACTAGATTGTGGATATTTATGCATTTAAGGGAAATTTAACGGTGATATACTGTATAGCATAACAAATTATCAATTATACTACGTACTTATTATAGTTATTGTATAGTATTGTACTTATTAATATTATACTACATATCGTATATTATTATACTGTTATAGCTTACTTATAGTATCTAGTAAGTAAAATGAATTTCTATTTGACTTCCACTTTTTTAACATTGTAACTACCATAAATAATAACCAATTTATGACTTTTTATAGAAACCTTATAAACTGATAACAGATTTTTTAAGATTTCAATGACTCATTATGATGTATATAGATAAAGCTTTTTCTTTTGCATTATGTATTTATTCATGTACTTCATTTTGATTTCTTTGTTACGAGTTTCACACTTTAGTCATCGAGTCTGTTAGTTATATTTATCAAAGATATGAATTTGTACAAACATCCGCGATCTACAAATTAAGTTACGATATAAACAAAACAAAATTTTTCGGTTAGCCAGATTAAAACATTATTAAACATAGAATATAGAAAGTTATATAAGTTTGTGTGAATTTGTTGTTTGAATACGATTTGGATGAAAGCGATTAATTTGTATTTTGTTCTCTAATCTTAGAGACACGCGGCAATAGCGCATCATAGGCTGATAATAGAACCAGTCTAGCGATACGAATGTATTGAGAGGACTTTAGATTCCAAATTTTAGCACGTGGAATTTATTTGAAACAATAATACTTCAATGTCATAAATGGTTCAAATACATATATAAAACACCAAATTTATTATATTATACCATTATTATTTACTATATTTATTATCATTATTAAAGTTAAAATTTTTGATGCATTTTATCTATATTTTTCGCTTTCTACAATGGAACTTTTTGACAGCGTTTCAACGTAGTCTCATGTTACGTACATCGATATTTACAATTCAAATCGGTAAGAATACGAATAAAATAAGTGTTGCCAACAGTTTTCTTAATCGTCCGTGACTACTAGATTGTAAATCTGTATGTACTTGTAGGAAATAAAAAAGTACTAGTTTATGAATATATTATAGAATGGATAAAGTATGACAACATATATATGTACATATAAAATACCAACAGTATAATGCTTTATGTAATGTGTGGTATTAATATTAGTAATGGTATATTTAGGTAAAATTTTCTACTGAAATTCTCTTATTCAAATTATATTCTCAAAAATATAAATTCACATAAAAATCCACAATCTAATAACTACTATGTTACGTGAGGCTAAACCAATATAGATATTAGTGAATATTGAAAACATGATCTTTTTTAAATTAAATGAAGAAAATATGGAATAAAGTAAATGCATGAGAGCGTTCGAAGCTCTGGTTGCTTTGTATAAAATTCCATAAACGTCCACCCACAGTATGACGGTTACGAAATGCGACAATCAATTCCTTGAGACTTGCTATACCAACTCGGTCTTTCTTTACTTCTCTTTTAGTTCTCGTTTCGCATATTGTTTATCGCGGTCTCATGTGTGTGTTTCGTTGTGTTTAGTGTTGATAACTCACATCGGCCATTAAGAAAAGAAGGAATTAGCAGCACATAGTGAAAAGTCGGATGTGAGGAACCGACGAAGATTGAACAAAGGAAATGAGCACGAAGGTACTCATCGAGATGCAACAGCAGCTGAGGCATATTGTGACCACCTCTGAAAATGCTCCGACCAGTACTAAGAAGCTAGAGGACTTAATGGATATCCAGAAATCGATTTTTTTAGTTTTCGAGGATATTACCTACTGCGCCAGGCCGTGGATACTTTCTGGAAGTAAGTTTTTCACTACAATCCAATTTTTACTAAGTCATTGTTATAAGCAAAATTGTTTGCTATAATAAATTCCGTAAAAAACTTGTTATATGGAAGTTATATAAATAATTTCTTGTTATGTAAAAACTTTTATAAAAAAATTTTTGCTTTTAATGTACATAAATAATTCCTTAATGTAATAAATTTTTTGTTCGTGCTTTTTTATTCGCATTCACATAAAGTTTCTTTAATATTGCAAATTTCATATAAAACTTTTTGTATTGGAAGTAAAGTATGAAATGCATTGATTGAATATGTTTGAATAAAGTGACATATTTCACGAAACTTTATTTATAGAAATCTTTACCTGATTTTTCTTATCGTGTAACGTATAACATAATAGGTTTGGCGTCTTGTTTACTCAATCCAAAATGTGTGGTGCATGATGAATTATCTTTTTTTCTTTCAAAGGAGTAATATTAATATCTAATTAGTACACAAGTGTATTGCGACCAACAAAGTCAATATGATGTTTATTCGTGAGATAAGATCTTTACGAGTTAACGGAACTGAATGTGATAGCGTCCTAACGGATAACGGTTTTCGAAGTTGGCTAATTTTGTGGCAAACGGGGACGAAAATTTTCGCGTTCCATGTGAGTCAAAGTAGTAAAATAATCGCTTTTAATTAGCATGAATAAACTATATTAACTTTTCTAAGGCACATTCAAGCTGCTAGTAATTATGGAAATTTCACTTTTTTGTATTATTATATGTAAATGTTATATGCATTGTTGTTTATTACCAATGATATTTATTAGTGTTATTATATTTACAAGCGCATATACAAGTGTAGTATTATAACGTGCATTAATTGAATTATAGTAATTATAATAAATTTTTATTTTTTTCTAGATTTCCGAAAAAAATATTTTATAAATCATATTTTATATAATTAATATTTTATTGTATGGTTAGTTTTAAAACCAAAGATAATTGTTGATATCAATTCCAACCAATTTCTATTTATTATCACTTTTAGTTATGTTACCTAACCTAACTGATAGCGATAGGAAATTTAAAAAAGAATCAACTGTGGTGTAGTCTAATGTAAGTAAAGTGAAACGTTAATTTCAATTAGCTCACTTACACGGTAATTATAATACATAAAGGATCATTTCTTGTATTTTTTTAGACTTTAAAATGTGTATAATGATTATCTAGACAACCAATGACCATACTAGAAAATAATCATTTTCTTATCTATCACTTTTTTTATGATAGTTTAGTAAGTATTCGTGGTAGATAACATTCATGTTAAAACAGTGTAGAATTAAATGTACCTAAAATAAAATATTCTTACTATATTTTAGTGCAAATATATCGTGGTAAATAAATTGTTTAGATGATAATACAATAGGAGTTGTTCTTGCTCTCCGAATCGGAATGCTTGAGAATTCCCTTGAGAGAGTACAAATATAGACTGTATCGTCTGTATCTGACTGCATGCACACTCGGACCCTCCCCTACCTCATCTCTCTGTGTTGTATGCGTGCGCCAATGTGTGCCGCCATATGAGTTTATTAACCCTGAAACGGTTAATAAACAGAAACGACAGAGAAGATGACAGAATAATAAACATCGTTGATACTGTCTTTAAAAAACATAATAGAGTCAAATCGTCCTTTACAAATTCAACAAGACCTTCATTATGCTACGGTCAACGATATAAGAAGCATCTTTTATCTTCATCTTTCTCTTTCCACGTAACTTTCTATGTATATATGTGATAAAAGTCCTTTTTTTATTAAAGATATATATTATTATGTATTTCAAATATATAAATATGGTACATAACCTCAATGAGGGTTTAACATATCGCATTAATTAAAAGATGAAATAATAATATCATACTGTTGGTTAGAAAATTATTCTTCCTTTATTTTTATTAGAGATATCGAGTACTTAAGATGATACGTAAATCCAACAGGGACCTAACATAGTATTAATTAAAAAAATAATATTGTAATAAGAAAAGTATGCTTTCCCCCACCACTACTCCCACCTTTGCCATTTTCCGTTCTCTCCTTTAAGTTCTTTTCCGTTGATTTTGCTTTCTAGTTTTACCGAACAGTGAAAACGATCGGTTTTAAGCGAGCCTTGTGAGCTTGTTTGCAAACATCGGGGAATGTAATATGATGCAGATCTCATGATCAGATGAAAACAGGACGAGGTAAACAGGTAAACCATAAGTAGGAATTATCACGTGTCTTTATTATCGGCAATTAATAATATACTTACGTAATTAGCAGTTTGGTGCTTTAGATTTATCGACACGCAATGTAGCATGCACTGAATTGGTGTTTTTCACTTTTAGTCGATAATTGACGGGAAGAATTCAAGACGAACAATTTCGAAATTCTTGCAGCGATGCGAGAGAAATGCGTCGGTACTGCAGAGTGAAAGTATGGACCGTTTAGTGTTTGCAAAAATTTCATAACATATAGCAGCTGCAGATTGTACTGATATACATATGTATATCTTTTATCGTTTATCTTTCATTAATATTTAGTCTCTCTATTACTTAGCCTCTGTCTTTTTCCTTTTCTCCTATTGAAAGTTTTTCGTTTCGCCCTTTTTCCTTCCTCTACTTTTTTTTCTTAAGACATTCTATTTACGGTATACGTTGCACGATGAGACACACAAGTTGAAATTTCGCCCTTCGGCTGTAATTCTTTCCTTCTGAAGCCCTTCAGGCTCATCACGGATTTCCAAACATAGGGTATTAAGCCTAAAAACTTGTAATTTCAAACAAATTTGGGAATTTACTATTTTTATAATTTATCTAGAAAACATTTTAAATTCGTTTATTTTCTATCACTACTACTTCATTACTTTATTATATAGACTGCCAATTTTTGTGCAAATTCACATTTTTATGTACACGACCAAAGAAATAGAACTTGAATTTGTTTTACCTATTAAAAAATTATAACGAGTACTCTACTTTCATTTAAATATTTTATATATTTTTGTATATTATACACATCCTATACAGTTGTGTACATCTTTAAATTTCGCATAAATACATAAAAATCTAGTTGTTATATAGACCTTGAAGTTCATCCATATCTTTAATTAAAGTTAAGTACCTAACCAAAATATTCGTGCAAAAAAGAAATAATCGTTTAATAAACGTATGTTTTTAATTAATTTCTGGAACTACGCAAAGTTATCTAATGTAAAAAATTTTGAAAAAATCTTACAAAAGTTTGCCATATAGAATACTATCTTTATTAGTGTTATAAATCAACTCATATGCGCGAGCCTTTATAAACTTTATACAGTTTACATTGAAAAGACAGCCTGTTATCGCTATAAAAACGAAGTTCAACAATGCATAATATCTATCCAATACTCCAACTTTCGTTGATAATTCAGCGGGCGTTATTTTTTTTAAGCCAGATATCGCTTAATAATATGCATGTCTGCAGAAAATATGTACATAAATGTTTGTTTCAGAAAAGACTGAACTATTAAAAAATTTGAGCGGCGAATTCAGAGCCGGCGAACTTACGGCAATTATGGGATTGTCCGGTGCTGGAAAGTCCACATTGATGGATGTTCTAACTGGCTTTACGTTAGTAGATCTCTTATCTGTATTTTCTTCTGTCTATAATCTCTTTTTATCATTTACATGATACAGAGTAAATAATTTCGATGAAATTTTATATGAATCATCGATAACAATCTGTTGAATTTGGGACAGGAAATGTAGATAACCATTAATGCTAAACAAGACACATTTGTATGAAGTTCCTGGATAAATTGGGCTCAATAGATTCACGTTGATAATAATTATCACTGATGATATTGTGCTACGATGTTGATTAATGATATAATATTATATAACTAGAAAATCAACCATAGAGAACTAAACTTTTTAACGTTTGATGAAGTCTTACACTCTTTCATATTAATATATCATATAATGTGTCTTATTTTTATTTAATCTCAGAAATATTATAACTATTATTGATATAAAAATTTCAGGCAAATAATAGTTTGACAAATCTTTTCTATGCACAATAATTTTGAGATTTGATTAAAGCGGAGAAACCCAGTAAAGAAATACAAGATTTCAAATAAATACAAGAAATCAAATGATTTCGCTACAAGTATTCCTCTTTTCAATAATTTTATGCCATTGATATTACATATTAGACCGAACGCTAGAAATATTTGTGGTTATAAAGTAACGTTGGCACGACTGCTATATTATAAGCAATTATTACATTACAGTAATCATAGTAGCATGTAGTGTGAAATTGTAAGTATCAAGTGCGGTCACATGTTCTGTTGCAAACGGTCAATTTCCGGTTGATCTTAAAATATGAGATATCATTGACCTACGGGGACTATGTCGCGATCTTTGTCATTTTTGACAACCATACGATTGACTTTATCAACCACTGATGACGCTATTAACGCTACATCAAATTGAAATTTTCAATGATTTGATATATCTTCGCTGACCTAAAATACATACCAAATACATACTAACTAGAAATTTTTAATCAAAACGAAATTCTCGCTCTACTTTAATAGAATAATGCTGGCAAATGAGTATATAAATGCTCACACATTTGCCACATGCCATATAAATTAGATGACAGTTTAACGGTCACAGCAGAAGGGGGAGTTGTACAAAGTTGATACGAGAAACACGTGTTTTTGAAACGAGTGTCTGGCTTGAAAGATGCTAGTATGAAAACTGAACATGTGATACACATGATATGAAGCATAATACAGTTAATATTTTTGTTGATTACTGTTGATATAATTCTATCATTTTATTACTATATTCATTTTATGTATTTTTAGCTGCCTCAAAATTTATTTTTAATAGTAATTTCTATATTGTTTGTTTTAGACAATGAACACATGAATGTTTCAAAACATTACTTCTAAACTATTAATCACAAAGTATTATTAAATGCTCAATTGTGGGAGATTGTAGTAATGAACACAGTATCCTTTCATTGCTCGATCAAACAGACACGACCTGTATTTCCATTGAGTACGCATCGAAGTATAATTCGATGTTCATTGGATGAAATAGAATTATCACCGATAAACTTGCGTGACCAAAGAAATCTTGTATTTTATAAAAGAACGATAAACTACTATTTGCAACGCGAGTAGTTTCATGCTCTCATGAACGTTTGTTATAAGAAATTCCGTTAACATATTATTTATTCATTAATTAAATTTATATTCCACAATCATTGTTTATTGTCTGCATATTTTTATACTTCATATTCTAATTTTTAACATCATATCCATTTTTTACATATAAGAAATCATTGTGCAAATTACCATTAGAAGATTTAGAAAATGATATATTTAAAGGTTCTAAATAACAAATTAGATTTATATAGGTTCATCTTTTTTTAACTAAAGATGATAACGTTACTGAGTAATTTCTTTCTTACAATTTTATTTTTATCTCAATTATTGTTATCCAATATTTTTTTCTTTTATGGTAGTGAATTAAAAATATCAAATTGTGTCTAATGATTCATTATGAAAATTACAAACATACTAAGATCATCCGATTAGTTTATGCGATGTTTTAAGTAGGTTAGCTGAAGGCATTTTAAATCGACCATTGTGTGTTATCACGATGCATTTAACTGCATCGTGTAACTGATGAAAATTGGCACATTTACATAATTTGAATATCGATCCATTGTTTTCGGCACATGGACTGCATATAACACAGTTCCTCTGTAAATTAATCTTTCTATCTTCCATAAAATAAGAAAATTAACAAAGGAAATCGAAAAAATGGAAAAGAAGTCTAAAAAATGATGAAGAAAGTAAGAAAATTGGGAATGCGCTACAAATCGTAGGATTAAAAATGTATTTCATTACTTTGGGCCGTTTTCAGAACGACTGGCGTAACCGGGAATATAATGGTCAATTCAAAAGCTAGGAATCTCAATGAATTTCGAAGATTGTTAGCGTATATAATGCAAAACGACAATTTGCAGCCACTGTTGACCGTGCAGGAAGCAATGAACGTTGCTGCCGACCTAAAACTTACCACAAGTCCTCAACAAAAGAAACAAAAGGTATATTACATTTTATTCGTCAATCTGTAATATAATCGCAGAGTTGTTTGTTCTAAGCCACAACGCTCAAAGTAATTGAAAAATTACTCGTCGAAGACTTTGTTGTCTATAGCTTGTTTATAGTCATTTAGGAGCTCAAGGTCAGAGATGCAGCTCCCCATCATTAAAAATATCTCATTATTCATTCTTTAGGGTTAATTTTACTTTGTTTATTAGTAATTAATTTTTTCTTTGGTTTGAATAAGGTTGATCTAAGTTAAATTGGATATACTCAAATGAAAAATTGTATAATTTCTCTTTAACTTAAGAAAATTCATCATTCAAGAGGTCAAATACAACAGAAATTTTATGATGTTTACAGTATTGGACAAAAGCATAGATCAATGATATAATTATGTTATTATACCAATTACAATTAATGCCGTTAATATACCAATTAATACATATGAATATTATTAATATAATATAATATAATTGTTATGCGTATAATTGTTAAAGAAGTTGAATTAATTGCCCCATTAATTGCTTTATAGTTTCATAGTTTTATATTCTAGTTTATTATACAACATAACAAAAGTATCTCTTTTGGCATTTCATATTACTTAATTTAAAAGAAAACTAATTTTGAATCACGTTTTCAGATTGATCAGATTTTGGTCACAATGAGCCTGGATACATGTCGCCACACACGAACGGGAAAACTTAGCGGTGGAGAAAGGAAAAGACTGGCCATTGCATTGGAATTAATCAACAGTCCTCCGATTCTATTTCTCGATGAACCCACTAGGTATATACTTGTACTTTGATACCTGTATGCTTTATTCATATCAAACTATAAATTATTCACTATAAATTATTTCTTCCTAGAAAACTAATAATAACAATAAAGGTATAATTTGATATTAATTGCAGCGGACTAGACAGTGTGACCTCAAAATATTGTATAACGTTGCTAAAGCAGTTGGCAAAGGCGGGACAAACGGTGATTTGTTCTATTCATCAGCCCAGTGCTTCCTTGTTGAATATGATCGATCATCTTTACGTGGTGGCAGACGGAAATTGTGTGTACAGCGGTAGCACACAGAATTTAGTGCCTTATTTGAGCAGCCTCGGTTTGCAATGTCCAACTCACTATAATCCAGCTGATTATCGTAAGTAAATACTCGTAAGTAAATGGAAATCGGACATATTTCATATCATTTCCTTGATCATATTGCTAATTTACATTATATCCTATCTATAGTGATATCTCTGAATAAAGAATCACCAAAAGAGATATTGCACGAGCGTTTTGCATACATATTTAAGAAAGAAAAAGAGAGTATATGATTTATGGAAACGTGAACTATTGCTCCTTGCCTATTTTATTATGTAAAATTGTCGTGATGTACAAGACATTTGATGTACAAGACACAAAGCGCCTTTAATCATTCGTATCATAAGTATCACGCAAAACATTCGTGAATTAGCAAGAAAATTTTATTAAAATATCCACTAACATTTCTTATTCGCTTCTTCAAATCAGTTTAAAAAGTTAAGGGTAACCAAGTTTAAATGATGTTTGAGAAAAAGTCTTTCTTTTTATAGTGATGGAAATCTGCAATGGAGATTACGGCAGATATCTGCCGCAGATGGTGAATGCCATCGAGAATGGAAAAAATAATGCATGGAGGTCAATCAGTAATGTAACCAACGTCAATCACCAAGAGGAAGTGATCGCTTTGAATGTGACAGCTTCGTTCCAAGCACTTCGACAACGGTCTCCGATGGAGATACAGCACGTTTATGGTAAACATAAAGCTGGTGCTGGGTGTGCCATTGGCTTCTGGAAACAGCTGTTCATTTTACTTAAAAGAAACGCTATCAGACTCTCGAGAGATAAGGTAATGAATAATTCGATCTTGGAATGAAAAATTTATCTAAAATGTAAATACAATGTAAATAAAAAAATATTTGCACTTGTTTATATTTTCCAATAAAGTATTTTTCTATCAGGTGCTACATTTCAATTATACGGTACTTTTTGTAATTTTATGAAAGTACTACTAAATGATACGAAAATTAATATACCTGAATCTAATTAATTAGTATGTAATGTGCAAATATTTTTTGCAGCCGCTGTATATTATTTACAAAATAGATTCGTTGTAACAGACAAAGCGTAGAAGAAAGTTATAGTATAACTCAGCCGCCAATTGTAAAATTACTCGCTAGTTGTAAGAAGAGCCAACACAATAGTATTAATAGATTCATTTGGATTTGTTAGTCTTCTCTATTTGTTGTACTTGTGACACGTGTACAGACTAGTCGCGTAAGAATAAAAATAGATATGCGACTGGCCCGTATCTTTTATATATAGATGTCTTCATATTTAGAATGCGAAAATGTACAATAATAATAAAGCGAGTCCCATCTGTGAGATCATTGATTACTGAATCAACGTCTATTAAATGATAAGAGCTGTGAAAGAGTTCTTTGTAATATTACCTTTCTTAAATTCGATTGTATGAGTTGAATTTAATAGTATAATTTGATTAGAATGTCTCGACTAAATTTGAAAATTAATACTAAAATGTTAAAAAAATTTTTTAGTAAATTTCACTGAATAACTCGGGAAATAGAAATGAATATGAAGATACAAAGTTCGTAACATTTCTAGAGAAATCTGACACTTGGAAAACATGTAATAAATAACATTAGTGATATAACCGCAGAAGTAATTGACCTTGGTTAAAGTATGATATTTCAGATACTTCTACCAATTTCAATGGATATATTTATAATAAAATTATATAGAAATTTAAACATCAAAGAAATATTAACTTTTTCAAATATTTTTCATATATAATTTCGATGAACTTATCGAAGTGTGATGCCTTTTTCGATTTCGATGATTTTAAAATATATTGTAAAATTCAACATTTTGAACAATTTTTTCCTATTCGTATAATTGGCGATAAGCGTTAGTTTTAGAGTTATACGCAAAAATACCCTGCCGCTCGGCCTTAATTTTCAAACTGGTTTGGGTTAGTAGTAATATGCGTCAATCCGACCGTCGCATGAGGCGGTTGACCAGTATTGTTTACACTTTACATTAATACCGATAAGGGGATTCGCAAATTGAGATTACTATTAACCCAACCTAGTTTGAAAAGTAATAGCGAACGGCGGGGTACTGTTGCGTCTAACTGGGAAACTAAGGACGAGTGTTGAATTTTACAACATATTTCAAAAACATCAAAATCGGAGAGAGCGTCACATTTCGATAGATTGACCACAATTTCTTATATATATTTTTTCTTAACAAAGTAAGAAAACTTTCAAATTGCCTCCTGTCCTTTTCACAGGTATTAACATTTACACGACTTTCAATGCATTTTGTAATTGCCTTGATCGTTGGCGTGATCTATTTCAAAATAGGCCAAGATGCTGTCTACGTGTTGGATAACTTCAATCTTCTGTTTTTCAATATAATGTTTCTTATGTTCAGTGCCTTCAGCGCAACAGTAACAACATGTAAGCCGAAAACATTTTACCTTGTTTTCTTGAATAAAAATTGTTTATGTTAATCAATAAAAATTGTTATTACATCACAGTTCCCTCGGAGTTACCAATCACCATGCGGGAGCATTTCAATCGCTGGTACAAGTTACACTCTTTTTACCTTGCTAACAAGTTAGCTGACATTCCCATTCAATTCACAGCCATTTCTTTGTATATTCTCATTGTATATTATATGAGTGATCAATTATTAGAACTTCAACGATTTTGTCTCTACACGCTGATGTGTTTTGCCGTCAGTATGGTTGCTCAAACGTTTGGCCTTTTAGTTGGAACAGGAATGAAAGTACAGGTTTGTATGAACGTATATTTTTAAAAATATTTACCATATATTGCATTCTTATTTTATTATTTGTTTCAGCACGGTATGATCTTTGGACCACTCATGATTCTTCCATTTTTGATATTCAGTGGATTTTTCGTTCAATTCAGGGACGCTCATCCGTACTTACGATGGTTATTCCATTTATCGTTTCTTAAATATGGTTTCGAGGGTGTAATGATCGCCATTTATGGGTAAAGTGTACAGCATAAAATTTATTTTATAAAATTTGTTCCTTTCACATAATTGTTAACATAATATTCTTCTGTGATTTCAGGTATGATAGACCAAAGCTTTCTTGTTCAGACGTCTATTGCCATTTTGCTATACCGGAGACGTTGTTAAACGCTGTAGACATGAAGCAAGCTAACTATTGGTTCTGTTTGATTGTATTGGTCGCTCTATATATCGCACTGGATATTGGAACGTACACATTACTGAAATATAAGTTAGAGAAACGTGTATAAAAAGAAACACAAAATCGAAAATATGTGTGAGATGTCGGTGAAACATTTTTTCTACGATCGTGTTGTGTTCAGTGTAAATAGAACAATATAAATGAATTATTGTTAAAGACTGATTTTCTTTTAAAACTTCTGTATAAAAAGAAAGAAAGACAAGAATTTATAAGAAAATTTTATTGAAAAAAGAAAAAGAATATATATTTGCATTTAATTGTAGTTTTGTTATGGCAAAAAGAAGCAACGAATAATTATTTGCACAATACGATGTTGTTTGTCGAAACAGAAATAGAAATTCTTATCTTGAGATAGTAAATATCACGAACCAATGTCTTTTGATACTGTGTTTCGTATCGATTGATAACAGCAAATTTTTTGTATAAATTATGTTCGTTTGGAACATATTAAGGTATAATTCTATATATTATTCGTAGATTCTACGCCTATTTCCATAAATTTACGGTATATACGCCTACATTAAATATACTATACAACATTGTTCTAAATTTAAAAAATTAGCAGCCGTTTTATAATTACAGTCGATTTATGTTAGAAAAAACGTAATATTATAAAAAATTAAATATATTCATTTATTTTCAATTTATTTTTAGCTTCGCATTTTCATTTCCAACATTTCGCGGAGAACATTTCTTTTGATTGAAAATGTTAAAGATGCTATCCAAAAATTATTAACAATATACATAACATTTTGATCGTACTAATTTTACGGAAATATTTCAAAATGTGATATATTCATACTGTTTAGATTTTTTATAATGAATTATTTAAATATCAAACGTTAACAATAATTTTTTTATTCTGTTTTCTTAAAGGTTCAGATAAATAATTAGTTGTCCCAAAAGCTTCTTTCGCTTTGTAAGTAAATAATGGATGGATAATATTTTATATTTTATATCATGTCATTGAGCTATGTACAATTCATTCTTCACATAATATCATTTTCCCAGAATTTTTGGGATTCGCTAGCAAAATATCGTTCTAGATGCATTTTTAGGTCATTTATTGAACTGAATCTTTTACCGTAAAAACAATTTTTTTAATGGAAGGAATGAATAATAATAATCACGTGGAACCACATCCGGAGATTATGGAAAATGAGGTAGAACAACCCAATCAAATGATAATAATTTGTTTCTAACGACTAAAGATATATGGGTCCTGATTAGAAACAGCTTATTAAATTTGATTGCGATGTCTTACCTCCTCCGTACTTCCCGGATATTCTACCGTGATTATTATTTATTCTTCTTATTACAAAATTCTCTTCACTGTAAAAGAATCAGTTCAATAGATGATATTAAAATACCTAAAACGATATTTTTCTAGCAAATCCTGGAAGTTTTGGAAAAATAGTATTATGTCGTTTCTGGAGAGATGGGGGAAAGTAATGGATCATAATATGTCGTACATAACTCAATAATTTGACATAAAACAAAATATTGTACATCTATTATTTATTAATAAAAAGAGAGAATCTTTTGGAACAACCTAATGTAATATTGATAGTGATAACATTTATTAATAATTAGCGGGAAGAAACTCTTTGTTAGATACAGTAATTAATAAAAACAGTAAAAAAATATAAAGAATTGTCGATTTATAAAAGTGATCGTGATAGAAATGTTTTAAATGAAAGTACGCATGTAGCACTTCAGATGCAATGAACTCCAGAATGCAAGGTCAAACGGGACTGGACACGTTTCCCGTAGCAAGAAAGTTATACGGCCCTGTAATAAAGAGTTAATCGGCAGTCGCCGTCACGAATTCGTTGGGATCGCATATCGTTTCTATTGCGTTCGCCATTAGATAAAGCGTGCTTTGGAAACATAATGCTTCTTCTGTTAAATAAAGTGAATTCAACGAACTACGTGAAAAATTCTTTTTTCATCGCGACATCTAACTATATGCAACTATTGAATCATAGTGAATAATCTTCTTTGTTAGCTTCTTGATGTATTCTCCATCAACTAGTGCAATCTCCTTGTCGCGTATAAAATTCTCATATTTGATGAATCTAAAATTGTGAAAAATTACAGTCAGCTGAACGTGTCCTAAAAATTATTTACTAATTAGTAATAATTGCTAAAAATTTTTAATTAGTATTTATTCACAATAACATTGTGTCTTAAAAATCTATTATTACAAAATATTTTGAAGTTTTAATTTTTGAAAGTGCGAACATGTGTATATATATTGTGATATAACATTACTGGAAGTATATATATATGTATATATTTAGTATTCCTCTCGGTGAAGTTTTGATTATATGAAACTAAATGATCATTTATATTTATTTTGTGGAGGAAAACATCCATTTCATAAGCAGCAAACAGCTGAAACATTTTGAGCTGTAATCATCGTTTGTGATTGTGGGTCATTTTCGTGGGTCAAATACCAGTGGTTTATCTGGACGATTAGTTTAAATACATATTTAACAGTCGTCGGATGTAAGAAATCAAGATGGAAACGCATCATAATAATGCAATTGTTAATCCATCAGCGAGAATGATCGACGAAGAAGAATGCACCGTCCAACTGACAATAGGAGAGGATCAGAAATTTTTGAATCCAGATTCTCAGTCGGTTACCAAGATGCACATCGAGTTTGACAATCTCTCGTATTCCATCTGCTCTGGTAAAGGCAAGTATACTTAATGCCAGAGATATAGTGTGGTCGTAAAGTAAAACCTAACCAGTGGTGATCATATGTATGTGTATCCAGAGGTGTATGCATTTTGTGGAAGCAATTTAAATCTGTACAAATTGTAAAATTACTTGTTAATTTTAATATATAAAATTTCTTTAGAATAATTGTGCATTATAGAAGTAAGAAATAATAAATTGTGTATTGCTTGGACTTGTTTTCCAACGCAATGCTGTTTATAATTTGTCGAAATATTAATAATATGGAGAAAGAAAGATTTCAAACCATGGTTTGCAAACTTACTTGTGAATTAATTATATTAAATTCCTTTAAAATATATATGTGAACTAGAAAATTAAAAATAGTAAATTGTGTATTACTTAACTCTGCTTCCAGATTCTATGCTATATATAATTTTTTAAAGTATACTTGCGAAGACAGAAGTAACTCTGAAGATCTCAAGTTCTAAAAATTACAGTTCTGAAAATATGCCAACTTTAATACTTGATCAATTTTATGATTTTATTGTACTCTATACCTATTCCGCCAATTATACATTCATTCTTAGTTACTTCGTGTGTATGAAGAAAATAAAAGAACTGCATTACTTAAAGCATGACTACTTATCATTTTATCTATTAGTTAATTGAGGAGAATAATTTTTAAGTGGCATTTAACATTTACATAGTTGTCGATTAATCACTTCAGGTTTAAAAACAGAAATCAATTTTTTTGTTTATTTTTTTCATTATTTCTTATCATTATATTTTGCTGCTGAGCTAAGATACCTGATAGTCTTTATGTATTCTGTGACTATGTACAGTTACTTACAAAAGCCTGTATGAATCAGTGTTTGAAATATAACAAATTACTTTTTATTATAAACAAAAATAATACAAATTACTACATTTATAAAAAAAGAAGAAGTAAAAAGATACAAAATATAATTTTGCAAAATTATACATACTGCTATTGTACATAGCTACACATTGAGTTGGCAATTAAGTGATTGCGGATTTTGTCAATACCACCTAATGATTATGAATATATTATTACGAATACATTAAAAGGAACAAAGGGCTCTTGTGTGTCCACTCTGTAGATATCAATAACTATTTACGATCTTCTTAGAATTAATAAAATTAAAGATTTCGTTATTTCTGACGTTTAATCTTTTATGACGTAGATGTTTAGATTTTTTAAACTTATTCCGAAAATAAATGAATATCAGTTAATATGAAAGTATACAGAATTTTATAACGAATTTTAGTGTCTTTCGATAAGTTGGATGCATCAAATTCGATGTACGCATGGAAACTTTTTTAATTGACTGTACCAGTGATTATTAGTAGGTAAGAATGTTTTATTTATGCGACAAATATATGTTATGTATGTAACTTATGCATAAATGTATGTAATCAAATCAGTAATATGCGACCTATAATTTTAGTATTTAAACGCAGTATGTTTTTAAATCCAGCGATAACTATAAATATGAATGATCTGCAGGAACAAAAATGAGAAGACCTTATACCTTATTTGTATCTACTCCCGTAACGCTTTGTGATGATCTTTGTTTATCTTAGCCAATTATTTAAACAATTTATTATAAGTTGCAAGTATGTATTTTGCATTAACCCGTTGCTTGTTAATGATGCGTGAATAATAGATAATAGATAATAGATAATAAAATAATAATAACTTGTGTAATCGCAACCGCAATATTGACCATATTAAAATAGGAAATAGCATTAATGAAAACTGAAGCCAAGGTCGAAGGTCATTTACGTAAGAATTAGAGAAAGAAGACAAAGTGTATATGTGAATTTACCGTTTTAATTAAAAGACGAATTATTTTCATTCTCCTTCTATAAATGTATAAAATTATTGTAAAATTAAAAAAATGTCGTAACTAACAATAACAAAAAACATTTGTGCGTTTGCATATAGATGGTATTTCTGATAATATTTATTCAAATTTAACATAATATGAAGATAAGTATGTGCATTCATAATGTCACAAGTGGTAGACAACAAATGTAAATTATAAGTAGGTTACGGATTTTTATAATATATAATTATATTATATTATATTTCTATCACATTTGTTAGCTAAAATAATTTTCTACCGAGCTCCTGCTTTTTTAATTATATTCCCAAAATTATGAATTTGTATAAAAGTCCGCAGTTTAATTATTGGATTTTACAATGATTTTTAATTTTACAATGATTTTATACATTTATAGAAAAAGAATGAAAATAATTTGTCCTTTAATTAAAACGGTAAATTCACATATACACTTTATCTTCTTTCCTTAATTCTTATGTAAATGACCTTTGACCTTGACTTCAGTTTTCATTAATGCTATTCTCTATTTCAATGTGATTGCGGATTTTGTCTATACCATCTAATGACAAAATCTGCAATCACTTAGTTGCCAACCCAATATCAGTAAACGTTTGTTCATCAAATATTTCTAACATTTTGTTTGCAAGTATTTTTCAAGCATTTAACATTATAAAACTATGGTTCTATTATAGTATCTGGACTGCAAAATATTCAGGTAGAATAGCACTTTTTAGGGATTTTGAAGATCACTGAAACCGAAAATGAGGATCGTTTTTCATGGAAATATGGTGTAAACAATTTCAGTCAATTTGTTGATGTGCGACATACTTGTAGATTTTGACAATATCTTTCTTAAAGTTTGGTACTTAACCTATTGTATGGCTTACCCTATACGCATTTGAATCATGAGTATTGGATTAGATTATTTTTTAACCCAAGAGGTATTTCTTATTTTCCCGCTTCCGTGAGACGATCGGTTACGCCATATAGATGAGTATATAGAGAGCAGTGAGCGGTAAGCGGTAACATTGGCATTTGCTGTACTATCAGTAGTTTTGCTGTTCACCGCTTACCGCTCTATAATATCACGGTCTTATGCGAATTTCTACAGTTAAAACATGGTTAGGACCTCTCTGGATCAAATGTTCATAAGGCCGAATTTTCAAAACTATATATTTTCGTGAAAAAGATTTAAAATACTCTTGAAATAACACATAAAGATAAAAATTTTTGCAGTCTGGATAGTATACTTTATGCAAATTTATCATAGAGAAAATCAAATCTTTATCTTCTTACAGAAAAATCAAAAAGAATATTAGAGGATGTAACAGGATGTTTCCGTCCTGAGAGATTAACTGCAATTATCGGTCCTTCCGGTGCTGGGAAAACGACGCTGCTTCGTATTATATGTAACCTGAAAAGTACAAATGTTAAAGGATCGATCACAGTTAACGGCAAAGAATGGAATGGCAAAGCTTTCCGAAAACAAACATGTTTCTTACCACAAGAATTTCCTTTACAACCTCTTCTTACTGCCAGAGAAACGCTCTACATTGCAGCACGTTTAAAGGTTCAGGGTATTCGTGAATTGCGCTCCTTCAATTTGATTGTACGTTTTATATGCACATCATTTGCTGTAGAAAGTAATATGTATTAATTTGTGGTTATTCGTTTAAGATCCATGTAGCGAAATGTCATAAAAGAACTTTTCTTTAAGAATTTTGAAATTTCAAATCACTCAAATTTGAAAATTTGAAAATTGAAAGTTTAAGAATTTAGAAGTTCGAAAATTTGAAAATTGAAAGATTTGAAAATTCGAAGGTCTGAAAAATTACAATTCTCGATGTTCGGAATTTTTGAAATTTCAAAATTCAAAGTTTTGAAAATTTGAAAGTTCAGCAATTTGCAAGTCGGAAAGCTCGAAAATGTAAGAGCTTGGATACTCGGAAATTCAAAAGTTTCAAAACTCGTAAGTTTGAAAACTCAAAAGTTGAGAGTTTAAAAATCGACAAGTATAGAAGTTCGAAAATTTGGAAACTTTGAAATATTAAATTTCGAAAATTTTCATCAAAACACAATTATACATTTACAAGTGAAATATTCCATATACATGTATATCTAACCTTACAGGTGACGGACATAGCAAGAAATTTAAATTTGACAAGCTGCTTAGACACTTTAGTAGAGAATCTAAGTGGTGGAGAACGGAAAAGATTATCGATTGGTGTAGAAATAATCACAAAACCATCTGTCTTATTACTCGACGAACCAACCAGTGGGCTTGATAGCACATCATCGAATCAGGTCTATAACGCTAATTCTATAATATGTAACATTAAAAAGTGATCTAGAAAATGATATTATTTCGAATAAAAATATTTCGGATAGGTAATTGGACTGTTGCATAAAATAGCAAAAGGAGGTTGCACAGTCGTTTGTGCGATTCATCAACCCAGTAGTCGTATGATATCGCAATTTGACGATTTACTGGTTATACATAACGGGACATCGTTTTATTGCGGAGCTTGGAACGATGTTCTCTGCACGTTCAGTGAAGCAGAATATGTGTGTCCTCAGTTTTATAACATATCCGAATTTGGTAATATACGTATATGTTACTATTTGAAGAATGCAAAGGAGAAACAGGGAATGACAATTTTAACGAATTTTTTACTTTCTTCGTACACTCCTGTGAATTTTATTTTTTTTTTTTAATTTTTTATCACTAGCTATGTCGTATTAATTTGAATTAAAATTTTCTGCGTTTTACAGTAGTTATAACGAATTGAAGTATAGCGACAACATATTTTTCATTTTTTACAATTTAATGTACTAATTTACTCTTGCTTATATTGCTCACTTATTATATATATATGTCGGAGAGGGAAGAACACCAGAACACCTAGAACTTGGGATAGTCCAGCAACAGTGTACTCCAGGGTCTACTATAGCTGTAGTCAAACAATGACAGTTAGCTAATCCGATTGTAATCGTTCGAGACTGGTGATGGTGAGCTTTGGCTCGGGGCGACGGCCCGTCGCCCAACGTAGCCGCGGTCGACGGGACGGGCGCTTTGTCTAGCAAAGGTATAGAGCGATAGTATGACCTCCAGTACAGGAAGTACCGGGCAGTAAAACATTCCAACGGGCCCCTCAGACAATGAATACCCAAAGTTGAGGCACTTGCGCGACACGAGTACCGCTAGCCCGAGGACCCGCCATAAAACCTAGGTCACGTCCGGCAATTAAGAGTTTCCTAATGGACAGGCAGGTTGGTCCCAAAAGCGACCGATGGAGACACGAGGGTCGGGCATCCTCGGGACGGGCACTGGGGCATTCTTGCTAGAGATCTGAGCGAGGAAGCACGGAGCGTCTTACGATCAGGAGCAGTGCACGTTTGAGTTCTACTAAGCATATCTATCACCCCGTCGGCCGCGTATTCGTAACCGAACCGGAGACCATCGTCACCAGTACCGCGAGCATCTAATCCCCGGGTTGATCGCCGGTTCTGTACTCTCGATATTTATGTTAATAAACGGTGTTTGCGTGATATCGCAACGATGGCTGCCCCTCAGGGCAACTCGCCGAACGCCCCCAACTTGATCCCCAATGCAACCCCGACATATACATACGCACACACATATATACTATATATATGTCGGAGAAGGAAAGACAGCGGGACTTCTCGTCCGGAATGTTGGGACAAACCCCAATACACTAGTCCAAACTTTCACCATAGCCGCCCTTAAGTAATAAAAATAAGAAATAGTCTTAATGTTCCAATCTGACTTTATGACGATGGGTTTGGGCTCGAAGTGACATGGCAGGTTACCGGACGTAGCCACGGTCACGGGAGGGGCATGTACCTGACAGAGGTATGAAATGATTATATGGCTCTCCTTAAAACAAAGATTAACCCGAGAAACGGGGACAGGAGTTTATAAGGGCAGCCTCTTTTGGATTGACAGAGTCAGAGTGAGAGTTAGGGTTAGTCAGTTAGTTAGTGAGTCGTTGGACGATTGAGTTATCGGGAAGTTACCCGAATCGAGTAGCACGTTGATACGAGTCCTCCCGTGGACCGTGGATTCGTTGTCGAACCTGAATTCGCTGTCACCATCATCTCGACCATCCTATTACCATTACTCGTAGCCTCTGGTAGTGTCCACATTCGTACTGATAGAGATTGGCTACATTCGCGACGGTAAAGTAAGTAAAGGTTCATCGAACGCCCAAGTGCCAACCTGCCTCCGACATATATTTATGTATAATACTTACAGTATATTACTTAAAATCATGAGTGAAATTTGAGATTGATATAGAACAAAATGAAGAATAAAATGTTTTATTTTTATATAATATCTATAAGAAAATATGATGTTGCGATATTATACATGTATATTGTGTATATTACATGTGTATATTAAAAAATAAATTTTCGTTTCCTTAGATATGTTAGAATTTGACATTCCCCCTTTTTCCCGTGGAACCTTCATTTGATAATAAATGCTACTATTAATAATATGAATCTGGTAATTACTTAATATATTCATTGTTAATTTTGTTGTAGTTGTAGAAGTTGTAACTGGGGAACGAAGTGGTGATTTAAATAATCTACAGAAACTTAGTCGAGATAAATACTTAAAATGGAAGAAACACTTCCAACATCCTATTAGAGGTAATTATATTATGTTGAAATATTTACATAGAAATTCACTATTTGTAAAGATAACATTAGAATAATTTTTTACCAGAATAGTTTACCAGAATAAATAGAGTAAATAATAGTCTAATGTTAAAATAATATTGAATAATCTAGTACAAGTATTTTAGGAACATATGTTGCAGTTGCTGCAAAATTGGATAATAGTACCGACATATCGAAGCTATCCTCTATATGGCAAGAACACAAGATTTTATTATTAAAAGCACTAATTTGTATTAAACGAGACAATGTTAGTAATTACATCAGGAGTTAATAATTTGTAGTAATTCGCTTCATTTAAAAATTTCATTTTTATACAAATTGTTTTTTGTAGACTTTGACAAAACTGAGATTCGCAGCTCACGTTGTAGTAGCTTTTCTACTAGGCATAGTATTTTACGATTCAGGAACTAATGCTAGTAGGATTCACAGCAATATAGCTTGTGTATTTTTTATTCTGCTGTTTTTATATTTCGCGAATTCCATGCCGGCTGTGCAAATGTGTAAGTTAAGTATTTGTTAGCATTATTTTTACAATATTAGAAGTCTAAGCATCAAATTAATTATTACAAAGTTTACGTTAAATTTTTGCTTTACTTACAGTTCCTACAGAAGCTGCAGTTTTTATACGAGAGTACTTAAATAATTGGTATCATTTAAGGTCTTATTTTTCTGTAAAAGTATTGTCAGATTTGCCAGTACAAGTAAGTGTAATAGTAGCATTTGTATATTACATATATGTTTGTTACTCTAATATGATAATTAGACTGCGGATGTTTATGCATTTATGGGAAATTTAGAAGCACAAAAATATTTAGAATGCTTGCAATATGAAAGAATATATAAAATATTAAAAGTAAAATACTCATTACAACATTCAGTAGGGTAAATCTTTATTTAGATTCCATTGTTTTATTTAATTATGTTTGTAAAAGTATAAATTTGCATAAACATCCTCAATGTAGTGACAGTATATTGATTAAAAATATTATTTTTAATATAATAGTTATCTTTGTAGATTCTTACACCTTCGGTATTTATTTCAATTGCATACTATATGACTGGTCAACCGATGCAATGCGATAGATTTTTACGTACGTGGTTGATTTGTATTTTAACAACAATTCTTGGACAATCATCAGGAATGCTTGTTGGGGCTGCATTCGATACGCATGTAATGTATGATTTGAGATAATTACAACGTCACTTATAACATTTGTATCATTGTAATTTTATGTAATTTCATAATTTAACACATATTAATTTGATATAAAAGCAACCCAATTATGTAAAATTAAAATAATACTAACAAAATTAATTAATATTTTCAGATGGGAATTTTCTTGATTCCTGCACTCAATATGCCAATGATATTATTTGCCGGATTTTTCCTAAAATTTAGGGAAGTGCGATCATTTCTTCAACCTTTGTGTTCCATTAGTTTCTTTAGGTAATTAATACATTTCATAATTGATAAAGATTTATTTTTTTTTTGTAAAATTAATTGTGGAAAGAAAATTATTTTTGATTTTCTGTAGGTATGGATTTGAAGGTATTTTGCAGGCAATTTACGATGGAGACAGAGAAAATTTACGGTGTGATGAAATCTATTGTCCATTACGTTCACCTAAAAAGATCTTAGAAGAAATAGATATGCCCGCAATTTCCTACTACATGACTGTATTAGGTTTATCTGTTTGGATAGTGTGTTTACAACTCTTGACATACTTGGTACTTAAATGGAAAGCACATAAAGCCAAAAGATGATGTGCTTAAATGTATCTATACATATTTTTCTATATTGATATTTTGATATTATATTGATATTTTTGTAAACTTTATCATTGTGATATTTGTATACAATTAATAATACTATATAACTGGTTATATAATTATATTATAATTATTATGTAACTATTATATTATATAAATGGTAATACTTATTCTTTATTTAAGGCATATTTACATACGTTCCATCACAGCTCGTAAGCCAAGCAATTTATGAAAATTTTCGAATATTACACGTGCTCCGATAACATTTGTCCGATTTTATATAATATATTATACTTTCAAGATCTAAAATACGAATTTTCTTATCAAGATAAATATTTTTCATTATCTATGTATGTTCATATTGCAAATATCGAACACTTTTATACTCGTTCAAGAAATATTCATTCGTAGAAGTACTATATCTGAGGATTATCGAAAGGTTATCATAAGTTTAATAAACGTACTCTTTTAGAAATATTTTTCAAATGTTTTACTGTTCCTTTAATCGTAATCATAAGTCCAAAGTATTTCCGCAAATACTCACATAACGTAGCTCACTGACGATGGAAACAAGAATGCTTTGAATAGGATTGTTTCAAAGTTGCAATTGATTAACTGCAATTTCTTCGTCCCACCAAATATAAATATATTAATAAAATAATTGTATAAAAATACTTTACATGTACAATTGATAATTTCAAGTACAAAAAGGGCAAGAAATTTCTAACATCACATGTTACAGAATAATGAACTTAACAATATCATTTTATACAGAAGTATGAGCAGTATTCAATTGTATAACTAATTGTATAGATGTACAATTAGTTGTATCATGAACAATTTCAAGTAGGAGAAGTTAAAAAGTTTCTCACATTATAAATTATAGAAATATGAACATATAAAATATACTTATAAAATAAAAGTTTGCGTACGTACAATTGGAGAGCCAAATTTCTCATTTTATTTCGTAAACTGATATGTAAAAAAATATACTTGCATTGATAATTGACATTCGTTGAGCAATTTTAAAATATCACGTTCAACTTCCGAAAATATCGTTTCGGAAAAATATATCAGCTTAAATATATACTTAATTTACAATATAACAGCGCGTTTCTTCTCGTCTATTAATCTTTAGTGATGGAATTATTAAGGTTATTGAAAAAAATTATTCTATCGTAACGTAATTCGACCACGAAAGATTAATTTACAATTTAGACATTCAAATGTCTAAAATTCTTATCATTATTGAATATGAGAAATAAAAATAACGAATAAGTTAAAATTGATTCCAGAATAATCCTAAATTGTATTATGTTATTACGAACGAGTAGATATCGCCGACATCATTCTCGTTTAAAAAAAGAAAATCTGGTATTTACAAATTAGAGATATCACCAGATCATTAATTAAACGAGATTAATTAAACCGTTAATTAAACCAGTTTAATAAAAATAATGTCTTTGGCTTAGTCAGAATTATACACATTTTTCAAGAATTCATAACCACCATATAAATGTATTTGTTTTTTAGAAACCGTATCAAAATTACTTAAGAACCAATTTTATATCTCTATAAAAATTACCCTGTATTGAGCAAAAAGTATTTGCAAAACTACAGCAATAGTATAAATACATTCTTCGATTACCTTGCATATAACGTTCTATACAGCTAAATAGCGATCGTTTATCGCTTACGATACGAAACAAAATCGAAACAACAAGTTCGAAGATCACTTTGAACTTAATCGGTTTATCGTACAGACATGATCTTCCACTTAAGAAGAAAATACGCGGCACATCGCGTTAGTATAAGTATTATTATAAGCGCCACAATATCATTCCAAAACTGATTACCTTCCATCGCAATATCAGAAAGGAATTTTGCTGGATATCTGTAATGGCAGTACAAATTTTCGTTACTTTCGCAGAATAACACTGGTCTATCGAATCCATAAATTGCACCGATATATCTGTAAATTCACAAAGAAAATTAATTTAAACATTATGGAATAAATTAATATTTTTATAGAAAGCTAATTTTTTCCAATTATTTCATAAAAAAAAACTTTTATGTTAAAAGATTTTAATAAAATATTAATATACAATAATGCAAAAGTAATGTTTTAGACAATTGGAACAAGGCTGCATTACTTTTGTTATCTTTAAAATTTGTGACATATTTAAAAATATAAAAAAAGGAATATTACCCTTCCAAACCATATCGCAAGAAACTTATATATGTACCCCACTTAAGATAATTTGGTATATCACGTAATGTAACACCAAACCCAGCGAACATCATCAATGGCACGGTCAAAGTTGGTCCCACGAATGTTCCATTCTAAGATTTTAAGGAAATATGTTAAATATCTTCTAATTATGAAATGTCATTGGTACCATGAATGGCAAATTCATATTGTGAATTATACGACTATGAATATAACTATGAATATAATAGATAGAAAAAAGAAATAAATATTGTTTTACAGCACTTTATGCTTTGGGTATATTACATATTTTTGTATATTATTTTCTATAAATACATAAAAATCGGCAATTTAATTATAATTATTATGATATACTTACAATTACATTGCACACTGCCCCAATCATGAGACCAGCTCCCTGTGATATTAGAACGACTAACAAGCTAATCGCGAAAAACATGAAAAATCGTGACATTTCTAATGGTTGACACGTGAACAAATACGTTATCACCGTAAAAAGTAGACAACATATTATCGAAATCGGTAATTCGATGACAGTAATGGCCGTATAAAATGCTTTTAAACTGTACCATCTATTGAAATGTTCTTTTAATAGAATGCTCATTTGCATAGGAACTGAAAAAATATTAAAACCCTATTAAAAATCATATTTAAAAATTATCAAAAATTATAACAATTAATCGCTAAATTATGGACAGTTTTACATACAAGTAACTACGGTAAGCATCATTGTGGTCATCAAATGATGTATAAGAATGGAAAACAAAAGATTATAATTATCTAACACTCTGGCACCGTCGGTTCCAGCTCCAACGAAGACCATACCAAGCATTAAACCAACGGCTATATTGACTATGATTCGTAAATATGTTAATGTCTGTAATAGAAAGATATCAATTTATTCGAAGAATAGTATTTATTCATCTATGATATTTCATTCAGTATAAGCTTATGAAAAATCATTCATCATAAAGAGAGAGATTATATGACTACATAATGAAATATTAATTACTACTACTTGTAGATTACTAAGGATACTCAGAAATAAACATCACATCCTAACAAATTATATTAATTAATGCATAATTAATAATTGTTTAAATTGATAATTTTATAGATTTTGCACTTTTATAATACTTACAGTATCTCTTTTAGACTTTATAAAACCTCTTTCAATCAGAATTTTAATCTGATGTATTAAAGAAGTCGCATGAAGACTACTTTTTCCATTTAAATTCACATGCTTCTTAATCGGATGCAACGCTGCAAAATGAAGAAATGAATGTCATTAAAAAAATCATTCTCGGCTTTGATTTAATTTATATATAATCTTATTAAAATAATGCAAATTTAACTCGTAATAGATATACCTCTCAAATTATTTGCAGTTACAAGACTATCAGCATTTTGGAACCATTGCGTACTCTTGCCGTTCTTTGAGCCCGATATTAACATCGCTATTTTGTCATCTCCATATTCACCGCAAGCCAACTCAATTACTAAAATAAAAAGCAATAAATGAAGTATATTGGTCAAAATATCTAATTTTCGAAAAATGAAACATTTTCATTTAGCGCGAAAACAATTTTCAAAAAACACCCAAAATGTAATATTTTATATCAGAAAATTAAACACTATATCTGATTAAATAAATAAAAAAATTATTTGCATAAAAAAATACAAATGTGTGTGTGTGACAGAAACTTACAGTCTAGGCAATTGCGACAGTACGAATATACATGATATTAGGTTGTCCGAAAAGTGTCTTTCTTTTACAGATACGTCTTTTACAACGACGCATCTTTATACAAACATGAAACCTAATCTGTCGAACGTTGTGATCTTTATTTTGATAGAACAAAATGGAACATACGTAATTCGATAAAATAATATAAAACGGAAAATGTTGTGCGTCCATTATTTCCTTATAAAACGAAAGAAACTTTTTGGACGATCTAATATAAATTCTAATAAAACGTAACAAGAATTGTTGGTCTATGTGAGACCATACTGGGAACCAGTGTACCGCTTTGTAACTGCCTATCTATATTAGTCTTCCATAAATATCTTAAACGAACGTTTCGACAATCTGAACATTTGTTATTTTTGGTCCGACTGATTTACAATCTCGCTATATCTCTCTATCCAACTATACGTCGTTCATACCGTAATCAGCTGGATTGTAGTATACAGGACATGGCAGTTTAACGTTTTCCAAATAGGAAACCAACTGGGTGGTTGCACCATGAAATAAACATTCTCCATTCGCCAGTACATAAACCTGCGATCATAAATACGAAAATAAAAATGAAGTCGACAGCCAGGCATACAAAACATAAAAGTCTACATCTTGAATGAAACATAAGAGATACGATCAAAATGCAGACATTCAAACTGTGATTCAACACAGGCAACGAATAAATTGTACAAAAAAAAACCTACGGCAAAAAGTACCTCGTACCAGATCAAACAACTGAAAGAGCGAGGCGCTAGGTTGATGTATCGTGCAGACGATCGTCCTTCCTTGCCGTGCGAGCAATTTCAACAAATTTACCACATGCATACACGATGAACTGTCCAGACCCCTGAAACGTTCACCATACTATATGACTACTGTTATCTCTATATATTATTATCATTAGATTGCATATGTTTATGCAATTATATAAGTGAAATTTAAACAGAGATTTGATTTAACTCATTAAGGACCAAATAACAATTTATCATAATGCTGTAAATATTTGAATTGCTTGTAGAAGCGTTATAGTATATTATTATAAACAGAATTTAACAAAGTAAGGTTTTGATTTTGAAATTTTACAAATGACATGTTGCTGCAAGCGTTTGTTTTGAATATTTTATATATTTTTGCATATTACATGCATTCAGTACATTCGCATATTCAAATTTCCTACAAATACATATACTTACGTAGTCGGTTCATCGAGAAACATAACAGTCGGATTATTAACCAACTCCAAAGCGATGGATAGCCTCTTTCTTTGCCCGCCACTTAATTTTTCCGTTAGAGTATTCATATGCTCATATAGACCCAAGGTATTCAGGATGTCTTTAATCTAAAATATAATATATTACTTAAATACATAACTGTTATTGCATGACTTTATGAAGATGTATTCATAACATTATAGTAAAAATTCATTAGCTCATATTATATGCTTATAAGAAAACTTCTTAGATACTATAGATATAAAAACAGTTAAAGTTTAAAAAGCCAGGACTCGATATAAAAATCACCAATTTTTTCCAAATAAGTATACTACTATAATTTGAATGAATAATCGATCAAATGTATACTAGAAGCTTCTTGTTATATTTCCATAAGGAAATTTGCCAATGATACAAATATTTAAGAAATTTTAGCAATTGACCTCGAGTATAAGCATCTACATACGTACTATCGTTTCCTTCTCGTATCTAGGGGTACTAGTGGGCAGCTTGAGGTCAGCTGCGACAGTCATGTTCTCAGCGACTGTCAACAGAGCTTCTAAACGGTCATCTTGCGTGATGTATGTGCTACATCTATGGCGATCGCATGAAACATAACAAAACAGCAGTCAAAGATAAGAATACATAATACGAGCATAGAATTTAATTACAAGCCACATCGTTTGAATTCATTACCTACTGTCTATTCCCGACTTCCACGTGTGACAAATATCTGATTAGTGACAAATGTACAAAATACTTCTGAATGATTATGAATCTTCTATTTGTAAATATAACGGAAATATAATAGAATATAATAAAAATAAGGAAAAGTAATGACAATTTATTTTATGAAATATTAGGGAATAGTAAACAAATTTTAAATAGTTAAAAAATAATTTAAAGAAATAGGCTTCTAGATGTATAAAAGGATTTAAAAGTAAGAAGAAAGTGAGAATAATTTCAAAAGAATTATTATAACGAAAAACGTAATCTCAATTTATATACGTATACGTTTTATGCATTGTTATAGTTACTATATACCAGACGATTTTTAAACGAATGCATTAATTACCATAATGGTATTTAAGATAATCTAGTCTTCGGTCACGTAGAGCGTTGTATTAGCATATTCATGATTTCGGACGACACAATGCTTACTTTCGAAAAGAATTCAAGTGTCGGACATGACCGTTGATGTAAATGTTTCCATCCATGCCAGTCGTCCTGAATCCCGACAGGATATCCAGCAAGGTCGACTTCCCTGCTCCGGATGGGCCCATTAAGGCGATTAAATGTTTCGCTGGAAGTCTTCCATTGATTCCGTGTAATATCTCCTTTTGGCCTGCAATATGTGTGTGATTAAAGTGATCACATATGTATGGATATAGATATATTGTGAATATAGGATACGATCGTTTGTTATTAATATTAAGAGATGCTGTTGTTTATAAGAGTCAAGAAATATATTTTCTTGAACTATATTTTTATTAAATTTTTTAATATTCATAATATTACAATACTAATTCTATAAAATATGATTATCAACGATTGACATTAAGCGATTATTTGCGAAGGTTATTTTTCCAATTTCGAAAAATCGATCTAATTTACATTTTCTGAAAATTTTTATTGTATTCTTTTAAGGATTTTTACAGACTTTGTAAATTTTTAAGAATCTCAATTATGCGGACTTTAAGGACTTTCCGATTAATTAATGCAATACTACTATATTGGTTATTAACTATAAACAACGAGTTACATATTTGCATACTGTACAAATAAAAAGATCTGTCAGCGCACTGATTTCTATGTGTATCTCTATAAAGATGAATGTGACAAAGTTCACATACGCGTAGTTTTTCTCTAGTTAAATATGCATGTCACTTGGCATGTGCGACCCTATATCATTAAACGTTGAATGTCTTGTTGATTATTCAATACAAACAAGTAATAAGGTCATAGCATTATCATCAAAATAGAGATTGGGAAAGACCTAAGAGGAGGTAAGATGATCGACTATTGACAGAAATGTGAGATATCAATTTACTCTCAGAATTAGAAGATGATTATCTTACTAGATGGTGGCCAGTGGCTCGATCATTGCGTGTTTATATGTAAGAACTAGAAATACGAGTGTGAAGATAATACCGGGTATTCACCAGAAAACTAAGTTATGTTTCCACTGAAGCAAAGAGGAACCTTTTGCCATTTTACGCTGCTGCATGTTCCAAAATATTTACAAGCAATGCTTATAGATATATTTTATCCATGTTAAAACAACATAGTCTGAGGAGCCTTCGGGTCTTACTTCGATTTAAAGGTTATTTGTTGTTAACAACACTTATATATTGAATACACTTATACGTTTATTTTGTTGCTACGAAACAGGCAACAAGCGGCGACTTTTTTAAGAAACATGCAACAGCAATAAAAACTTTCTTGGTGTTGCTTCAGTGGAAACAGGGCTTAAGCTATGCTATGTTATGGAAACCTTCAATAATTACCAGAATTTCGGGACCCAGGTTCTGCAATTATGGAGGAGCAGAAATGATTCTATTCCAGAAAACTGAGATCTTAGACGGGCGGAACGTAGAAAAGGACAACACGAGTGAAAGAGAAAAAGGGACTGAGAGTTTGAAGTGTTTGGTAACGTATAAAAACTTTCTTACCGTTGATTGCTGATCAAGGAAGCTTCTACCAATATGTTTGTTACATTTTTCTGATTAAAATGACATCAAACACGATATTTTCGAATTTGGAGCATATTTACTTATTTAATAAATGATAACCATATTAATACGTAAATATAATTCATGTGTTTGGTCTCGTTTTAATCAGAAAGATGTCATAAATATGTTAGTAAAAGTTTGATTTTAAAAAAGTCAAAAATAAAACAGTTTCACTGCTGAATTAGTACCTACATACATCGCCTGAGCGATATATGATATTGGATCATATTACACTACTCGACAGGGCCGGCGCAAAGCAGGTTCAGCGCGTTCGTCGGAACACGGCCCCACGTTTTGAGAGGTCCCGCGGTCTACGAAAATTACCCAATTAAAAAACACCGATTTTGATTAACTTTTTACAGAATAATGATACCATTAAGATGCAAGACATTTTTTTAGTAGCAATGATTCAGTTTAATGGAGTGACGAAAATTATCAAAGTTCAGTGTAACTCCATAAAGTCCTCATATCCTGGAAACTACTTTAGATAAAAAAATCTAGGCGCTTTCAGAGAAATGTACTTTTTAGAGAAATTAAACTACATCAATAGTTTTTTGCAAAAGTCATACATGATTACAAATTTTGTACTTTCATTGAATCTTTTGCCCCTTAAAAGCGAATTATGGATTGGAAAAAAAATTACTTGGATTTGTTTAAAAAACTGCTTAAAGAAATAGAGATAACGCTCCCCAATTTTTGGAAGTCTGTCGACGAGTCGCAGCTCCTACGAACTTGCATAGAAATTGGGCATAGTAACGCCTGACATTTATTAGTGGTTGTGTGTCAGTCGCCGTGTTGCGGTTCATATGTTTTACACAAAAACGCATCAGGCTATTGCATTGCTTCGATACTGAGCATTAGTCAATCTCACGACACGTAGCAAGGATTGTGATCGTTACGTTTTGGTAAATTTAAGACGACGAATATTTTCAAAGTTACATTGTGGTATAAACTATGACATATACATTTTCAAAACGTTTGATTTCTGGTAAGTACTTTTTTTCAATTATTTCCCCTTTTTTAAGTTAAAATCAACCCTAACTGAAATCGCGTCGCAAAAAAACTTATGGCAGTCATACAAATGAAATCCAATACATATAACTAGTTGAGAATTTGTATTCGTTATTATTAAATATATAGTTCATTCTATCTTGCAGTAAATGTTTTTTGGCGCACGATTTTATTCACTTTTGTAACAGACAAAATTTTATACACGGAAATATGTTCTTTTAAGAACCGCTATGGCTAGCAGGGCTAGAGATCGTGGACGGAAATACTTAGGTGGGGATGAAAAACTGAAACGGAAGAAGTAGCGAGACGAGTATATGAAACAGCAAACAAACAACATCTTGAGGTATGTAATTGAAGCCACTAGTCATTCAAGACAGCCAAACGAAGGTAAAAAACATACGGCAATGAATTAGATCCCTTTGGAAGAGGAAGATCAAGAGTTGAATACACCTGTGAAGGAAAATAAAGAATACATCAACGAAACTAAATTGGACGAAAATGAAAACAATAGAAAAACGAGCGATTGTGAAACTCATCAAGAAAAAGATATTGAAAATATGGAAATTGAAGCACAAAAAGAAGAAAACAGAAATTTCGATGCAATAAGAAGAGCAAAATATTATTCCATTTATATAGCCATGGAGAGCAATATTATCGGCTGTTCTTCGTTATGTCAATATAACAGACGAGGAGGTTGAAATCAAGGAACATTTTATCAAATTTGAAATAGTTCACGATACAAGAGGAAAAGGACTATCTGAAACTATCATGCTCATTCTGGATCAGTTGGGAATAAAAATATCCGACTGTCGCAGACAAGGATATGATAACGGTGCCGATATGAGGGGAATATATCAAGGAGTACAAGCAAATATATTACGTGTAAATCCTAAAGCGTTTTACGTACCATGCGGTAGTCACAACTTGAATTTGTTATTGGGAGATATAGCAAAATCATCAACTCAAGCATTACATTTTTTTGGTGTTTTACAAAAGATTTACACGATATTTGCAGCATCGACATCGCGTTGGGATGTTGTAAAAAGACACGTTGAAAAAGTTACGCCTAAACCATTATCAGAAACTAGGTGGGAATGTCGTTTTGATAGTGTAAAGGCTATTCGATTTCACGTTCGCCTGAACAATAAATTGACAATTGAGATTTTGTATATGGTGCGCAAGATAAATGAATTTGAATTTATTGCCAGTCTTATCACTTGATACGAAATATTATTAAACGTATTCTTTTTAACGTCTTAACGTATTCTTTGCGGAATACAGAAATGAAAGATTTAGCAGAGCAAATGATCGCAGCAAATATGAAGTTGCAAAGGAAATGGACATAACACCATATTTCAAATCATCATACAGGGGTAAAAAACAAAAATTATTCGATTATGAATCAACGACAAAGAATACTTCCGTGTACATTACTTTTTAAAAATAATAAATACGCGCTAGTGTCCTTTAAAAGTAGATTCGAATTATATACAGATCATCAAAATATTTCTGGTTTTCTATACATGAATGAGATTGGAAATTTAGATAATAAATATTTATTAAAGTGTTGTCAAGACCTTTATTTATATTTGGAAGAAGATTTCGACGGAACTGAAATATTGGAAGAAATTAAGATGTTCCGGTCAATAACACAAACCAATTATTCGGCTTTAGATTCGATGAATTATATCGTAAAGAACCATCTCTCGGAAGCATACCCAAATTTATTAATCGCATTACAAATTATGTTAACGACGCCGTGGTTTCCGTGGTAACCGTGGTTTCAGCAGAATGTAGTTTCTCGCAATTGAAACTAATAAAACATTATCTGCGATCATCGATAAACCAAGAGAGATTTTCATCTCTGGCTATTCTATTAATAGAAAATGAAGTAGCAAATTCAATCGATGATGTTATCAAAGATTTGGCGTCGAAAAAAGCGAGAAAAATTATTTAATATTATTATTGGATTGTATTATTATTTAATATTCATCTTATAAAAAATATATAATATGTAACAGCATTTGTAAACAAAATTGTAAAATTTAAGTGTAGGATTTGAATGTGTATTCAGGCCCCGCAAAATTTTTGAACCGGCCCGGCAAAATGTCACGCCGGCCCTGCTACTCGATCGCGGCGAGCCATCGAAGCTTCACGGTGCGTCAAGAGGAACCTCCCCCCGTGGTGGAGATGACGACCATGCAATTAGAGAACAAGAAGTTTATGTCTGCGGTTATCGAAGGTTTCTTCAACTACGATTAACAATATTTTTCGAAAGATATACATATGTGAAATCGTTTCCACCACTAAACTAAACTGTACTATTAGCTGTGCTATCAGTTTAGCTTTTGGTGGATACATATATACATATATTGAAACAAATATTTTTAAACATAAAATATCATAGCATAATTAAACTTAGCTTTCCAATGAATCTCCGGCTTTAAAGGAACCAAAACAATCTGTGTATCCTCTTAATACTTCAATTTATGATTTCACTATGTTCCACCAATCAAGAATACATGACGTCAAGGAAGTGACACAGATAAATCAAAAATGGAACAAGGAAATATCGAAACACTGAGGCTATTCTAACCTTTCTTACAACCCAGTGACACGGTATACTTGATGTTCTCGAACATAATATCGACGGTATCCACTGCGTTGCTTTCCATGAAACATGTTCCATCCTCAACATGTGCATTTTCTACCTTTTTCTCTGTCTGCTTAGGCATAGTGTAAACCTTCGTGTCGACTGCATTCGTCTCCTGGCCATTGCTCATCTCGTGCATCAGTACTTCCATCGTCGAGTATTTTGAGCGAGCTAATTGCTCGCCGATTAGTTGAACATAGACAAGCAAACACCATAAAACTGCAGTCAGAAAAATGGGATATGATCAATACAGAAAGGAACATAAACAAACAGAAAGATATTTATCATCAATTATTTCTATATCTAGCGTTCCAATTAAAAAATTTGAAATTTACCGCCATCTTAATATTATGATAACCGATGACAACATTTGTACTTAATATACATTTCTGAACTTAAAATATTATAGTATATTATAATTTATATTTTATAGCATAAATTTTATAAATTTTAATATACTGTTACCTTATTTTCCCTGTCAAATAAAATATCTAATTAAATAGTAATCCTTTGCATGCTTTAATAATTACATAGTTAACCTTTATATACCGACTTTGAAAAATAAGCAAGTATCAATGTTCGACGTGTATTTTTCTTTTTTCTTTTATGTATGTTTACCAATTACTTCAGAACGATGGCTGGACCAATCGGGATAATTCTTTGTGCATCTTATAGGATATGTTACAGGGTATGCAGTATGGGATTCAGCTATCGGAATCAAACATTTTGCATGTTCTAGAGATTGTCCAAAGAATTTGTTGTTCCAATGTACCATTGTTCCAATATTCTAGTCTACCAATTTCATTTTGAAATTGCGTTGATAAATTTTATTGATATATTCCGTTGCAATATATTTAGTATGCTGTTTAATAAGTAAATGGATAACGTAATCGTTGTTGCATATATATCTAAATCAAATATAAATAAAATAGAAATTACTTTATACCTTTAGCGGTTTTTAAAATCGGTAATATCTTTTAACAACAAATTTTTTATTTCAGTTTACAGTTAAACAAATGTTATAACTGTATTAAGACTTTTGACCAGGACTCTATACACACATACATACGTATATGCATATATACATGTATATATTCGTTTATCTACTTACGTATTTCTATAATTATTTATAACTTCTATTTTTTTATTTTTACAACACATATTCGGAATTCAGAAATTTTTCGACAAATGTAACAAAAACTAAGTAGTTTGCTAATTGACATGAAAGTTATGCTCGAAACTAATTGATCGCCATAGTTTTAATTAGGAACGAAAACATGTCTATATATCTAACTAAGATGTATACAATATTCTAATAATATCCTTCAAATTACGTGATATGACTCAATCCATGGAGTCTTTTATTCATTCCAGGAAATGTCTATTACACACATCTTGCTGCTCTGAATTTAAAAATGTAATATTTTAACATAAGAATTCCCTCCTACTTGGAATTAATTAACTGTATCCCCAATGCCTTCTACTTCCTCATCCCCTCTCTGATCCTTGTACACACCCATATTCTTTTCTTTCTCTCTGTTCTTTATTTCTCATTTTTTTAATCTTTTTTCTATGTAAACTGCAGAAGCGATATTTTTTTGCATAAGACAAATTTAAATTGTAAAATATTGTAATAAAATATCATTGTACAAGACACAAAGTGAGGGTATAAAAAATGATGATTGAAACCCAAACGAATGATTATCATGAAAACAGGTCATCTTGTACAATAATCTTATATGATTTATATGACTTGTGAAATAATCATACAAGTGCCATCCAAATATATTATCTCTGCTATTTCTTAAACAATGTGTAAATCAACACGCAACAGGCACAGATATCATGAGATTTTGGGTCGCAGTTAAGATAGTTTGGATTAAATATCTGAATTCCAAGATTATAATTCATATTATGGATCTGCTCTCTGTAGCTCTCGATCTATGGAAAAAAAGCTGAATAATACCCTAAGAATATCAAAGACCCTTATAATGATTAAAGCACCAAACAACTATCTTACAATTAATCGAATCGTCACTTTATCTAAAATGATGAGCGTCATAGGAAAATATCGATTCCGAAACGAACTATAGTACAATTCAAAATTATATTAACTGCTTGATTAGCACTATGTTTACGGGCGTTTCTTATATACCTATCTCTACGAGCACCCGTCAAATTGACGGATAAACGAAAATACGCATTTTCTTTAAAAAAATCAATTTATTCAAATTAAGTCTTAATTGAACAATATTAGGCTCCACGTTTAAATAAATTGTTAATAAGTAAAAAGTCTTCTTTGAAAAATTATCACGGAAATGATAACAATAATATTAACGATATAGGGTAATCATATTTGTTGAGCACGTTTTTTACAAACATACTGAATTTTGTTTGTGCATTTTCCGCATACGATCTTTTTGCAATATACAGGGTGGTTGGTAACTGGTGGTACGCGAAAAAACAAGTCGAAAATATAGAATAAAATTTTTTTTAATTTTTTTTTTAATTTTTTTTAAAATCTACAGTGAGATCCGTTATAACGAGACGTGATAAAGTGCACGCGTACCGAGCGAAAATTCAAAATCGATTTTCTCGAAAACAAAGCCTCGAACGAAAAATTTTTATTCTACATTTTCGACTTCTTTTTTCGTGTAGAATCACCCCCTTTCCGTTTGTACCACCAGTTACCAACCACCCTGTATACAACAATTATTGCTTCTATTTTTTTTGCAATAGGCTACTTGGCAACTTTTTCGCACTTCTGACGTTAAAGATGACAGAAATGAAGCGTCTGATCTTTGACAAAATATGAACTCCTTTCTGAATATTTTCGATCCAGTGCATTCTTCACATAATATCCACGCGTTTATCGCTGCCAAATCTAAAATATTGAAAGGAGGGACCATCGGAAACTCCCTGCTTTCACACCATATTTGCGTGCCATCTGGTCAATGACGTCCACACCAAACTTTGTTTTATTATAAAAAGCAATGGTTTCTGGAACACGTTTATAATTGTCTTCTACTTGTATACCTGTATGGTTGGTGCTTAGAAGGAGGACTTTTACGTTAGGTTTACTTTTATACACAGTAAGCGTGCAGTTTTCTGATTTATATAAATTCGTGGAAAACAATGTCATCTTGTCCTTTTTCCCCTTGAGCATCGAGTTTCACATTTCCCCATATAAGGGAAACCATTCGAAATATATTTTGTTTGGACGTCAACTGCTAACCAAAACTTAATGCCAAATTTATGAGGCTTATTCGGTATATATTGCGTAAACCTGCATCGGGCTTTCGTTAGAAATAATTGTTCATCTATTAAGATATTTTCATATGGCTTGTAACAAGCCTGGCTATTACTTATAAATCTGTTCCGTATTTCGGATATCAGCGCAAATTTATCTGTTTGTAATCTTTAGGAGGCTTTCAATGATCTCGCTTCATATGCGCCTCGGGCATATGGAATTCCTAGAAAATTACGCAACTCAGCAACTGTGATTGTCCAGTCTTTTTTCAAAACTCAATGCGCCTCGGTTACAGTGCAATCTTTTATGTGTTCCATTATGTGTCTGCCAGTTATCAATTCGAAAGCAGTAGTTACACAACCCGACATAATATTTCTCTTAGCATAGCCAGTAGGCCCTGCGATATCCTTGAATATCATACGAACGGGCGTCCTACCCCTAGATCCGCCTGCTTTCAGTTTTATGCACTGTGTCCCGTCAATTGCAATTTCAGTTTCACCTATTACATTTTGGGATGTGCTTGGAATGCTCGTCCTTTCATCCTCGGAGTCAGAACTAGAAAGAATGCGCATCCTTTTCTTGTTACAACACACTTTCAAGAAATGTTCCTCTTCACTATCCGAAGATCCTTCTATCTCTCCACTTTCAATGTATTTAGAACTTTCACTGTCAGCTTCGCTTTGGCCTAATTCATACTGATCTTCTTTGGAGGTATCCTCAGAACAATCTTCATTGATGTTGACAATTTTGTTCATTATCTTACTATATCTCTTGGATCTACTCGCGATTGCTAGAAAAGGGGGATTGGTGAAAATAAGAAAATACAGAAATGTCTACAATAACTGTAACTTTTGCACATTGTCTTTGAAAAACGGATCGTTTATGAAATCAGCTAACCCGTCAATTTCACGAGTTTCGTAGAGATAGGTATACTACATACAGATTTCAAAAATAAGAAAGCCTAGGAAAAAATAATTATGCGCATAAATTCTTTAGATGAAATGATTAATTTACGACGCAAAATGGATAAAATTAATTACTTCATTTCGAAGTTTGAAATCCGTCAAATTGACGGGTCCCGTATACCTAGTGTTAAATGAATTCAATGATTTATTATAGATATAAGGTACTTAATTTGCATTTAACATGGGTCACCCGATTCTAAGAACTTCCCAAAAAGAGAAACATGCTTTCTTTATTGAAAGTAACATTAAAATATAACTAAATTAATGGATATTTATATGTATATGTATGTCATTATAATAGTTGGACAAAAAAGTTTGTATTTTAATATCATGCAGAAATAATACTTTTTAACTTGCCTTCACTAAAAAATTTTACTACTTAACTCACCTCTCGAAACCTGTTATATGCTTTCAAACATGATAATCAACTGCATTTGATAACAAATTTCTAATTGAATCTCAAGTGTAAACATACTTGTTTTTAGCTTCGGAAGAGATATATTATACTGCAGCCGATTAATTTCATAATATTCAACAGAAATAGAGAATGAAATAATAAAACAAACGTATTGTAATAATTTAAAAAATTAACATTTTTTAATATATAAAATATGCAACAGTTTCTTATTATTTTGGATATACAGCTCTGCTTTTGAAAACGTGACTTTAAATTGAAGAATGTAACTTGCAGTTTATATAAACATATAAGTTATATATACATATGTTATACGCACATACATAGATTATTTAAACGTCAGATAGCAAATCTTCAAATAAAAAACACATTTATATGCTGTTACGTACAGTTTGGTCTAAAACACAAGGACCAGTAATAGACGACTACTTCCGGAAGCCACAGGAAGTTACCACGGATATCTACTTGAATTTATTATTCTCACGATAAAAGACATAACCGGTTTTTATCACACAAGTATTTAATATTTATCATCGAAAGAGTGACGTTTTTTTGTATACATTACCACTCACTTTGCTTGTAATTAATTTCATTTCCAAAGATAAAATTATAAAAGTATTATAAAGATATTAAAAATTGTATTAAAAAGCAATTTAAATATGCGTGGATCACGATAATGCTCATCGATCAGTCAGCATTTTAAATAATATTAATAAGGCGGCGAACATATATGGAAATTCATATTCTTATAAAGATAAGTAAGGAAATGGAATTTATGTAGAAAAGTTTAGATACCAAATATTACAGCAAGTGCTATTAAACAAGTACTTTGGAAATTTTATATAATTCTGCATATTAGACGCATTCTATACGTTTTTTTATCCTCAAATATTACCTAAATGCATAAAAATCCGCAGTCCATTAACTACTCTGCCTAAACACAAATTGATCTTTGTTACGAGTATAGGTTAAATCGCGCGGAACATTTGCTAGTGAAGTTTGACATGATTTAACGAAAACCAAACGGAAAGTCGACGTTGATCTCAGATTAGATTAGATTAATCGTTCTATGACTACAAAGTGATTCAGGAATAAGTGATAAAACTTAGTATTCTAATACTGTCTCTAAGAATAAAATAAGTGATATGAACATGAATTACTATTGCAAATACTTCAGCATCCAGTTTTAGCTGACTCACTCAATTCTGTTCGAGTGTACAAGAAATTCCGGCATTTGCATTGCATCATATAGTCGTGATTAACACATACAGACAAAGATTCTGTCACAACCATATTTTTTAATTTCCGCGAATTATTTAATTACATTAACAACAGTGTATTATGGTTACCTTACAATTATAAGCAACGCCTCGTCGATACATTTCATGTGCAATAAGTCTATAGTATCGTAAGTAAAGGGAATGGTTTTGAAGGAATAGACAATTTTCTTGAAAAAAAAGCAAAGTTAGAAAACCTTTAATTTCGATAAAATAACGGTTATTTATGGATTGTTAATAACACACGTTGAATGATCAAATGTCGGTCTAAAGGACAGAAAAACAGAATATTCTGCATTATGACGCGTATTCATTTAAAAAAATAATAAAAATAGACACAGCTTATTGAGAAGTGTTTATTAAAAATAATTGAAGTTTAAATTCCAATAATGACCATTACAAGTTCGATACGTGAACTTCGATTAGTCATTAAATTTATTGCAGAAAATAAGCACATTGATTAAAACAATTTATTCGTTTCTTTATATCGGTTGTATATCTTTTTAATCTTGTTTTTATCTCTTTATTAATTATTTTCAAATTGATTTATTTCTGATAATAGTATTTGTCTGATAATAGTATTAATAATAGTATTATGTCTGATAATAGTATTTCATACTGTCCATAAACAATCATTACTTACATACATATAAATATAATACAAAATATATACATGATGAACAAGAAAGCTTCATATGCACGTATACATATGACATCGTTAAGAAGGAATCGACGACATTGAAACATTTGATCGTTAAGCAAACTTCCTCAAAGAGAACAAAGTGGTTTATCTCTTCTGGCGATAACTCTAATCTTGTTTATAGTATTAACAACAATCATTGTTTCAGAAGTTAAAGCTGAACTCTGGTAACGTCTACTTATCTGTTTTACTTGGAGCTCTAATGATTTTAAAAGCTAGCCAATCAGAATGTAAAATTACCTAACCTATATCGTTAGTAATTGATAATTGAAAACGAGAGAAAAGAGGTTTAACAAAGGTTATCTTAAGATTATAAATTTTCCTACAATTACAATGTAGATACTTTTTACTATAAGTTTAACATATTGAAAATGTAACAATAAAAGTAATAAATTAACTCCTTCTGCACAGAAAGTTTATCATTTGTATGCAAATGATGCATTTCCGAGACAATAGCCATAAATTATAATGATTGGTCGAAGTACATCGCAAATCTAATCGCACAAAATGAATCAACAATGAAAGTCCAGTGGAGAGATCGTTAAAGATCCAAGCCGGTCGTTGTTTACGTGGAATGGCATAAATTCAAGTTCACATTTATTATTCCTGAGACGATAACAATATACAGCGATCTATCTTGCATATTGATTTCTTTGTCAATCAGTTTCCTTGATAACCTGTGTACACGTTTCGAATGTTCTTAGAAATTGCTCTTAGTTAATGTCAGTGATCAACGATGATGTAAATTGCAAACAAGTCACTCTATTTACACACGTATCGATATACGTCATAAAGAGTCATACATGAAGCTATAAAACTCTAACCTCCAAATGTAAAACTTTATAGATAGTCGTATATTAACACTACATTTATCAAAAAGTTACAATTATGCAATTTTTAATATATTTTTCTTTTTTCGATTATGGCTATTTCTAATTGTAATTACATTACATCGAACAATAACCTATAAAAAAATATAATCATATATTTACAAATTTAAAACGTATATAAAGCATTTAAAAGTAACGTAAAGAAACAAATTTGTATGAACGTTTTCGTTATACAATTTGAATTGGCATCCCAGTTTCCCTTCTTACGAGAATTTATCGACCGCGCTGTGAAATGATCATTATTTATGATTGCTTTCTACAAAGATTTACACAATGTTATATTTATTACATGTATTGTACTTTCGTTGGGGTTATCAAAACGTTAAGGAAGACTCTGAAGCTATCCACCTAATAATGTACCTATCTTTGTGCTGACTTTCTTTGTAATTGCAAAACAACATTGCAATGTTTATTAGATCATCATATTGATTATTTACATGACTCCTGCGACAAAATTTTGTGCAAACTTAATAGAAAAGATAATGATTGCAGAGCAAAGATCAATTCAACGTAAGAAAACAAAAGTTGCCTGCTCGCGTTCCTCGAAAGAAAGAAAGATGACTAACATAGAATATCTACAAACATATGTGTATAATCATGCGATGAGTAAGTTTGATAGTATTACTTCGGACTTTGTACGCGGATGTCAAATTTGCCGATAAATCGTATAATTAATCATGTAACTTTGGATAATTCAGATTTTAAATAGAAATAAATACATTAGATACTTTAATTTTACATACGTTACGTTAGAGAGTTATAATTAAATCTAACAAGAATTTATGAACTTGTTAACGCCTCTGCATATATAAGTATACATATATAGCATGAACAATCAGAGCTCTTGTGCAATAATTTACTAACTATTAATATTAATAAATTAAGAAGTTACAAGTAGATCTTTTATAAACTTCGTAAAACGACTAGATAATTTATAATTTCTAAATTTACTTGTAAAATTTAATTCCATTATTCAATTAATTAATATCATGCAAGAACGTTTATTGACAGTTTGGAATAAACATCTTGTAACTTCTAGGTATCTTTTACGTTTTCAGAATGGTTTCAAATTTCACCAATATAATTACATATAACGTTCATCTTAGTACAGTATTAATAAAATTCAAAATATTTTATATCGTATATATTAAACAATACATATACAGTGTATGTATATGAATATATATAAAAATGTTCTATATATGTTCAAAAGCATTTTTGCGTCACTGTGCATACTTTTATCTTCCATTTATCTCTGACCTTTTTTTAACTTATTATATAATGTGTATTATAAGAAGACCTATTTATTTACATATGGCCTATATTATAAGAAAAATTATCATAGAAATCTAAAACGAAGGGCGAACAACAAACAAACCGCGATCTCCCTCATTTTGGATGGATCATGAGTCAAGGTTCATTAAAGAATGTACAATTTAGAAATAAATGAATATTCATGTTGCTATCAATCAGTTTAGCATCAACGATGTTAACTATGATTGTTTCAAAAACAACCTTTGAAGTTTCCATTAACTATTCATTGAGAGATTGATTAATTGGCAACCAGTGATATCGTATTATGTAAGCATAAACAGGTACGTGTAATTTTTCTCACCGGTCGATAAAAAAACTGTAATTGATATTGAAAAAATATACATTGGTCATATACTTATGTAAAGTATAAATTATTTTATAAGATAAGCATTCTCTTTCTCTTTGTCACATGATTGGACGATATCGAAAGTTAAAGATAACGTGATATAGAGATTGGAATTTTAAGTTTAGAAATACTTCAAACCTAATCCAGACTAAAAAAAGCAGCTTCAAATATCTTTTTATGGATACTCAAATTTATTATATAAAAAAAAGCAACGAAAGCAGCAATAGGGAAAATTTATTTCAAATGATTCATTTGAAATTCGTGTTTCAGTGGGAATGAAATTCCAAAATATTTTATATAACACATACAGTACGCAATAATGTATAATGTTATCATCAATGTATAAGTCAGTTATAGGTCAGGTATAAGTCAGTGTTTTTGGCTACGAAATATGCTTCTTAACTTTCTTAAGTTTTAGCTATACGAGGTATCTATACTAACAAAATTGGTCTTAGTTTCTCTTTTAGAGAAGCTTCAGTCATCCTGTTTTCAAGGACACCAGATACATAAATACCAAAATGCTACAATAACTCACGAAAAATGTGCTTTCACTTTTTTTGTAGCTTAAATACATATACAATTTATGTAACCAAATTGTTTAACAGAAGATTCCTTTAGAAATACTCACGCTTATAAATCTTTAATGATATTGTAAATAATTGTACCAAACTACTAATATTTTATTCCTTCGAATAAATATCTCTCTGTTAACTTTATCAAGCAAGGAAATAAACTTCATACTTCCATTATTTTATCTCTGCAACATATTCTTGTAGGAAACGTCATCGACACGATAAAGCTTGACAATTACGAAAAATATATGATTTTCCAGAATTCATTTAGATTGTATGCCACTTATAAATGCTTCTTCACTGATAATACCGAGTGATTAATAACATCGTAACAGCATGCGTGCACTACGCACAAAGTTCAATCGGTCATTTTACGCAAATTGCTATGGCATATAAATATCAATACATATTCTTTAATTAATTTCGACTTTGATACGTGATTCAACAATCACCTGACTTGTTTGAGATGTTTTTAAAAAGAGCGCGGATTTTTATGCATTTGTAATAAATTTAAAGCTTTAAAAATCCGCAAATTGTATATACGAATAAGTATACAAAAATATATAAAATATTGAAAGCAAAGTACTTTTGTAATCGTTAATGGATGAAAGAAATTTTTATGTAGGTTCCATTTCTTTAATTTTATTCACAGAATTATGAAATTGCATAAAAATACGAAATCTACTTAGAAGAAATCGACTCAAATGAAGTTACATTGTAACTTAAAGATTTGCTATTCTTTGGTACCTCCCACAGTCAAAGAAAAAACATCCAAATTCAGTAATAAGTTAACAACCACAAAAACCCTGCTAGTTACTCAATTACTTGACGCGACGGATCAGATCCGCAGGGTAAACATTACCCTTTAGATTTAAGCACTAGATTCAACTAGAATGAAACACACGATAAACACTTATTAAACACTACATAATACCACGCCATAGTAATACGCCAGAAATATTTACTTATAATTCTCAATGAGAATTGATTGTAAAATTCATGCAAATAAAAAAAAAATTCTTTGGTACCTATTTCTTTATTCTCCTAAACATCAGGATAATGAAGAAAGGTTAACGTAGAAAATTTTCATTTAAGATTTATTTCTCAAGTTACGAAACAATTTTATTAGAATCACATTTTATTAATATCGCCTATATCTTTTAACATTCTGTAGATAAAAAGTGAGGTTAACTTCATTTCAAAAAATTACTAGAATAAAAATGTAAGTTAATTTACAAAGAAGTGTAGCCAATTATTTTAAAAAGTAAGCAATATTAAATATAATAAGAGGTTACAATCGTTAATGGATGAAAGAAGTTTCTATGTAGATTCCATTTCTTTAATTTTATTCACAGAAATATGAAATTGCATAAAAATACGAGATCTACTTAGAAGAAGTCGACTCAAATAAAGTTACGTTGTAACTTAAAGATTTGCTATTCTTTGGTACCTCCCACAGTCAAGGAAGAAACATCCAAATTCAGTAATAAGATCAGATCGGCAGGTTAAAAGGACCCTTAGATTACCCTTTACCCTTTAGATTTAAGCACTAGATTCAACTAGAATGAAACACACGATAAACACTTATTAAACACGACATAGTACCACGCCATAGTAATACGCCAGAAATATTTACTTATAATTCTCAATGAGAATTGATTGTAAAATTCATGCAAATAAAAAAAAAATTCTTTGGTACCTATTTCTTTATTCTCTTACAACATCAGGATAATGAAGAAAGGTTAACGTAGAAAAATTTCATTTAAGATTTATTTCTCAAGTTACGAAACAATTTTATTAGAATCACATTTTATTAATATCGCCTGTATCTTTTAACATCCTGTAGATAAAAAGTGAGGTTAACTTCATTTCAAAAAATTACTAGAATAAAAATGTAAGTTAATTTACAAAGAAGTTTGGCCAATTATTTTAAAAAGTAAGCAATATTAAATCGGAAAGGGAGTGATTCTATGCGAAAAAAGAAGTCGAAAATATAGAATAAAAATTTTTCGTTTGAGGCTTTGTTTTCGAGAAAATCGACTTTGAATTTTCGCTCGGTACGCGTGCACTTTATCACGTCTCGTTATAACGGATCTCACTGTAGATTTTTAAAAAAATTAAAAAAAAATTTTTTTTTAAATTTGTGTTCTATATTTTCGACTTCTTTTCTCACGTAGAATCACCCCCTTTCCGCTTGTACCACCAGTTACCAACCACCCTGTATATTAATGAATTCTTTGATATCTCTTAGACCGGGTTAGATTTCAACTTAGGTTTAATTTAGAAACGATACCCAAACAAGTGTGTAGAACATAATTCAGGATATTATCATACTCAATCTCCAAAGGAGCGAATTTAAATTTGAACATGAATAATATAACCGTTCTTGTTAAGTTGCAATATTTCTTTTTGACACAGTTGTCCTTTAAAAATCCGTAGAAGTATTTTAACGATTTTTTGTTTAATTTTTCCCTCAAAGGGATAAAAGAGAAAAGAGATTTTTCACTCGATAGAGTATGCTTCCCCTGTGGTCCCTTAATGAAGGGCTTTTTAAAAGCCAATCCATATGTTCATAAACATTAAGCTAAGAAACTCAAAAATGTTAAATATAATAAGAAAGCAGGCTTTAAAGAAACAGAAGGGAGAAGACCAACTAGGAAGAGAAGAATAATCCTTTCTAAAATATGCAAATTTCAATTTCTTGCCGTCGTTGCTAAATTTAAAGCAGACAAATTAACTTCGTACGAAGTTACATGTTAAATGTCGATACTTAATGCATACATCAACAAAGAAAATGTTTATTCTCGATGAAAGTACATGTACGTTCTTTCATGTAGTTATACAATTTTCACTAGAGAAGTTTTGACTTCTATTAGCAAGTACGACTGGCTGTGCGTCCAAATGTATGGATAAATATGAGTATTCTGTGAATAATTCTTTGTTCTTAGGATTCTTTCATATTTTAATTATTTTTCCATGCTTCAGAGCGAGATCTTTCAAGAACTTTTAAAAATAGTCGACAACTTTTAAGAATATTACATTCCATTAAATAGATCGTCGTGTAATTGAAAATTTATATAATTTATTTACGTTGAATTTGGCGCCAACTGCAAAAGATTTAAATTCATATACATATTTAAGAAAAAATTATTTTCCATTTTTAAGTGCCTTCAGTCCCTTCTCGTTTCCTTTAGAAGTCAGTTTTATTCTTTTTTTTCAATTTTAAGAAATACCAGATTTGATTTGAATACTTACATTGATTTGGATTGTAATACCGTGTTTGACTTGATTTTCAATTTGGATTTTTTTTCTATTTCTTCAATAAATATTATATTTCAAATTTTACTTTGTCGTTCTTTGCATGAATACGTTTTGGTTTATTGAAGCTGTACATACAATATGTCCGTTTTATTTGGCAACATATAAATATTTCGAAAACTATGGACGATACAAAAAATATTTAAAACAAATGTTCGCTTTCGAGAGGAACATGTCATGCTAATATTTATTTTACCTTGCATCTGTCTTAAAAAGTGAAGGCCACGGTTAAAATGGGAATTATATTTTTTTATTCCATATTCTTGTATTCAATGTATGTATACTCTTATATTTTATGGACTACGTAAATTAAGGAATTTTTAAATTTCAAGTAAGTATAAGTATACTAATATAAGAAAAGTTTCTATGACGACAAAAATGAATATGTCGATCACTGCACGCGCTGGATGCAGTTTCGTCGTTCGAAATCTGAGATCGAGACGATTTCGTGCAATTTCTAACTTCCTCGAAAGGTGCGAAGAAGTAGGACAAAACCGACAAGTCAGGAAGAGTTTGACTCACTTTGCCTTCTACGAGCCTCTGATGAATAGTTTGTTTCGCTTTGAACAGTATTTAACTATATCAATATTTCTGCATATTTCTAGCAATTTAATATAGCTATAAAAATAATTTTCTTAACTAATGAAAATACTGAATTAATTTCGTAAATGAATAGTTTTCAAATTTACTAACTTGTATAATAGCTCCTTTTCTTACAATAAACAAGAATATGTATGTACTTATGAGGAAGAGAAAGAACTATCAAATTGAGTACCTACTATTATATAAGATTTTACAGTGAAAGTTCCGAATCTCAACTCATGATATACAATCGTCTTTGCCTTCAAATAAACCAAATAAGTATTTCCTTATATCTCTTATCCTATCTAATAAATATTTATAAACATTTTCTTAAACAAAATACAATATTGAAGAATATAAATGATATGAATAACATACATGTATAGCAAAAATAAAACGTCAAATGAATCAAATATATCCTTATATATATAATAAATATTTATAAATGCTCCCTTTACTTTCCAGATAATTGTCAATCTTTCTCACTTCTTCCATTAATCAAACAAGATACAAAAAGTATATACATAACAAAGACAAAACTCCATATACGGTACGTTATGCAGCATAGTATGCTATGATACTGCGTTATACGAAAGTTGACTGTATATTGTATTTGCGCACTTTTTCTCTGACAATGTTATCCAAGCCACTCATACCGTTGAACATATTTTAGTCCGTGCTACTTATCATTTTATTGTAAAAAGTTTAGTAAAACATGAAACATAATCATTATGATCGTCAACGAGTTATTAACTTTTTCAAGTTCCAGTAATATGCAAATAACACTAACTTTACATAACGCACACTCTTATAAAAGTTTCTGGACAGATAAATTTTTCATTTTATATCTCCAACACGCTATTTTAATAATTTTAAGTAATAATTTACAATTATGTAGCACTGTTTATGTATTATACTGTTTTCTTTTACTTATCATACTCTTTTACCAATATTATTTTAATGTTACTTATATATTTACTTTTATAATATTATACTTTTATACTCATAGTATACTTTTATAATATTAATACTTTTTACTTATATTTATAATTCGCTTTTTATCTAAACTTGTAATAGGCGAAAGTCTAACATAAGAATGATAATAACAAATAATAACAATATCGATAATATTTCAAATTCATCTAGATTTCACTTTAAGAACACAACGTTGAAAATTTATCAGGAAATTTTTGTACGCCACAAGATTATTAATTTGTAGATTATGTATGACATCGGCTTAAATATGGCACGTGAACTATAAAAATTCCAAAATTATAAAAAGTATTTCATAATAATTCATATTTCACAATGTAAATACAGGTATTGTATGAACATTGCTTGTTAATATACAGTATTGTAGAAAATAGAAATCAGATACGTAACAACCATGTTAACTGTGATAATCGATTAAATGAGAAAAACAATATAAGACATGCTTTATCAGGTTCAAATCATATATTGTCATCTTATAAGAAATGCTTTACAAAACTGATAATAAAATAAAGATATGCACTTACAGGAATGAGAGTATGAAAGATACACGAATTTCTTGCTTGTCAGCTTTCACTGAGTAACTTTAGTACACCAGTTTCATTTCACGTGTAATTTGGTGGTCAGCTTGAAACACGTGCGTTTAAGAAGACGGGTATAACACAAACTTATGACTATAAGAACCGAAACAAATGTGTCAGAGACAAAACCATTATAGGACATTCGTTACAACAGCGTAGAGCACATACATGAAAATGCAAGCGCGTACTGCTTGCTTACTGCTTACTACCGCCGAATGCCGCTGATCGACTCTCATGTTCTCCCTTTACTGCCTTCCCCTATCATGTTTTTATTCCCCTCTACATATTCGCCCGCCGATCAGGAGTCTATCACGCCCCCTCTCTTTTTCTATTTCACGCAACGATTCTCAAGTAGGTACTTTATGTTCGTTTACTCAATACTTGTTTTTTACCAGCGCTTTGTTTTATAGAAAACGAAGATGAATATTTGCGTTTTAATTAATTATTGATTATTTAGTATAAATTATTTATTCACTTTATTAAAAATTTTTAATAGCCAAGTTTTTGTATTATTTATTTATTAATTAAAAGTAAATTTATATATATATGAAATAAAATATATAGTTGTGAAAAGCGGAGAGAGTATAGTTTGTATATTGTAAATGTATATAGAATAAGGTAGTTTAAGTCAACGTAAAGAAATGACAGTTGATGTAGTTTGTAAGGAAAGATATGTAATCGGATGTCTTGTAACCTCATTGAGGAATCGACAAATGTAAAGAAAACTATACTGTAGAAGACTATAAAGAAGACATATATAGATGTCTATTAAAATTAAATAATCTGTCAAACTAATACAAATTGTCTATTCACTGCCCCTAAAATTTGATCGTGAAATGCTCAACATTTTCTATGAGACAGAGAAAATTTTATTAATTTTTTATTATTGTTTATTATTTTTTTATTTATATTATACATGCCTGAAATATATTTTCTACAAACGTATTTCACAATTAATATAATTTTTTTGTTCTTTGTATCTATGATCAAATCATAAGGTAATATCCATTCTTATATATTAATTAATAGGATTAAATGTTTTAATTTGTATAATTTTATCATAATGCCACTTTTACGAGATCATGATGTTTTAACTGTTTTCTCCTGCTTCTTTCTCACATAAATTAATACAATGACTATAGTATAAAATCTATAATATAAAACCTAGTAAACAACGGAATTTATATTATAAACTTGCATTATCATACTACAAATATATAATTACTCAATAATATTGACAATAATATAGACAATAGAATAGTTGTTTATAATAAACTTTCGTTTATTTTTTTATGATTTTCTTTGTCAATAGTGTGTATGCTACCTATAAAACACTCTAACTTTAATGTAAATAGTAATTATACAATGGATTTAATGAATTTAAGATTGTATGGATACAATAGATATATTGATAAGTCCATTGAAATTAATATTTAAAAAATAAAGTTTAATTTCACTAACTTTTTTACTGATTAGTTACTTACATTAACTATTTCTTACTAATATTGAATTATATAATTTTAAAAACATAAATTAAAATGGCGCCAAGAATAAACGCGCGCATTCATACATACACAAAAATGTGTATACATTTCTTTTGTACCACCTATTTATTATCCATAAACACTTCAAAGTTTCGACTAACGTAGACATTTGTTTCAAACAAATTCAAAATTATGTCAAACAAGAAATTATTGATTATTAAAAACATCAAGGATTTCATAAATATTTATAAATTGATCAACAATTGTATTTAACATTTTTAAATTATAATTTTTTGTTGACTATTCCTGAAAAGGAATTTAGAATACGGCATGTCTAGTATTCGCATAATAATAACTTTCTAAAAAATAATCGTATAGTTATTGTTTTGATCATTTATTCAAAAAGATTTCAGATCACACAACCATTGAGAGGCCGTGCATGATGTTTCCGTTATATTACCAATTCAGATCGTGCAAATTTTTGTCTCACAACTGAAATTTTAGCATTCACCATCAAATATCAGATATACAACAAAAATTTCTATTATTTCTCACATATTTTACAATTAATTATTTATATAATTGTAATATAGTTACAATTTCTGTTATTATATCGAAAATATTAAAAGATTATAATGTATGAACATAATTTTCATGAACATAATAATATCTCTGATAATTTTTTTCGATTACCTAATTTCCCGCTATTTTCAACCTTCTCGATGGTTTCCTTGAAAAAGATATTCAATGCACGACTTTCTTTAATCTCCATATTACTAATAGCAGTATAGTACAACAGTAGTGTGAGATAATAATATTTGGTGTATAAGATTCACGTAATATCTTCACTAAATATCATTTTCATGATTCTTTTGATTTGTTCGTTAAAGGTTAAAGAGTCCTACCATATATAAATATTAAATAAATTAATTTTTGGATTTAACAATAACAGAGATATATGTATATGAATTTACTTTTTAAATATGACTCAAATCGGTTATATGTAAATGATCTAAGAACGTTAGTATCCGAGTCTTAACATATAAAGTAGGTTTATCATCAATTTCTAGAAATTTAGGAGATTACATAAAAAATTGGTATGTATGAGGAAACTATTTCGTTTCATTCGAATAACTATAATTAGAAAATGGAAAAGACAAACTTGTCAAAAAATTGTCAGAAAATATAATATTTACGAGTATATAATCGTTTATTAATTACTCTGACACTGTAAGAAAAAAGGGACAAAGTAATGTACCATCAGTATAAAGTTTTCTCACGTCACAAAGAATAGATTTTAAATAATCTCATCAAAGAAAAATACAAAGATAATTTCTTGATTAAAAAGTATCATTGCAATGTGCTTTTTTTTTAATTACAATGGTATTCGAAGATAGTAATAATTGGAAGACATATTTTATCATAAATTTTGATATCTTCATATTTAAGAATTGATAAATTATACTCTATTTATCAATGACTATCATCTTTAGCTTCTATCTAAAATTATTTGTTATATAGATCATTACGACAATAATATCCAAAGAGATTTATCTAATTTTCTTTTATAAATGATTGCATTACTTAATCGCTATATTGTATATTAAATTGTTATATCATTCATTATGATGTCAAATTTAATATGTATGTATACAATCAAATAACCATTAATAGACCTCTATTATCAGGATGCTATACTACACTATCACAATGAGATTTGATTCAGAATGGTCATTGACTTCCTAACCTTAGAATTTTTACCAAGCTTACCTACGTGCCATTAGCTTCCCTCTCCTTAATTACTTAAAATTATTGCTTTACATATCTATCTACATACTATTTTCTCAAACATATATCTAATTACACAAAATATACACGAAATATCCTGTAAATACTTTTTGATCTTGTCTACAGTCGGTCTGCAAATATATTTTATTATGAAAAATATAACTTTATTACAGCGCATTAACAAAATTTCTATATTCCATAAAAAATAGTATGTTTATTCTATGAACAAAAGGTCATTAACAAAATACATATTAATAAAAACTGCATTCATATTGTGAATAACGTTTATTCATCATCTTGTACAACTGTTGTTTTTTCTGACACATAAAGACCATCCAAGAACTTCCTAATGTCCTTGTTCTTTACTGTCGTTGATTGCTGTATAAGAGCAGCTGAAATAAAAATAATCATTAATTATAATTTTCTCATAACAAGGATTTCTTTCTGTATAAATGTATTAATTCAAATGGCTATTTACCAGATCGGGAAACATCTTCTAAAGAATTTCCTTCTATTATTAATTCGTCTTTCTGTTTAGCTGAATTTGCAACAGTCACCCCAGGTGCCATCTTTACACGACGAATATATTTTTCACCCAGGAAGTTACGGATTTCAATGACAGTATTATTCTCTGTAATAACACAGTTAATGGGGAAATGAGCATATACAGCTCTCATTTTGTATTGGTATCCTTTAGTCACTCCCTTTAGCATGTTTTCAATGTGAGAACAGACTGTACGGACAGCAGCTAGTTCCTTTTTTGTTCCAAACCATTTTTCAACTTTCAGTAACCTTGGACTTACCATCTGCAAAAGAAATAATATACTGAATAACAGTTCTAAGTTATATTATAACTTATTTAATATACTGTGTTCATCAGATACAGATATATCATTTATTAAAGAAATGAAGGGGAATCCAAAAATATCATCAGATATAATCTAAGTTTAAATATTTTTGTATTACCAATTATTTAAACTAGTTAGGTCTCTTTACTTACACGAATGTCAAGTGCAAGGTGTTTAAAAGAACGTTTAAGAACACCCCTTGGTCCTTTTACAGTAACCAAGCGGGACTTGACTGTAACAGTCAATCCCTCAGGTATCTTCACTGTCTGATTGGTCACAATTTGCTTCATCCTGAAATGCATAAATATATAACTACAATACATAGAACTTTCTAACATGTTTAAAAATTTTTATACAAAACTTTTATTTAACATAATTTTTAACCACAGAATAACGTTTACTACAATTTGAGTAAGCAAGTTTCATTTCCATGTAACGTGGAAATTATGTATAATGTTCACTTTAATTTAATGCGTTCCATATTTTGCTTGGTAAGATAATATAAAAGCAAAAACAGAATCAAATACATATAATACATATGCTTTATTATTGATATTTATACTTCCTAGTATTTGTTTTATAATATATACAAAATTTGTAGATTATGTATTGGAACATCAAGTCAAATTGTCAAAAGACTTAAATATTATATAGATAAAAAATAATATATGACTATCTCCATTTTTAAAATTACAATACTAAACAATTTAAATGCATAAGTATATCATAACATATTTACAGGAAAGTTTTGCTAATAAAGCAGATATGTTTAGGAAAACTGAAAAGTAGGGTTATACGCAATTGTGATCAAAACGATCATTTTCCAAAAATATTACTTAGCCTTGCACAAACATGACAAACGATATCGAATAACACGTATAATATGTCACAACATTGATTGCATTGCTAGATTGTTTCGGATTTCGTGAAAAATGTTTTCTAACCAAGATTTCATTACCTCGCACACGCTACAGTATAACCGGAAAGGACTGAAGCGTTGAGAAAGCATGTCTGTTGTGTTCTTGAATAAGTAAAATATATAGATAAACATATATATAGTGTTTTATTCTAACCATTTATCCCAATTCACCCTGCAGGTGGCGTATTTCAAATTTTTCGAAATATCCTTTATTATGCAAAATTGCAATTTTACATGCAAACTATCAAATTGAGAAATATGAAATGTTTTTTAATTTAATATAAAAATAACTATTGTGCTATGATAAAAAAATAATTTAATGCTGTCAAATATTTTTTTCACGTGTAATATATCTTTTTATAAAATAACTATTCTTGGATATGATATCGTTCGTTACTTCTTCATTTATAAATAGTAATTATTATAAATTTTTAACAAAATTCTCGAATAACATTTTAAGAGGAAACAATCTATGATCTACCTTTTTCGTGGTCAAAACTTAAAGCTAAATTTTTGACTGTGAAATAGCCGACTATGTTACTGAAGAAGATGGTCCCAGTATTAATTCATTTTGTGCGTGATTTTAGTTTCGCGTCTTATTTTGCATTATACGTAAAGCATGAAATATGTATCACATTCAAAAATTGAAAGTGAAAAAATTAGCCAAACATTGTAAAAAATATACGATACTTTTGTTTAAGAAATAAAATGTAGTTCTTTGGTTATTTCTAGGAACCAATAAATATTTTGAATAAATCTTAACATACGTAAACATTTTAAATTCTTGTAAGTAAATTCATTATGTATGATATATATTTGTTGTATACATATATATGTATTACGCTATATTTCTCACTATTAGTTTTCACCACACATTATTTTATTACAAATCTAACAAATGAAACAATTCTTCCTTTTCATATAAAAAATTAGTGATATTATTATCTTGTTTTTCTTCCTTAATCAAATAATATGTGATGTCATGTTTGGATGCAAAGAATACATCATGAAGTATTTTTATTTATTTATTTACATTTTATTTATTTTATTTACAAGTATTTATATTTATTTAAAAGGAGTAAGTTTGAAACAATCGATGCAAAAGGGAATTACAATATATGAAAATAAATATGAAGATCTTCCCATGTTCAGTACACTGAATACTGAAGTAAATGGTATATTGGTAGAAATATTCATAAATTATTTTTGTTCAAACATATAAGTAATTTTAGTTGTACAACAGTAGACTTTAATTTTTAGACTATTGAATAATATTTTTAATTGAAAATTTTATTGGTATAATTTCTTCCACTAGAAAACATTGAAATTTTTAAAAAGATACCGAAATATGGATAATGAGCTCCAAATAAATTTTGTTATAAAGGAATGTATAACAGATATAGATATTAAACAAGAACAGCCAAACACGTATGTCTCTAGTAAAGATAACAAAACATCTGTACAATCAAATGAAACATTAGATAAGAAAGATTTGTTGATAGCAAGATTACAAGACAAATTGCTAAACGGAAAGAATGTATATTGTATTATGAAAGTATAGTACAGCTTATGAATTGTAAACTCATGAAATTGAAGAAAGTTCGGAAAACTCATTAATTGTTGAAAGAACTTGATTTGTAACTTTGGTAAACAGAATATAGTTGTTCCTTAAAATATTAAATATAAATAAATAAAATTTATATTAAAAATATGCATATTTTTTATATTTGTACTGACAAACATATGTATATATAATAAATCCAATGTTTCAATAATAAACATTATAATATTAAGATGTAAATGTACGTAACAATCAATATATGTATCATGTAGAATTTCATGTTTATTAAAATTTTTTTAAATTCCTCTTAATACATAAAAATTTAAGGCGAGCTAAGTTTTTCTTAAAGGTAAAACTTATTCAACTTGTATGTATAACTAAGAGGTAATACTATTATTACACAGTGAATATACAGAAATTAAATTATATAAAATATAAACACACATCAGATAATCTTGAAATCATTATGAATAGAAATTGTTTATTGTTACTACAATGTAACTATTATTAAATGTATTGTGTTGTATTATAGTTATCAAAAACTATTTTTCTTTTAAGAATTTTGTGCACTTTAGAATTGTAGATGTCTCATTAAAGATACTACTTCTTATGTGCTGTTTTATTTTGTTTTATCTTTAAATATTCTGTATATCTCATTTGTTAAAATCACATTAATTGAATAAAGTTGTACATATATTTTGCTCATTAGTATTATTGTGATTTGTATAGATTATAAAATGTTGATATAACTAAGTTTCTTTATATATCAAACATTGTTAAATTTAACATGTCAAAATATAATGCATGATTAAAAAAAGAGATTTGTGAAATGTTTTCAATAGATAAATTATGTTGAATATTTAAAAAAAAATATTGATTTCTATTGACCTTAGTTTGTACTGTAGTACTATTTTCGACAGTATATTATTTTCATTAAATCTTTTAGTTAAAAAACTAAATAAATTTATATCTCTGTGATATTATTTATTCTGAAAAAAATGTAACGGTAAATAATTTAAAGAAGTCTGATATTGTACACAGACTTCACTTCTAAGAAACATATATAGATATCAAAAATCGTTAGAAAGTACACAAAATACAAAAATTTAATTTATTCATTATTTTAAGTAGCAATATACGTCGTCATGCGATATCGTGCGTAAAAGAAAGTACTAAAAATAATATTACAAAATTTAAAATAAACTGTATTTTACAATACTCGTCTACTAAAATAAAATAAATAAATTTATTAGTAAGAGTAACAGAAAACAACTCTTTAAAAATTCAAAATCAGTTGTTTCCTGTATCATTTGTCTAAAAAGTATATGCTATTTAATTAATTCATATCTGTCAAGTTCAACTATAAACTAATGTTGTGAATGAATATAATGTATTATTGTTCTAATTCATTGAATGTTAATAAGGTGCAAGCATCGTTAATAATTTGGAGAAAAACTATTGCCATATGTGGGAGGATTAAATATTATGCGACAAATTAATGTTTCTTTAACGCACAAGGAAAGTATATCACATAGCACAGAAATTTAGATATACATATTATCAACATTGTATATTGCTACTTGAAAAACTTTTACAAAATGCAGCGCTGAAAATTACGTCTCCACACTTACTTTACAGCAGTATTATAAATAGTATAATCGTTGAGTCTCGTATTCTTTTTCGACTTTCTTACCTTAAAAAAGGTGATAGAACATAATAATATACACGTTACAAAATCAAAATGAAAATGCTTATAAAAAAGTCTTTGCTTATTCGATTCTTAGAATTCTATCACACAATTGCGAGTTCTTCACAGACTCTATATTTCTGCGCGATAGTATGAAGTTCTATACTCTTATAGAGCAAAAAATAGAAGTCTCACGAATTCTGGTCCGCAAACAATCATTTCAGCGGCGAAAATTCAAATTCTGCTTGTTATTCATATGTATACAAGCAAAGAGGTATTTTGTCATTTTACATCCACATGGCATTTCTACTAGTAATCAGCTTGCATAGATAATCGTTGATTATTACTTGGCTTCAACGGCGTTGTACAACGACGTGCGTCTGGAAATCTTTCGTAATATCTCTCCAATCTCAGGTACTTCACAGTTACTAAATGACCTGGAAGAGATAATATTTATATATATGTATAATATTCATATAAAATAATATAATATATACACACACACAGATATAAATATATATAGGGTGTCATAAAAAATCTTAATGTCAGATGAAGAGAAAGGATCAGCTGATTCATTGATACCAATATATTTATTGTTTTTGTACATTTTTGTACAGTAACATTTTACGTCATTTTGATATCTAGAATCGACCCCATAAATATTCCTCTCATATTTTGCAATACTCTATATAGATATATTAAGAAACATTATATTAAAAAATTGTGTAAATACTTACCATCAAACCAACATCCATGTAAAGCCCTATAAGCTTTCCCTGCATCTTCTTGTGACATACACTTCATGTATACACAACCTTCTCGACTACCACGATCTATACGGATATGAAGAATTTTCACGCCCTCTCCGCATTTCTCTAAAATAGCATCTTGTACCTTTGTTTCCCAATCATCTTCAAACTCTCTAAAAAAATATATGTTTTCATACATACGAGAAATATGAAGAAATATTATTAAAATACTTACACATCAGCATCAAACATATGCCTTATCTTCAAGCAGGGTGTCGGCGAACAAGTCAAACTATTGACAGAACCTTCCATTGTTTCAAATGCTTGACCTTGCCATACTTTAGACTTTTTATTTAGAACAAAATTCTGGCTATTTGATTTGTTAAGACTGTTGTTAGGTAACCAACGCCACACATGAAATTCTTCCCCTGAAACCTGTTGTACTTCTCTTCGAATTCTGAAATCATGTAGTTTTATTTAAAACATAGAAATGCATGTTAACTAAAATAAATAATAAAAATAATAAGGAGACTACGGATTTTTACGCATTTATAGGAAATTTGATGTATTCATAGAAATATAAATTTATATGAATATCCGTAATATACTAATCAAATTTACAATGTTTCACTAGATTTGTACCTGGATTCATTTTCGTCCAAAAATTTAACTGCTTTTTCCCAAAGTCCAGCCATCTTTTTTCGATCTTTCGGGGGTATAAGATTATCACGTACATGATTTATGGCAAGAAAACTTTCTTGCGTAGTGCCGCCAGATGATGCAACTGCCGCATTTTGATGGTGCATCTCGACCATGTTAATAATGTCACTAACAAGTTTAAACACTTCTCTCTCGGTACTTTTCTTATACCTTATATACCAAACGAATAATTTCTGCATCCCTATAGCTGCTAGGACGCCTGAGAATATATTGCAATATTATTCATATATAGCACTGAATTATTATAATATATAATAATTGAATTACTATAATATATATAAAGTACAATATATTTCCAGTCTATCATTATCACACACATGCATATTAAGCTTCGTGATGTAGCATGCACAATAGAATTGCAAAACCAACATTATTAGTAATAACAAAGAGAAAATTTACTAATACGACGTAGTTACAGCATTAAAATACTAAACTTGTAACAAAATATAATACTTTAGAACATAACATTATCACGTTATTATAGAACCTTATAGAGCTATATTTTCAACAAGTTTCTTCCCATAATAAGTCGGTCAAAAATTTACCAAGTGACACAATTAGAAGGGAGGAGAATATGGTGAAAAGCTTATTCTTGATAAGACATTGCATCGGCAACTCAGGATTCATAATCACCATTCCGACTTTCCCACTTAGACGAGTAGAAAATAATTTATCCTGTAACAAAAGGGTGCCTTTTTCTTTAATTTATATACATTAGAAAACGCGGAAGTAGAAAGATAAAGAATGATCGATAAACTGTTTTACAATACCAAAGAATCCAAAATGTCACCAGAGTTTCCACTATCGTCACTTATATCTATGAGAGAAATGCCCCATTTAGGATTCTTTATGACGAGTAATTGTGCGTTTTGCAAATCTTCTTTTACCTCTAAACTCCTCTGTATAGAAAATTGTTTTATGTATATACAATATAACAATGTAATACTTGATGTTCCATTTGAATCAATTCAACATACCACTTTATTATTTGTAAACATTTGCATGATCTCTGAATCGGTCAAATAAGGAGTTTCACTGGAATTGTCGCATATCATGGACACAGCCTTTTTCGTTAAAATCGGTTGAAGTCGCTTCAACAATTGTAATACAGAATCTACATTTTCTTTCATTACACAGCTAGCTCCAGGCGCTTCACGGTCATCTCCAACAAAACATAATGGTATGTTGCTATCTACAAATTGAAATATAAGACTAAAAACAAAATTATCAAGAATTATAATATATATATTCTACAATATTCTTTTTATTTTTGTAAAAGAGATATCGTATATATCTTGTATCTATTTCATGCATATTAAAAGAGAGAAGAATTTTTTGAACAATTTAATCAAATGATAATAATATAAAAGAAATAGGATAAAATCATTATAATGGGAAAGGAAATAAAATATCAAAATTAATACATTGGTAATACTTATTATTTTATTATACATGTTAAAAAAAACAATACATATCTTAAACAGACTATTACGAAACTGATTATACATTATTCAATGTTAAAGATGAAATTTGTGTAAAACGATTAAAATCCACAAATTATTAGAATTAATTGTAATACTCATGAAATTATGAATAAATTGTATAACAAATTAATGAAATGTATTTAAATAGAATTGTATGTTCAGATCTTGTCTTTAGAACTCGCAATTGTTATACAATACAAATTTATATATAGTACTCTTTAAAATGTTAATAATTATTTTATTCACATACATTGACAAATTTTTATTTATAATAAAACATCGCGTATATTGCAACATTCTTGTTATTAATAATAAAATTTATTTAAAAAACTTTCCCACAAGCTGTTAGTTGAAATATATAATTTGCATTGTATATTTTTTTTCAAGTATTTCTCCATATGTATTACTTAATTGTTACGATTCTGAATACCTACCCGTTGAAAGTGATGGAAAGGTCTCTGCTTTTCCACCAAGTCCCATGTATATAACAGCAAGAATCCCGAAAAATAAAGCAAGTACCACTACCAAAATTACAGACACCATATTGTGGTTATTTCGTATATCTTCCCTATTTGTAGATGATGGTTTAAACATTCTATTCACTGTATCTCGAGATCTGTCGGCGAATGATGTTGTATGCCTGGAACTGAAGAAGATACATTTATTTAACTCTATAATATAAATATAGCTTAATACAAATTGTATTTACAATACAATTACAGTTGATGAAACCAATATAACGAGGTCGTAAATTAAAGCGTTAAGTGGCAACAGTCATTAATATAATTATACTTCGGACTTTTTGATATCTCATAGAAGCATTTTAAACAACAAATCATTAATAAATTGATACATAATATTTTTGCCTACAGTTTTCTATTCTGATCTCAATATATCAATTCCATCAAGTATCTACATACCTTGAACTGGATGTTGGATATAACGATCTTAGGGAAGAAAAATGACCATTTGAATCTTTTTCTTTTAGATCTGGTAAATTTGATGTAAAACGCGATGATGGACCTAAACAATAATATGTAAAATAATGAAATAGAAACTCTCTAATATATACATATTGTATACTGATTATTTCAATTTAAAAGGACTTACTTTTTAAGCTAGATAAAGAAGAAGATGGTAAATTAGTAGACCTTGAACTAAGTCTCCTTGTAAATTCTGATAGGAATGGTGTTTCATAATTTGCCAAAATATCTCTTTGATTTGTGTCTGATTTCGTACACACATCTTCATTGATCGAGTGTATTGGAGAAATATTAGAATCAAAGAGTGGTTCACTATACTTATTATCTTTTATCGTATGAATAGATCTCGATTTTGAATCATAAGGTTTTAAACCTTGATCTTGATCAGAAACATTATGTTCATATGTTCTAGGCTCATTAAATTTTCCACTACTTGACAAATATTTAGGTGGAGAATATGATTTAGGTGGGGAGTATGACTTAATTAATGGGGAATATGGTTTAATTACTTCTTCAACAACATCTGAATCTGAACCAGTCTCCAAACCATCTGTTACACTTGATGTCTTACTAGTTTTCATATATTTTTTTGTAGTTTTTGTTATCGTACGAGTTGTGAATTGCGAAGAACTATCATAATCTGGCACTGTAGGATCCTTAAATTCAGGATGTGTTATTTTATCTTTAACTGGATTTTTTGATATGTTTACACCTGAGGATGCTGCTACTGCTGGTGGTGGCATAGGATTTGCTAAAGTTTGCCTTCTATTACTCACTGTAGTCTTCTTCTTTTTGCTAGTCGTTGTACTTGTGTCATCATCTGTATCCTCACTGCTGTACCTAAAATTTTATTATAAAACTCATAAGCTTAACCATTATCTCAAATAATGCATAACTATATAAGAATGCATGAACCTTTCATTGGAAAAATAATTGAGTAAAGGTAAACAAAAGTAATTACAAACTGAAAATATTCCATGTTTACTGACATTATTACATTACGACATTTAAATCAAAGATAATAGAAAAATTTAATGAAACAAATGATTTAAAGAAACATTGAGATATTGCAAAGATACTAAATAATAATAATAAATGGTAAATAATTGCAAGAATACAATAAACTAAAAGTACCTGGCAGCCAATGAATGTCGTGACCCTGTGCCGCCTCGAGTTTCCATGAGATTTTTTAGCTTCTTTAAGAGAATCTTTCTAGTGGTTTGTGTTACCGGGCCCACTGGATACCCGTACTCCATCAGTTTGCTACGCAATTCCGCATCGCTCAAGGCATCCACCGACATTTTGTTTACAGTCAAAAAGCGGCTTTTCTCAAATGAACCCGGTAGAAAATGTTGCCTCGTGCGCGAAGCTTTTGCTAGCTACTTCTATGAAGCGTAGTGACGAGTTTTGTCCAAGGGCAGTCGTGCAATTGGAAAATTCACACTATCACTAAACCACACGTGTCCCACTTCTCAGGATATCATGAATATTTCACCATGATACCAAAAAATGTTAGAAAATGATCTTAGTTACAACTAAAAAATGGCGCAATTTTCTAACGGTCGTGATCACGCGCATACTCGTTCAACACCATTTCACGCTACTCAACCCTGTCATCCATAGTCATAGAATAAAATTTATCAAGATAACCTTACTCGAAACTCACGGTTTGGTATAATTTTTTTCATTCAAATTTCTCTCGTTGAAAATCAATTTAACGTTAAAGCTGTTTTCTTTTTGCAATTTATTGTATAATTATTTTAAATAATAATGTAATGATTGAGTTTTCTATTCGTATGATTAATGGACAAAATATTGAAAATTTATTAATTCAGGAAAATTTTTCAATGATTTACATACACATCATTGATTTGTGATTTTTGGAACAGCATATTTCGAAATGTCAATGCTCATACGCTAATTATAGAACGCACATGTAATCGCGAATTACGCATAGGCTTTATTATGACAAAAGAAAAATAATACTATAAATAAATATTAATTGATGTTTATGGAATGTCATACTTTTAGAAATGTAACCAGAGAAGTGAAACTTAAATAGAGATCTTTATTCCACCTAATAAATATGTCGTCGGCGAGCGTTAGAATATAAGTCAGAATCATTAGTTTTGTAAAAGTGTACTTATATATCTAAAGTGCGATGTAAGATCAACTGTTGGATTTTGGATATATTATTAGAACCATATTATTAACTGTATTATTAGAACTGCAAGCAAAAGAAAACAATGTAGAATATATAAGTGTATTCTACATTGACAAAAATTTGACTTCTACTTTTTTGTGAGAAATATTATAACAAGTATTTTCTTTGGATATTTCGTATACTTTTGTATCTTTAATATATTATTTTATGTAATTCGTCACCTAAGTTAGAATTCAAGTTTGGATCATCAATGATTCATGCGCACATGCATTAATTTTGTTATATTTCTTAAATAGTTACAAAATTATAAAAATTATTGAAAATATACATCGTAATTGGTATTTCGTGATTTTGATTTTATTTCTAGCAAAAATGGAACGTCTAGCTTGGGTCACCAGAAACTCACATGATACAAAATACTTGTAGATTATAAATATTTTTTCAAAGGATAATTAGTATATTACTTTATCACTTAATATCGTAGTAAATACAAACCATTTTTTACATGAGTATAATCGGGAAAACCTTCAATACGGCCAAGAGCTATAACAACTGGGCTCTGATCATAGATGTATTTATGAGAAACTTCCCTTATTTTATCTGCTGTTACTTTCTGCAATATAAAAATATTATTCTGCAATAAAAATATAAATTATTTAGTACAATGTGTTCTACCTCGTATTCCACAACCCTATGTTCAACAGGTTCATAACATCCATGTCTATACACGTTTTCAACAATGTCAAAGAAACGATTTACTGGATCATTTAGTATTAGTAAATCTTTTGTAATGCATTGATGAACAGCTCGAGATACTTCTTTCTGGGTTATTGTTGTGCATAATTTCATCCACTCCTTTTGTAATGCACGAACCATATACTATATAAATGTTACAAATATATAAATTGTTAAAGATAAAGCTTTTTTTTCGCAATATTTAGGATATACCAAAAGAGTTGAATAGTCACAAACGAAATAACAGCCCCAAATACTAGTACTCTGTGCCCAATGATGAAAAAAGGATTTATACATATAACATAAGTCTGTATTGTATGCATAGTGGGCAATAAATGGTGCATTATGATTTGCTCCACCTAAAAATATTATTATGAATATTACATATTAAACTGTACAATAGTTAAATATAGATTATTAACTTACCATCTGACTTGTCCCAAGAACCTACAATTTCTTTAGCTACAGTAAGGGCAATGCAATCTTCACGTTCTCTATAACTTGATCCTTCAAATCCTATTACTGCATATCCCATTTCATTATCATCATCTCTTAATCGCATTTCAGCAGCTAAATTGCACATGAAATATTTATATAAAAATATAATGAAGTAATCAGAGAGAGTAGTAAAGTTTTTTTTACCTGTGAATCGATATTCAATTGGATCTTTACAAAATCGTTGTTTGTTAGAAACTCCAAATGATGATTTATAATCCTCAATATTACATCCAAAATGTTTACAAACAATTCTTTGTAATTCTTTTAAATAAATAGATCCAGTGCAGACCATCGTCATATAACATGTTTGAAATAAACGATTACGAAATTTAATTAAATTTTTTGTAGAAAATTTTCTGCAAATGTAACATTACGATTAATGATTAAAAATATATACGACATCTATTACATAACTTTTATAATTAAATATTGTTTTTGAATTTTCATACTTACTTTACTATGTTAGTTGCAGGGTATACACTAATACCAAGAGCAGTATCCTGATATGCAATAGTTGGTAAATAATCCATTATAATTTTTTCTCGATCTGATTCCATCTCAGAAAGTTTTTCTAAAATTACAATTTTTTCTTGTGTAACATCTTTATCACCTAAAATATCAAGATATAACATATTATTATATATTTTATAAAGTTCTTTCTCTTATATGTTACTAACTTACATATTACTCCATCCAAAATTACATTCGCAAATAACTGAATCAGTTTATCTATTTTACATGAAAGCACTGTTCCATAAAAAAGAAATATATCTCTCATAGCAAGAGCTGTAACTTTTCCACCAATTTCTTCTATCATGCATTCTATTTCTTCTTTGTTACTGCATTTTGTCCTCTGTGTTAAGTGTAGGAATTTAATATTAATTTTAATAAATTTTATAATATTTTTTACTTACTCTGAAAAATAAATGTTCTAGAAATATAGCGCTACCACGTTCTTCCAGTGTTTCATACATTGCACCAGCTGGAATGAAACATCCTATGGTGGTAGTGAAAGATTTTTTATGTTCACATATAAGACGCATGCCATTATTCAAATAACAAGATTCTGTTGAGCTTTCTATATCAAAATGTGTATTTAAAGCTTTAGACATTTTTCTAGAAATGCCTTTAAAGTCCTGTGTCTTATAACATTTACTTGAAATAGAAACAAATTCCTTAAAAATGAATTTGACATAGCATTATCTTTGTCAATATTTGTAAATGACTTAAAAAAGTTAATGTAACACATACTCTTTTTATATATTTATACATAGTACTGTCTTGAATCTGGAATAAATATTTTAAAAATGCTATTATTTTTACTTTGAATTGTCCATGCAAAACAATTCGCGTTATTATATTAAACAGAAACTGCAGTTTTACGCAGATAACAATTGAAGATATACATAAATATCTTATTTTTTTACTGTTCTTTATAATTTATAAGAAAACAAATAATTTATAAATTTGATGAAATAGAAATTTTATTACGTGCAATGACATCGTTAACAATATGAAAAAGAAATGGAATGATGTTGTACGATATAAAAATCAATAACACAACAGTTTTTTGTATATGGCTCTAATGCTTACATAATTTCAAATATAAAATAATACAACATACATATATAAAATAATAACAAGAAATGTATGTTTCATAAATGATGATCAATATACAAAATTTTGATTATGTTCATAAATAATTATTAATGAATCAATTTGTACACATGTACATACGAGAATTACTTAATCAATAATTTTTTAAAACATTACCATCACATACCTGTAGTCTATAACTTTTATTTATTTTTTTGTAATAAATAATCTTTATAATAAAAAATCGTTTTCTCAATAGTTTTTAAATATCCTAAATATATGATCTTTTTAAATTGAACAAACTCGATGTATGAATTTAAAAAGATGTATTAAAGTAAAAACTTATTTGGTTTCTACCATTTGTTCTTTTGCATTATCAGTACGGCACATAACTCTCTCTCGCTTTCTCTCTCTCTCTCTCTCATTGAATAATGTATTTAAAATACTTCATACATATATAGTGCCTTCATTTGATAATGAAATTTTATTACCATCAACGCAAAGCAATGTATCCGATTTGTTACATTAAAGATAGAAAATGCAATAATATTAGATTGCACACAAATATTTATATACAATATAATGGAATTGTAACACATGCGCGAATAAATATATTGAACACACATGGAAGTTGTAAAATTAAAATATAAACTTGAGATACTATTCTATGCTCCGCATCATAGAATTTGTTTATGATTGAAATTAATGAAAAATAAAAAATTGTTTATACTCCTAATCCTTACAATTATATTCATTTTTGCGGAAAATAGATTTATACAACAATAAAAGTATCGTGTTATCAAAGCCTCCAGAATGACTGTACTTCTCAAATGCTTGTGTGTGTTTCATCAAAAGAGGTAACTATTTTAACGTTCGGTCTTTGTGTCTTAAAAGTTTCAACACCTTGTCTTGTAACAGATGTGCCACTTACATCCAGATGTTCGAGACTCGATGCATTTAAAGCTAAATGTACGAGACTTGAGTTTGTAACATGTGGATAATTTCTGGAATACATAAAAAATTGTCATTTATTACTGTTAAAATTTGAATCAGAAGTTTTCTAATCTAATAGTACCTAACAACCAATGTTTTTAAATGAGGATTATTAAATATTCGTTTGTCTCCTTCTACAACTATAACTTCTTCTGCCAAATTATTGATTATACGATCACAAGTATCACTTCCAAGAGCACAAATTGCTCTGTCTGTTATTAGGCATCGTCCAAACATATAATTCTCCCAACGAAATCCATCTTCGACCAGGAACTAAAAGCGGAAAAAGATGCAAATTATAACAATTGTATATATGTCATTTAATTCTATTACTTTTTGCACGTTGTCATTATACCTACTTGTGCAAGATTTCTATCTTCATATACAGGATGTTGATTCAAAGGTTCTCTCTGCAAAGGTCGAGATTCTGAATCGGGCGATTCCATGTTTCTTAAACTGGAAGGACATTCCAGATAAAGATGTGTCAAAGTTTTAGTACAACTAAAACATCCAACTTCACTATCACCAAGTGCTGTATCTCGCAAATCAAGAATCTGAAATATATAATCAATTAATCATTTAATTTAATGATTTATTAAACATTAATAATAACAATACATAAGATTATTTACTTCTAATGTTTTGAATCCAAATCTTGTAGCTAAACTAGTGTAAGCAACGCATTCGCCTAAGCGATGGCACGAGTTTAGCCTTAATTCCTTTAACTTTGGCATCTTACTAATGACCAACAATGAATGTGGAGTAAACCATTCGCAATTACTTAAAATTAAACACTGAAAAATATGCAAATATTATAAAATGAATAATAATAAATTGTGTACAAATTAGTAAGAGCTCAAACAATGTAAAGCAGGAAAAAATAACAAAAATAATACACAAAATTATATGTAATCCACACCTGTGTTTGTATTGTTAGAATACTGATACCTAGGATAGAAGATTAGACTGATAGTTAGAATAGAAGATTGTGAAGAGTTATTTAAAAATTAATTCATCAAATAATTAGTAAGTAAAAGAATTTCTCAATTTTCAATTAATATAAGCAGTTATTTTGTAACTTATAGTTATTCATTTGTAATAAAAATCTATACAATAAAAGTAATTAAGTACATAAATGCTAAAAAGTTTTCGAAAATACGTGCAATTGAAAAGTGAGATTCTTACTGTTAAATTAGGCATATGGAAATTCATTTTGAAAAAATATGATTTATTACTACGCAAATGTTCCATTTTGCAGCCTTCTAATGAAAGTTTTTCTATGGTACTTGGAAAATCTGTAATTTGAATCTGTAAATAGAGAAAATATGTAATTTACAAAAGAATTTTTTAATTTCATCTGCCAAGATAAACAATAAAAATAGTTAAACTTACCTTGTCTGCATTAATACAATATTCCTCTATAATTAATTCTTTAAGTTGAGTACATGTAGCTTTAACTGAGTTGAGAAAGTAAGGACTAAGTCCTGCATCATTTTCACAATATAAATCACCACGCATAGCAAGACTTGTTGTTATAGGCTGTAGAAATTTTATATATTCTTTTAAATCATCTAATAATATAGGTGTTGCTCGAAAATCTACCCTTCTCCATAAAGTTTTATCTTGTGCTATTTGAGCTAGTCGTTGACAAGATCTAGAAACAGTAATAACATGTAATAAAAGAAGAAATATATATACATATATATATTTCTTTATTTAGTTTAATAAAACTTACAAACTTATTGCCATGAGATCTTTAGGATTCAAATATTTAAATATGTTCAATAGAACATCATCAGAGAAGTCTAATATATGTGGATGTATTATTATATCATTTGCCTTTTCATTTTCTTCAAATTTGATGCGTTTCATATCTTCTTCACTACTTGATGCTTTAGGAGATAAAGATCTACTGCGTTTCATTTTCATTTTCTTTTTACACCTGTATAACATAGTAAGTAGAATATTAAAATAAAATTTGAACATACCTTAACTTGAAGTAATGAAAATTTAAAATTTTTAAATATTCTATATAACTACTATTAATTTATAGTAAATCTAATCTAAAACAAATAAAGAAGATTTGTATTTTTCGCATAGTCATCATATAATCCAAATTGGTCAAGCTGTATATACGCTTTATTCAAAATAATTTATAAATATAAATAAATATATATGTACATAAAACAAATTGAACGATTATGTATCGGAAACACTTGATCTTCTAATGGTTCTAATTCTTCTTGCATCTTTTTAACAATTTTAAAAAATTGAAATTGTTTTCTGTTTTCAAATTGAAATTGACGTAAAAACACAAAGAAAGTTTTGTTCACAAAACAGTCTAATTCTGACTGCTGAATAAGCTCTGTTTCTTTGGCTGAAACCCAGAAATAGTGATAAAATTTCTGCCAACCATACGCCACTATGATCAGTGATCCTACATGACTTTTTTACATATTTTATAAATAAAAGTTAATATATTCAAAAACTTAAAACAATTTTTTATTACAAAAAAAATTATGAATAATTACAGAAATATGTTATTTTATAACAGTATATAGAATTTTATTTGTTAAAACAAAATGTTGCCAAATTGCATATTGGATATACAATATGAAAAATATTCATTTTAGATCAAAAACATTTTGTAAACATCAAATCAGAGTAAATGATGCTTAATCAAATTGAGAAATTCGTTCACCATAATGTTATGACAAAACTTTACATATGCTACGAAATTTTACTTTCAGGACTTTAATTCGTATCAATGGAATACTTTCTTTTTATAAACAAATCACACAAATTGTTGTACTATTGTCACAAATCAACAAGTAACAACATAACCTTACGTTTGAAATACTGTCACTATATTATTGATACTTACCAGATTATTACATGCAATTTTAAATAAAAATGATTATACTCGAAAAGATATCGTCATAAAAACTAATTGTCTTAACATAATGCACTTAATTTGTTTAATTTGTTGAAAAGTATATGTATATACAAAATGATGACTGCACACACACACTTTTCTGATCAAACTAAACAACTTCTTATAAACTTGACCTTAGTTTATTATAAAGATGTTTTTTTATGTAAGAACAAATTGAAAACAAATTTGCAAAAAAATATATGATGAAATATTAAAACGTATAATTGAAATTTTATATGCAATTCATACGGATCGGAAAAATTATAGAAAGCATTTAGTATGACTTAAAATGCTTTTTCCAAATCCTACGTTACGAATGAAAAAAAAGCGACTTTCTTAAATATCGAATTAATATTTTTTTTAACTTATTCCATATTTTTCAGTGTTACTTAACAACTTCTAATGCTCTTTTATTTGAACTAGTTCTAGAACAGATAATATACAGCATTCTTATTATTTTCTTAAATAATGAAATCTTAAAAATAATTATTTAATAAATAGCGCTTTTTCTTTATTGTTTCTGTGTTTTATATACATAACTTAGACTATACTTTGTAGATCTATGTATTAATTTACATAACTTAAAATAGCGCGCAGGATTAAAATTACATTGTGCATATTCAACGTTTTAATTTATTAACTTAAAAATCGTAATGTCCCTGTAAATAGAAATAAAAATCACGAAATTTAATTTAAATTTATATGGGAAGACTGGAGTGAATAATATACTAGTATCTTTTTAATATATTATAATATATTTAAATATAATATTAGTTTGAAAATATATACAATGTAAAATATAAAAATTAACAGTATAAATTTCAAAAATAATCATATCTGAACAAGTAATGTCATTTTGTTGCAAGTTGCACATAGAGCAGGGGGCTACTTAAAATCAAAGATTATCAATTTTATTTGTTTTTATAAATAGATCTGCAAAACAAATGATTCTCATGACTTCAATAATTAGGCACAAAGTATGCAATTAATAAAAGCACTGTATCTCTTTTTCTTTGGATTTAATATCTACTTTACAATACTTCAGTATGAATAAAGAGGTATTTTCTGCTTTGTGGAAAATACCATTTTCCTTAGGAACAGTGCACTAACAATTTTTCGTCTTACTCACTGGACCATGTTATATACAATGTCATTACTATAAATCTATGTACTTTGAATGTACATCTAGCACTAGCTGATATAGAAACACAGTCTTAAATTCATTACTTCTGCTTTGATATACATATATATATATACAAGACTTTATAATAAAATAAAGTCTGACCAGTAATTAAAATAAATCTTTTGTACTGTAGAAAGTTCATTTGTATCTTAAGACGTTTATTATGCAACAACAAAATTCTGTTATTGTTATGTTCAATCACGAATTCTGTGCTCACATTTAAATGAAGATTTTTGTTTATTTTCAGTAAATAATACGCATCAATATACTCTGTAAAAAATATGGTAGAAAATTGTGCGATCAAATCTTCTTCACTAATACTTGTTACATCAAACAGAGTGAAGAAAATGGTGCAGATAAATTAAATATCACTATAAACAACGATTTGGAGCAAATTATACATTTTTGGTAACCCACTATTATTGTGCAAAAGTACAAAATTTAATAAGTATATGGATGAAATATTAATAATATATACTGGGAACTTTTATTTGAAGATATAGTTGCCCCCTGTTTGATCTTATTATGTAAGAGACAAATTATAAGAAAGAAAAAAGAAAGAAATGGAAAGGTAACATAAATTAAGTAATAATGTATGCTAATTATATAGACAGATACAATGGAAGTAATGTGGCTTAAGAAATATAAATTCTCTTCATTCTTCTTGATTTTGGTCAATATATGCTGGAAATTTAGCAAGAATTTTAGACAATTATAATTTCCAATATACTTATTTCCAAAGTTTACTGTATGGCACGCTCTCATTTGTTAGAAAACAACGACTTTAAGGTCGTTGTATGTATTATAGTGCTATACAATATATGTATATATTGTATGCATACTTAACCAAAATCTTAACTGTAACAGAGCTAATCAGGTAGATCATACCTGAATTTACCTTACATTTATTTTCCTATTATTTATCCAATTTATATGTATATAATATAAATTTCTTTGGTCTTAGATTTTGTTTTGCATTCTAAGTTTACATACAAAATTATTTCATTGATTCTAATAATTATGTATATAACATATATATAACTAGAAAAGATATTGCACAAAGCAAAATATAAACAATAATATTTTTATAAAATTGATTTGATTGTTTATAATAAAAAAATCTAAATATTGATTACATCATTAACTATCGATGAGAAATTATACAACAAAAATGTTATACATATTTCTATGCTAATTCTATTAGTATAAGCAACTAAAATTCTGATTAGATATTGATTTAATATCTTCATTTCAAGCTAATGGAATTGAAAATATATCTCTAATCAGGTATTGGAACAACCTCATGACTATCTACGCACACATAAATTTTTTAACACACGATTTTTTCGAACATTAAATAACAGTGTGCATTCATACAAAACATAGCATGCATTTCATACATGTAATACTTTACTGGCAAAATATATACAATTTACTTTAAGTTAAGCTCATAAGCCACTGAAGATTCTACTTTCTGACCGATTGATTATTAGTATAATATAAATGATAAGTTATTTAACTTTTAATATGTTTAAAATAATAGTATTTAAATCCATCTTCTTGCCTTATTAAAGTACAAAAAATTTTCTTCTCGAGTAACAGCAGGTATAGTTTAAGAAAATATTTTAGCGCGTCATAAAAGTTCTCTTGCTCACATAACAACAATCTTGTTATCATTTGGCAAGAGAACATAATAGACACGCTTCCCCTTATCTCATTGAAACTCTTGTACATTATTATGATACTGGTTATTGAATGAACCATTTGGTTGCTCATTTCTTTCAATGACACTCTGCATTTCAACTGTTGATCCATTATTAGACTGACCATTGCTATTATTTAGATTCCCAGAGTTAGTAACATTACTTGTTACCATATTTATATTACTGGTAGCATTTGACTGTTGTGTTTGTTGCTGTTGTTGCTGTTGCTGCTGTTGATCACCATTTGCAGTATTCTGAGAAGAATTATTATTATACTTTGATCTATGCCTAAGTTTGTGAGTTGTAAGATATTGTTTTACAGAGAATGCTTTGTGACAAATATCACATTTGTATGGTAAAGGATCCTGACAATTTACACCATCTCCAATAGTTGAAGCATGAGTTGTTAAATGCATTAAATAATAATGCTTCACCACAAATGACTTCCCACAGGTTTCACAAATATATGGACCCGATACACCATGCGTTTTACGATGTTTGTGAAGATTGTCTTTTCTAGAAAAGCTTTTACCACACATTTCACATTCGTGCATTTTTTCACCTGTGTGAGATACAGAGTGTCTAACTAAATGTTCTTTGCGACTAAATGCCTTTGAACACGTAGTGCACACATAAGGACGTTCACCGGTATGTAGTTTCCTGTGTTGATAAAGATGTTCTTTTCGTTTGAATGGCTTACCACAAACATCACAACTAAATGAATTACTATTACTTTGTAAAGGATCTTCTTTGTTACTACTATTATCAGAAGTTTCATTTAAAAGGCTCTGAACAGAGCAACTATGAGTGTTCAATTGATTTATGGTAGTGAAAATTTTGCCACACTCTTTGCAAATGGCATTCCTATGAGTTTGTGAAATAACTTGAGGATTTACAGTAATTAAAGATGTTGGTTCAGGCCCTGATTTGATTCTTAAGAATTCAGAAATTTGTCCGATCGAGTTGCGAGATATTGTATCTTCTGACTTTGTATAATCTTTAAATTCTTTTGGCTCATCCCGTACAGTTTGTGCAACCAAAGGTGTTTCTTTAAATCCTAAATTTAAAAATACTTCTGGTGTAGCTTGTACAGTATAACCCTGTACATTTTGTGTTCCACTTTCATCTTTTTGAGTTTCAGACTGTACTTTCTGAATGATTTGTTGATTTTGCTTAGATTCAGGTTCTGCCTTCAAAATGATATTATTATTTTGATGTACTACCTGTCCTTGAGGTTCCTGCTTAATTGGAAACTCCTGTTGTGTAGCAATTTGCACCTGTTTTTCAATTTGTTGAAGCTGTCTATGTTGTTTTTCAAACTCTCTTTGTTGTCTTTGTAACTGCTGAATCTGTTGTGTTATTTGTGTCTGATTTTGTTGTTGTTGTTGCTGCTGCTGCTGCTGCTGACCAACTTGTGGTTGATTTTGTGACTGAGAAATTTGTCTTTGAGATTGTATTTGTTGATTTATTTGACCATGATTTTGAATTTGATTTTGCACTTGTTGAATTTGTGAGGTCGTAGTTTGTTGATCGTTAATTTGATTGTGTGCTTCATTTGATTGTTGAGGAGATACTTGCTGCGAAGTTTGTTGCTGATAGCTATAATGGGTTTCTGCTGTTGCTTCTACAACAGCAGCTGCCATACCTCCTGCTTGCATCTAAGATAAATATTAATATAAATTAGTAATAGTATCACATAAAAATAATTTTTAATATTTTCTCTGTTAACAAACCTGCATGGCACATTTGTATTGTTGAACTCTTGCTTGGACTCCACTGATAATTTGAATATTCGAGGCATTTATATTACTAACAACAACAGGTTGTTGATGCTGCATTTGCTGCTCATTATTAACTATTTGATTTCCAGTCGTTGTTGTTACTTTCTCTATTCCCTTTAACACTTCATTCTCAGGGGTTGTAGGTCTGTCCTTTTCTGTGCTTTTCACATAAACCTTACCCTCCTTTAGAAAATCTTCTGAGAACCGCAGTGAAGTAAAATAAGATTCTAACATACCCTCTGCGCTCACAACTGTTTCTCTGAATTCAATAAAATTTTCTAATTTCTTTACACATTCGTGGCAAACAATTTTTGGCAAGGAATCTTCCTCCAAAACCTTAAAGTTCAAATTAAATACTAATTATATAAACCATCCATATCCTTTCATACCTAATCAGATTATATTATTAAATAAAGAAAGAATTACAATGACCATATAGATATATCAATAAGAAATTATCTGTTTTATCAATTGAAATTTTTCAAAACCATGTCTGGGTCAAAATGAAAGTGTACAAAAATCTCACTTGTATAGGCAAGTACGTCTGAATCTTTGTTTGAAGTTGCAATCTACGTCCTTCTTCCCGGAAAATATTCATTTTGGTTCCTTCGCTGCTAGTACACAATCTGCACAGTTCGTAATAATTCACTCTTCGATATCCAGACATTGTTTTCCCGCGGAAAACTAAATAACGCGACCTTAAAAAAATCGCGGACAGCTTTATTTCCGAAGGAATACACACGTAACAATGATCACTGTTCCCCTATCATCATTGACGATCCTATTTTGCATATAAAATACGATTCTATTTGATATCGCATTTCTGAGACTACGTGAATTGTACCCGTGGCCATTTGCAGCTTGTGTGATTATAGCGACAACGAAGTATAATAAAACGCGCTAAAAATTTAAATTCCTAACTAAAACGTGTATAAACATACACAAATTTAAAAACATATGATAATTTTTAATTATAATGTATATCATTACAAATTGTCTTGCGTGTGATTTTATGATGGCTGTACAATAAAATACAATAAATGTTCATTTTAGAGTGCTCGTATTTATATTTATCATACACTTGTAGTCTTAAATTGTTTGAAATTTGAGTGTTAATATAATACATGAAATGATAAAGAAAAGTTAAGAATATAAATACAACACAAATATGATATGGATATGTATTATTTATATAAAAAATATAACATAAATACGATATGTAAGAAATAAAATGAAACAATAAGTAAAGAGTATTTTTTTATATTTTAGCAATAAAATATTATGACTATATATCCATATATATTTTTACTTACAATTTGACACATGATTTGACACAATAATTCATCTGAAATACAAAATAAGTAGAAAATAAAGGATATTGTGTATAAAATAATAAGTAAAGAATGTTTACCATCTCGTATGAAGTAGAATATTATAACTATATACCTATATGTTTGTGCTTTGTTTACTTGATGCAATAGTTCATCTAAAATACAAAATAATAAATATTGAAAAAAGCTTGTTTGTATTATATTTTAAAATCTTTTTATCGTTATATATAGTTAAAAAGATAATGATTTCCCTAAATGCTCGCACGAAATATAATCTTCTGTTAAAAAATATAATCTTTATTATAAAAAGTATAATCTTTATAATCCTTTTGATTGCCATATGTGATTAAAAAATGTTATGATTTCGCCAAATATTCGTACCAAATACACATATAACGATGCGTGTAACAATAGTTGGTGATTTGCGAGGTCCAATCTGATTTAAGAGCGAGAATATATCGAATGAGGAAACGTGGAACATTGAACCGGATAGATAAAAATGTCATCACCAACTGGTGGAGTTTCCTGTGTAGGATAGTATCAGGAATAGCTTTTGGAAGGTGATGATTGATCAATTATAATTCCACGGATTTCACGTTATTGTGTGCATTCAATTTGTAAAAAGAATGTTTGAAAGTGAGATACATTGAAGGTAAATTATGAAAGAGAAACTATCGATCGAGAAAGAACGTGGTAAGAAATTAGTACGATAGTACGAGGATCCTAACCTTGTTGAAAATGAAGTCTGGCACTGTGAACAAACATAGAGGTTCTACGCTTTTAAAAACGGAAGAAAACGAACAAGTCTATCAATTGATAGGAAATCGGTGTCAGGTAAAAACTACTTTAACGAAAATTTGCACCTGCGAACATCATAACTGTCATTATAGTACTATGATTATGACCTAAATTTTATCTGTCGATCGACAGATATAGATAAACGCGTTCTGTCAACTTCATTTTTATGGTATTTGTAAATAATCTCGTCATCGCTGATATTCGAATTAAACATTACTTCCGTTTGTGATATATTTAACAGTGCAGAAAAGAATGTTCAATGTTAAAGATATTTTATTAATTGTTTTGTGTGAAAGCAGCACTGGTTTTATATATTTTTTGCTTAAACTTGCTGTGAGAATAAACTCATATGCTTAAAATTACGTATTAATCATGAATGAGTCAAATGATGCATCGAAAGAATAGTAATTATGCAAAAATTTTCCACAATATAATTATATACTTGTTTTCCAGTTGTTGTTGCAATCTTTGTGCTTTCTCATATTGTTTATGAATATTTTATGTTATTTATATTTAATTAATATAATGTTAACATAAGAATTAATTGTTCAATGAGTAATATAATACTAGAAGAAATAAATAATTTTTTATGCCTTGCAGTGTTTAGCAGCTGGAGTTATTCAATTATATTTGACTGAACCACCTTTACACAAAGAATGGATAAAGAAAACTACAGGTATTATAACATTGATAAGGGATAATCCTAGACGTAGTTTTTTCCTTCGTTTATATTGCTTACAAAGGAAAGCAATGTTATGGGAGCATGAAGTATATAATGCAATGGACTATAAAGCACCAATGAGTTACTTCCATACATTTGAAGCAGAGGATTGTATGACTGCTTTTAATTTTGCAAGTGAAACAGATGCTGTTACATTAAGGTAAGTTGTATTAGGATATGAAATAAAAATATCAAATAAAGTGTTATATATTCTTTTCTGAATTTAATTTTGAAAAATTACTTGGTTTTAGAAACATTCTTCTTGATAAGTTGAATGCCAAACGTCAGAAAAGGCAACAAAGACGCTCTAAGGTAGAAGGAGAAACTCAGCATGGTGCAACATTGCCATGGAGAAATCAAAGCAACGCATCACCTGTTGCATTTAGTACAGGATCAACTTCTAATTTATTAAATGGAACCCCAACTACAATTGGTGTCAATAGGAGTGCTTCTAGTAGTTCTATGTACAAAAGTAAAAAGAAAAAACGAGAGAAAACCAAGAAAAGATTAACGAAAGATGACATTGGTCCTCCATCCAATTTTAGGTTGGGAGTTTACTAATTTGTCCCATTTATGCTTGTGCCTATTGTGCCCACTTATAATTTTGGTTACATTTTACAAATATATGTTTATATTTATTTTAATATTTTTAGACACGTTACACACTTGTCATGGAATACTAGTAGCAAAGAATTGGAATTAGACAAAGTCGATCCACATTTAAAAATATTTCTTGATATAGTTGGTGTGTCGGAACATCAATTCAGAAATCAAGACACGCGTGATTTTATTTACGATTTTATTGAAAAAAATGGTGGGATGAATGCCATTAGGGAAGATATATCTTCATCTGCCCCGAAAACTAATGCACTACAACAATTGCAACAACAACAACAACATCAGCAACAATCTCCAGCTGCGCCTCAAAGACAGGAATATCCCCCTCCAGTTCCAGCAAGAACAATAACAGTTTGTTTATTTTTCTCTATAATATTACATGTCTATATAAAATAAGCAGTCTTTATGAAGTACGTTTTCGAACATTTTTGCAGCATCAAACACGAAGTGCTCCACCACTACCTCCAAATCGAATTAATGCACCTTCAACACCGCCAAGTGTACCACCTAGTGCACCACCTAGTGCACCACCTAGTGCACCACCAGTTCATAGAACATTACCATCTCGACCGCCACCACCTTCTTTAACTTTCGCACCATCACTACCACCACCTCCACCTCCGCCTCCTCCTCCTCCACCACCTCCACCAGCTCCAACTCCTGCTCCAGCTCCAGCTCCGCGTTCTAGAAGTAATTTAACTACACCTGTTCCACCTCCTCCACCATTACCAAGTACTGATGATGGAACAGTCAACGCAAGTGCTATCAATAATAATAATACTACTAGTAATGACAATAATAATGGGGATATCGCTGATCTAAGGTCAACGCTTATGGAATCCATAAGGAGTGGTACTAGACTTCGAGTTAGTATTAAAATGAAAAATTTATAATCACAAAGTCGAAATTGTATAACTGATTTTGATGATTATATATTATCTTTCTGTTACAGAAAATTGATAAATCTGAAGTAAAACAAAGTCCCCCTCCTCCGGATTCAAGGAATGCTTTGTTAGAAGAAATTCGTCGTCAAGAATTTGTGTTAAGGCCCGTTTCGAACGAAGTAAAAAATGAACGAAGTAAACCAGCGTTTCAAGGAGGATTAGCTAGTGCTTTATCAAGAGCTCTTGCCGAGCGATCAAGTGCAATCCATAGTGAAAGTGATGATTCGACTAGTGAAACCAGTGATGATGATGATGACTGGGATGATTAACTCAGGTCAGAAAGAATTAACACATAGGATTATGAGATGTAATCTGAATGATACCTTGTTAATAAAGATATGAAATATTGTTTCAGATGAAGCATATGACTCGAGGAATAAAATAATGTATCACTGTGATAAATCTGCTATCAATAAACATGTAAACAGATTAGCTACTTTAAATGTATAATATAATGATTTTGAATTTGATATCCAAAGAAGAATGAAAATCACATGTAAATGTTCCGAAAAAGGAAATCACATAATGTGTTATCAGGAAGTAAGGCATATTTACATGGATAGGGCAGGTAAGGGCAGAATAAAGGTTCTGGTATAATTTCAAAAGAATTGTGACATGCAATTATCTGGTCTGAAGGAGAAAAGAAGATATTATATAAAGCAAATACGATGTTATATAACACAACAGGCATAAAAATATCAATTTTTCGTTTACTAGTATTTATTCGTTTAACTGAGGATCAGCATTTGCCAAATAAAATGAATACCATGGAAACGATTACACCTATTCAAGCTGTTTCAATAAATATTATAAGAAATATAATAATAATACAGTTAAGTAAAAACTAGCGTAATTCTGTAGTGCAGTTAACAATATTACAAATTCCATGTAAATTTGTACTATTACTTCAAAAGTTAGTACACTTCCTGTATGATGATTACGAAATTTGCCTTAGTTTGTCCTGCCCAATTCGTGTAACTCAAAATACATATAATTTTAAGTTAGCGACCGATAGTCCAAGATGCACATTTACGGTGGAACAAAACTGTAAACGTAAAATAGATTTTCAAATTAATTGGAGTTGATCTATCAATCAGAATAGAACAAGGAAATAAAAGTATTAAACACATTACAATTTTTCTAACTTAATACTCGAAGAGATTGCAATAATTTCGATACTAAACTGTATACAAAAGATACATCGAAACTATGTTAATTCATAGGAACTTCACCTAAAATCTAAAAAAAAAAAAAAAAGAAAGAAAAAAAGAAACGTATAGTTAATGTATCTATATGTATTATTGTACAGATCGACTTTTAAGAATTTAAGCTTTTATCTATTATAAAATTAATCGTATTACGCATGTTAAGGTCGACTTATATACCTGACGTTTCAAAACTGGAAATCGAGCCTTGTAAAAGTATACATAAGTTACATTTAAATTCATCAGTATGCTAAATCTTTGTTAAAGAAACGATCTTCTCTTTTTTTACTGTTTTGTTTATAGACTTGGAAACTCGTTTGAGGTATTTAAATAACGGCCTTGTATCTAGTCGCCTACGATGCTAAAACAGGTGCCCTGAACTGATGTAAATTATAATATCTTAAAGGAGTTTCTAGAGTCTTTAAATATCCCGATAGATTAAGGGATGATAATTTTTAATACTTTATTACACTAATCTTTTTTACGTTTTTTTTTATCCATTAACTTATTGTGTCAGTTCTAATATCTGTCGGCCTCTGTATTAAGAGAGGAAGTCATGAGAATGGTGTTTTACAATATACAAACGAATTAAATGAACTTCCTTACTTCATCATGAAGTATGAGCAGTCCTGCATTGTTGGACAATATAATTCATTCGTTCAATTAAAAAAAGAAAGCAGCGCATCAAACGACTCTTCTTAGATTTATCCTATTAAAGTACGTAGACGTAAGGTTACGATTAACGATGTAGTAAGAATTGTATATTTTCACGTGTGTGATATAGGTGTCGAGACCACAGGATTGAAGCGGAAACAGAGAAATTGTCTATGGGAGTGTATGAAGCACAAGATAAAAAGTTTTATGCCACTATGGAGAAATCCTAGTCACACAGAAATGAGAAAAAAGGAATATGTTAATTATTAGTTATTGTATTTTATTATATTCTATGCAATATTATTGTAACGTAAACGCTGTTCGACGTCCGAACTTCTCTTTCGATTGACTAGAAAAATCATAGTTGCAGGATTTTTTGCTTCGATTACTGTCGAATATATGAAAATACCGACACGAGAGCGTAATTAAGAGAAAGAGGGGATCTACGCTATATTTGTTAACTAGGATAAAGGGAAAGTAGCGAGAGATGTTAAAACAAAAGACTTGTTACATATGATAAGCTAATAAGATTGTATGAAGAATGGGAGAATTACAAAATTTTACTTTGAACGCATTATATAGAAGTATTGTTGCATTTAAGAAGAAAAAGAAAAGAGAAAAAGAGCTATTAATGGGCATGTATCTTTGTCCAGTTTTAAGAAGTAAATTGTTCTTCTATTGAATGTACATATAACATAGTACATGTTACAAATCGTATTCGGTTTGTGTTGTGACTACCAAATATCAAAAACTATAAAAAAACGAACATATAACAAATATTAATTTACTTTAACATGCAACTTCCTCTTCTACTGTATTATTTTTTGTATTAACTAAAGAAGAAATAGACTCATATATAATTTATAGCGCAAATTTTATGAACTAATGCAGAATGAATGTTTCTTCTTTGTTATTGTGGAAGAACAAAAAAGAAAAAAGATTCATCTACAGAGATGATAGGGTTCGTGATAGCAGAAACCTAAATCTGTTATGTGTACATAGTTTTAAAAGGAACGTTGAATATACGTTAAAATAATGTTTATACTATTTATTTAACAGTCAGCTTTTATATATACTGGAAATTAGGTTTAAGTAGATCAGATATGTATATCGGTCTAACTAAATATTTTTGCTATGAATATGATGAGATAAATAAAATATGCGTGTGGAATTTGCGATTAAAAAAGAACCGGAAGTAAATATTCAAATTTTTTCGTTAAATTTGTAACGATAATTACCCATTATTAATTACTTCGTTTGTGAGATTCGAATGTTATAACTGTATTCAAATATACAAGAAAACATATCAAAATTTTGAAAAATATTAAATGATGATTTTGTATAGAAGCAAATATTTTGTAAAAAAAGAAAGAAAGAAATACCTTTGATATGGGACTAAAATTATATCCGAATTGATTGCATTAAACTAATAAAAGACCAACTTTCCAAATCTTAGAAGAAAGTAGCTTCTTCGTAAAATTGTAATTTCTAAAAAAAAGATATGTATCATGCCATTTATGTAACTGAAATTGTTGACTTTATCGATAAATGTTTAAATACAAATATATCAATAGACACGAAAGAGAAAGGAATAGACGTAGAATGTTGTAACTTATTCGTTAATAACTTAGTCGTTTACGAAAGATGTTGAAGCAAAAGACTGTTAGATAAAGTAATTTCCTGAAAATTTGCACGTTGCATCACTTGTTAACTAGATACTTTTAACATAAACGTTAACGCAATCCACAGCTCTTACCTACTAAAATAGACAATCATGCATCATGAAGTAAAAGATAACATCTGATTCTTTCTTTTTAAAAAAGTATCAAATTATTTATTTATCAATTACTTATTTATAACATGATTACATAATATATTTAAATAGAAACAGAAAGTATATTTTAATAGAGGATAGAACATTCGAATATAGAAGAAATTTATCTCTAACAATAATATTATAAATTAATACATTTGATACATCAATTTCAGATATCTTATTATCAGTTATTCATATACAAAGATAAAAGAATAAGAGAGAGCTATCTGTTTTCACAAAGATCAATATAAAATACTTCTTTACATTACATTACTGTTAATTATCATTTCTTAACAGCGGTAATGTGGTAGGAACAGGAACAGATATACTAAACGCGGCAATAAATACGTTGATGATAGTTATTAGAAAAACTCCAACTACCACGTAATTATTAATTTTTCGTGCCTGTCGTGATTTCGATTGTCCTTTTATGTCAAATCGACCTTTGAAAATCAAACTGACGCCTACGGCCACCTAAAATTTGATAGCATCTTTCTCATCAAACATACTCTTCTATAAAACAGAAAAAATAATATTCTATACTCGTTCGTATCTGTATCATATTAGTTTGTTGCAATTCGTTATCCATTAAAATTTAGAGAAGGTAGTAGAAAGAAACATTGCGTTAATCTGATGGAGTATTATACCTGGAGAAGGAGACTGATAATGATTAAACTCAGAATCAGAAAAAAAGTGGGGCTCTCTCGCTGATATTCAATCAGGTATCTTAATTGATTTGCATTGGCGGTGATTAGGGCAACATCCATCATACCTTGTGCTACAGTCTTTTTCGCGGCATATGTATTTGATTGTTTGTATGCTTGAGACTTTTTGTCCGTCGTGTCGATGGAGATAACATCTTTCACTACCACTTCTTCCACCACCTCCAATTTATTTTCTTTCTCTTTTTCATCCATACCTTCTCTTTTACATTAATTCCACCTTTCTCTTCTTTCTTCGCTCGAACACACAATGCCTTTGTTATTTTCAATCTTTGGTCCGAGATAACTCATCGATACATAAATAACATTTATTTCTTAAATCCAATAGATATCTGAGGATCAATTACACATTTATCACTATATCTTGTCTTTTATTCTTAATATTATCAGTTATTGAACCAAATTAGTGTTATTTCGTTACTGGGTCAAAATTGGACACTTTATCAAGGAGAATATAAACGTGACAAAGTGTTCTATTACAGTACTGGAACTAAAATTCTGTTCTTCTATGATTCAAATAGTCGTCAACAAATGATTGTCATCCGGAGCTAGCAACGTCGCATGCACATTGTGATCGCTTAATCATCAATGCCGAGAATGAAGAATGCTTTGTTCAAACAGGCTCTTGTGAGAAATATCTTACAATGTAAGTTTCTCCTTATACGAATTTCTTTCCTACATTTTAATGAAATTTTGACAGAATTATAGGATTATCGATCCTATCGGTATACAACAACATCAACATACATCAACAACGGTAATAGAGAAAACTTGGAGATTTGTGTACTTACCCGGAAAGGTGATCAAAAAGTTGCTGATAGCATTGAATAGGTTCTAATTTATCGGAGGTATCGTTGGGAGTGAAGCCAGTGCAAGAATAACGATAACTATTATCGTGTTGTATATTAAACTCGACGTGAAGCTCGACGCGGTTTTAATGAAACCACATGTGACGCTTGTCAGAAGAGAAATGTTTAAGGACAATGGTTGTATATACTCAATGGGTTTATCAATCGAGGCATCGTAATTATGTTAGCTGTTCTATCACGAGCTTATCATCGAAGACTTATTCGAAGGACAAAAAAAGATAGGTAGGAATAATCACGAAGAATTTCTGTTATTATTTCCATGTTGATTGTTGTGTGACTGATTAATTTATATTCAAGAGATTTTATAATTACGAAAACATTTCATCAAATGCTATAAATAGAGGAGTTGTAGTAAGTTCATTTAACTAGGTATTTAGGTGTAATTAGCAGGAAGTTTCTTTTCGATTTTCAATTGCATTGTTTGGCCGATTGCAACTCCTTTAATTGATTGCATTTTAACTCTAATAGAGAATGAGTCATCAATTACGATTAAGTTTTTTTTATGTGAAGCGAAAAGAAAATATAGAAATTAGAGATAATACTGATTAACTTTAATAATAAACACAAGAACTACAAGGCGAAATATCGTTGCCATTACTAATGACAGAAACATATCATGCCTTTGCTATTGTTTTATTCAATATTTACTTCATGCAATCTATTTCTGTGCATATATATATTATTTAAGAACGATTATGTGAGTGATCTTCCTCGTAAGTATAATCGATAAACTTTCAGACATTTCTCGACGAAGATTTCGAAGTTTCACATTTTTTTCGAGACAACAATTTGTACAAGGGGAACGTGTTGTAATTGTTTGAATAAGCCACTATGCAGCTGACACCCGCGTTATTTGTAACGTGTACACAATTGATTAGCACGAAGATTAAATAAATCTTGATTTTATCGATGACACAGTGACTGCAGTATTTCATTTATATTTAATATACAAAAAGTGAAGATTGACAATTGACAGTGACGATCATTAGCTGTATTTATATGGACAAGATTGTGTATCGATCCAGGGTTTCATGATTTAGGTGTATCGATACAATCGGTCAGTATTGATAAATGAATGTATGCAAAGAACATAGAAGTTTGTAACTAAAAAAAAGGAAGAATGTTTATTATATGTTAAATATTTAATTGATAAATGTTGATTTTTTAATAAAATATTTGTTATACCAAGGATGTGAACATTTAACAGGCGAAAATATATCTATTATGTATCAAATATTTTTTATCAAGATATTCACTATACCAAGGATGTGAAAATGTAACAAGGGAAGAGATATGTACAATGATACATAGTTGTATCACTTGTTCAATGTATTTTTGACAAATACATATTTACCTTGATTTCTAGTAGCATATTTATCGTATATACATTATTCTAGACGCAGTCTATTTAACGTATGTAAAACCATTACAATCAGCCGAACTCTTCTTGGGTAAAGGATCGCAATCTATAGCAAATAGCCTTGAATAAGTATTGAAAAAAAATTATTATAAAAAAAACAAAGAACAATATATCGATTTCGTGAGAAAAAGTAATAATCAAACTTATATAATGTAAGAGCACTTGGTGCAGGTGAAAGCTGGATGGGAAAAGAGTAAATTCGCCATGTACGCCGGAGATGAGGACATCCACACTGCGAACGAGCGTCGACTTTCGGTACATGCACAGTATCGGTGCATGTTTTTTTCAAACATTTTTATCAAACGGAAGTGGTTATGTACAACTATGCACCTATCTATATAATAATCGTGGAATTAATTCTGACATACTTATCTGTTCTACTTATTAAAAATTCGTCAAGGATACTTATAACAACAGAATTTTTCCTTCTTACTCTTTATAACGACAATTTTGGTGAAATATCAATTTCATCATAATGACAGCCCTAAAATAAAATTATAATTGTTGCAAATTGTTATAATTATAAATGTTGCAAAGAAATTACACACTGGAAAGGGCCGAAATGATCAGACGGTAACGGACACGAAATTATAGCTTCGGAAGTCCATAGACATACTTATAAAGACAGTGACGAAACTCGTTCAGGTATGAAAGTTCAAATTACGTCGTCAGAAGGGAAACTGTAATTCGAGCTTATGACGTGTACAGTTTCTCGTCGATCGAATCGAGAATGTCACGGAGATTATTATTCCCGCACTCACTTGTAACGTGCCCAGCCAGTAAAATGGAGTCAATGGTAAATGTAGTGTTTGCAAAAAGTACACACCATTGTATTTATTATAGCATTTATACTAATTAAGACCAAATATATTAAATTTCCTAGTACTAATATCTAGTAGTAGTTTCACATGACTTGAAAATGTGATACTATGAAAATGAAATATGTATAGAACTTAATAAAAAAACTTTATGGGAAAAAAGAGTATTATATAGCCACTATATGTTATGCTTAACTTGAAAACTGATATTAAATTTGCAATTAGAAATAAATTGAAATTAATTTAAAATAAACACAAATATAAGAATGAAATAAAAATATATCTTTGTTAATAGAAGTTGATGGAAGCATGGTACGCGAAAGCGGGACATGGAGAGGTTGCAAGAAATACGAAGTCAAGCGTGCCTTAGGGCAATGATGCAATAACGGCGAATCCCTTCCAAATTGATCGACGTTCTTTGACCAACAAACTGGATTTTCCTGAAATAATAGAGAACGGCATGTACGCGACAGAGACCTTGTCGGTGAGCTGTAAACATACTTTCAACACTATTGTTTTAATACTTGTCGAAGTGAATAACATGCAAATATAAAAAACAAATTTAGTTGAAATATCAGAAAAATGTCAGAAGAGAAAAGAATTTTTCTCTCAATTTACATATTCGATACTTGCATGTTGTAATTCTTCATTTCAAGCTAAGTTTCTCTTTTGGTCTTCATTAACAGCGATTCAATTGAGTCGCCTTTGCGATGATTTGACCATTTATAGCAGCGAGGAATTCGGTTTCGTGAATATGTTTGGTGCCTCGGTAACACAATCATGATTGTATTTATTTTCACGAATGAAAAATTGGTATTCTACTTGGAAATATTTGTAATTCTACTAATTTTGCTGGTTAAATTACTCGGTTATACGGTGACGTCCAAAAGTTTTAGATCAGATAGATTTCCCACGGTATCTTAACGAATTTTAAAGAATATTATGCAACTATGTAATAGTTTTGTATATGTATTATACTACATATTTTCTTTTACTTATCATACTATTATACTCGATACTGCTTAAAATTCTTTTATTTTTCGTTTCTCGAATATAAAGTAAAAAATTTTCCTGGCTGGAAATTTTGGCACACTACCATATATCCATGATATTCCATATTTAATGAGTTTCATGACTACTTTTTGAGAGGAATTCCGTGTACCTATAACAAGGATCTCCAGGAAGATAAAAAAAGCTTGTTTTCCTCGGACAATGTTTTAAATACTAACTTTGTTGAGTGCTAAACATGCTTGAGATGAATAACAGGAAATATGCAAACGCTTTAACATCTGTTGGCAGCGGATATGGTTTACTATCTCGTACGGAAAAGACTTGATAGTCAAAATATAAAAAACAAATTATTAGATAATATTCTCGATTTTCCATTTATATAATCAATTTTTACTAAATTTCATTTAGAGAAACTTATCGCTTTACCGTAAAAGTCGTTGCTCTGTCATAATCATTGTGAGTGTCCCTTTGCGAATTGATATTTAGACAATTACAAATCGTAAAATAGGAAATTTCATTCACTGAAGTATTCAATTTCTCATTCTATATATATTTTTCAGTGAAAAGTTTGAGGAAGACATGGTACAAGTTCAGAATTTCAGCAGCAGCGCTAAATAGTACAAAGTAAGAGATGTGACCAGTACATCGGCACTGACAGAATAAATTAGTTCGAACTTAGTTACAACAAACTAATTCTATCGAAAAAATGAAAGTGAAGGGAAGACTATACACTATTTAATAGATAAAAAATAATTCAAAAATAGAACACGGGAAATATTGAAAAGCTGTCTGCTTTTTTCAAATTCTGCTAATTTCCGTTCGACTGTTTCAGGACCTCACAATATGTCACCGCTACGCCAGCATTGAGTATTGCGCAAAGAACTCCTTTTCCAATCCATTAGTGACGAATTACTCGAGACGATAAATGAAGTCAGCCAACTTATCGGTTGTCCTGTGACACTGATCAGAAACTAGACCGGAAGCACGTGTTACAATCGCAAATAATGTTGGTCGAGAAGATAGGTTATGCGGCGATTATATATTGGGGCTACAGACTTTCCCGTGATGTAATATACCGAATATACAAGAACTTTTTCTCAGTATCTGTAGTTGATTTATGTTCAATGGGTAAGTGGGCAGTAGTCACAGGATGTTCTCATGGAATTGGAAGAGCGTACGCGGAAGCATTAGCGAGGATGGGTTTGAACGTGATCCTGGTCAGTCCTGATACGGAGAATTTAAAATCTATCGCGAGTAATATCGAGGCGATGTACAATGTGAAGACAAAAGTAATTAAGCTGGATCTGTCGGAAGGTCTGGAGACGTACAACGTGATAGAAAAAGAAATGTTCGGCTTGGAGATCGGCGTGTTGATAAATAATCTCGGCATGTCATATCCGCATCCGGAATATTTCCTGGATCTTCCTCACAAAGAGAAGATCTACATGAGTATCGTTCATTGTAACATAGTCGTTGTAACGAATATGTGTCGAATCCTATTACCACAAATGGTTGTTAGAGGAAAAGGAGTCATAGTGAACGTAGCCTCAATGGTGGCTGTGTTGCCGAGTCCTTTATTGACAGTGTTCGCTGCAACAAAGGCATACATTGTCAAATTTAGCAGAGACTTACAGATAGAATATGGAAAACAAGGTGTAATCGTGCAGTGCTTGTTACCAGGCACGGTGACAAATCATACGACAGAGTCACCGCGATCAGGATGGCTAGTTCCTACACCTGAAAAATACGTTCAGAGTGCGATCAGGACTATAGGCAAAGAAAATGTAACCACCGGATTCCTGCAACATTCTATTTTGATTGGAATAATCAAATTTATTTACCGAATATCGCCGAGTTCCATCATCGTTTGGATGATCAATATTATGGAAGGAAATCGGAATAACGCGCTTCGACGATATGTCGGATGACTTTGTAGAAATATACGGAGATTTATTTAAGGGAAATGTTTTCTTATTTTCCTTTCTTTTATATTATAGAATAATGGTAAATTCTAGATATAATTAAACCTTACAGTTAGTGTGGAAGAAGATATTGTTCCTTTCAAAACTTTTTAAGATAACTTGAATTTAAATTTAAATAAGAAACCGGAAATGGACAGTGCGCTTCGGTACATGATCGAGACCAAAATTGGATTCTTAGCATGATTATATATTTATGTGTGGCATATAAAATGTTAGAAACTAGTAGTTATTCACCTGAAAAATAACGAAAAATTGTAAAAGTGCGTTTAAATTTAAAAATATGAGTGTGGTTATGACTCACTTGTTGATATGCTTTGATTTTATGACTTGGAGAAAAAATGGATAAAACGTATATTGTAATTATTTTAAAAATTTCTTTGAACCATATTATACATTATGCATATTATGGAACTATTCACCCTGAATATTTTTAATCTATACTCAGTCGGTAACGTTGACACGAAAGTAAAAAGTTTTATTTTCATGTTTCGATATCTCGAATGCTACATTACGATTATAGTTGTAAACATAATTGTGTCCTAAACTTTTCTCTTTCTTTGTGCATTACAAATAATATTTTACTGGAAAATCTAATTCTTAAAAACAATTTGAGAGGCAGGTTTGTTGATAAGTGATATATGTATATTTTTAGAATGATGCGTCAAATACTTACGTTTTCAGTATGTTTCTAAAAAATCTTTCTCCATTATGATTATATAGAATGTAGTATTTGTAGAAGATATTTATTTGGATTTTTTTATGTAATAAACATATTAATCTGTATTTGAGAAGTATTACTCTCATTTAACAAAAAATATATTTTTTAACCTTGTTACTAGGTACACCGGTAATTTTTTTAATATGATATTTAATAAACAATATTTATTTTATACATGTAAAAAATCTTCTTTCTCGCGAGCTAACTTAAAAAATTAAAATTATTGATTGGTAAAATATTGGACTACAAAATTTTTCCTAGGCAGGTGTCACATATAAAATAAGCAGAGAAAAATCGCTTGGCACAACATATATTAATATAATTAATCGATTTAAGCACTTAATTTGTGCCAAAATGGATAATCGACATTATGATAATCCATTTGATGATTATCCTAATGTACTTTCAGCAAATGTTGTGAACGCAACTACTAATGAGGTAATTATTGTTCAATATATATATATACATTATTCAATAATTAGATAGTAAATTATTATAAGCATATAAATATAAATTATTTACAAGCATATGTGTATGTATGGAACTTAAAGAGATTGATGCTTGTTAGATCAATGAAGACTATAAAGAAACAGTAAAAATATATATAAAAAGATTAATAGATCGATTGAAAGAAAAGAAAAACCATTGGACTTATAACGATGATTATTCCATATATACTGGATCAGCAGGGATTGCGTACATGTTTTACAAATATGGAAAGTGCTTTAATGAACCAGTTTACATTGATGTATGAATCCTTCAATATTCTTATTCCTTTAAAAGATGAATTATTTCTTAAATGCACATTTTTTCTGAGCAGGAAGCAATGGAATTATTAAGGATATGTATAGACAAATTCAGGGGTAAAAGAGAAATTACATTTTTGACTGGTATTGTAGGTCCACTAACCTTAGGTGCAGTTGTTTTTCATTCCAAAGGCTATTCTGATGTAGCACAAAATATGATTTCAAAGTATATAGTTTAATAATATTTCACACTTATACATGTACAGAATTTGAAATAATATTTTTAAGTTTTATAATTTGGATTATCTTTCAGAGTAAAATCACTGCAATCAGTTGTTTTAAATGAAAGTAGTGATTTGCCTGATGAGTTACTTTATGGAAGAGCTGGTTATCTGTTTTCCCTCCTCTTCTTAAATTCAAATATATCTCCTGCTCCCATAGAAAATGATCTTATTAAACAGGTACTATCAGAGCAATGAAAGTTAAATTTAAAGTAAAGGTAATCAGTGCTTTAATACACAATAATTAAAAAAATATCATATCAGGTCATAGCACTCATAATTAAATCTGGAAATCTGTATTCTGCTTCAAGAAAGTACAAAACACCTTTAATGTATGTTTGGCATGGGTCAGAGTATATTGGTGGTGCACATGGACTGGGTGGAATACTTTATATACTATTACAGGTATGGTATAAATGAAAGATGCATTAATTATGTTTTTGGTCGACTAACCGACTAACTGATTAATCGGCTTCCAAGAAGCCAACTAGCCATCTCTGGGGATCATTTTCAGATATTGCTACAAAATGTTGAATTTAGGATTGTTTAATATTACGAATCCAAAGAAAAAATTTGTTGACATTGTTTGTTATTTATATATTTATTTTATTATGTCTTGTTTCTTTGTTTTAACAAGCTTTTGATTATGATAAAATTAAGAAATAGTGGCCAAAATTCCTAGTCAATTGGTACTTATTTAGGATATTTCAATAAGTACTAACTATTATTTTAAAATTTTTATGTAATAATCATGTTGCACATAAATACATTCCTACAAGTAATAATATATACATATTAAAAAATATTAAAATTATACTAATGACAGTCAAGAAAGAACATTGAATTTTTATTTCTATATCAAGTTATTAATAATACTAAAAATTTAAGGCCGGTCAATTGGTTTTTTTTGCCGACCAGTTGTCGATTTATCACCGATTACAAAAATGGGCCGATAATCGGCTGAACCAGCTAGACTATTAATCGATACATCTGTAGTATAAATACAAATTTTTGTTATGCTATTTTAATAGCAATACTTGTATGAAAAATTTTTTGTAATCTTCAAATATTTAAATCTATTTATAGGCACAGCAGTATTTGACACAAACTCAATTACAGAAGGATATAAAGCCTGCATTAGACTTCCTTCAGAATATACGATATCCTTCTGGAAACTTTCCATCTTCTATTGGAAGTCACACTGATAAATTGATCCATTGGTGCCATGGAGCACCTGGAATGACTATGTTATTTTGTTTAGCTTATGAGGTTGTTATTGTTTAAATCATATAACTTTTAGTAATTTTAAATTTCTAATACATAATGAAATGTATGTGTATATAGATATACAAAGATAAAAATTATTTAACAACTGCTGTACAATGTGGAGAAGTGATTTGGTCAAGAGGATTACTTAAAAAAGGATATGGAATATGTCATGGTGTAGCTGGAAATGCATACACGTTTTTAAGTCTTTTCCAGCAAACAAAGGTTGTATTGAATTTACAATAAAGATATAACATAATTTGGATAGATATTATCAGAATAAAGTATTGATTTTTTTTGCAGGATATAAAATATCTTTACAGAGCTTGCAAGTTTGCAGAGTGGTGCATGGATTATGGAACACATCAAAGCAGGTCACCTGACAGACCATTTTCATTATTTGAAGGTATTTTCTTATAAATAATAATCATCTTTTCTTATCTTTTATGGAACTAATAATATCTGTATATATTATTTTAGGTCTTGCTGGTACAATCTATTTCTTGATTGATCTTCAACATCCACTTTCAGCAAAATTCCCAGCATACTCCACTTAAGTGCGATATACTTCAATTCTAATTATTTATTCCTCATAAAATTTCGTTTAAAAATGACACTTTAAAATCAATTATCGCAATTTAATTCACACTATCCATACTATTTGGGTTTGAATTATACATACTTATATTTCGAATATGTAAATCTATGTGTACTTTACTGATACATAATAAATCTTATACACTACAAAATAAAATAATTCTACAAGTGTTAATCCTAATTTTCTGATTTATCTTACTTTCATAGGGATGAAAATTTTTTCTAAATTCATTTCGAAATTTTTACTTAAAGCTGAATACATTAAAAAAAGTCATGGATTACGCGAGAAATCTATTGACCATTTTGTATTGAAATATCGTGCCATAATCGATATATTTTTATATTATTTTATAAAAAAATTCGGTAAATAAATATCTAAGTTTTATATAAAGTTTTATAATAACAAGGGCAGTATTGCTTCTTCGATAGTTCGAGAAAAACAATGGTAAAAGTGAAACGTGGATCAGGTGCAGCGGTAGACTCAACGGCTCGCTACGTATTGGTTAACAGGCCACTAATATTCATGGCGGGTCGTGCAATGGTATTTGTAAAAGCGTAAAGAGAAAAGCTTTAAAAGAGTTGCTTCGTTGAATTCAAATGTATGTGCTACTACATACTTGTATATATCTAACTATAATACTTACTAACAATCTAAATCAATTAATGCAACATTACACGTATCTTACGTTTACAATAAATTAATAGTACTCATAATTCCTTAATTAATTCCTTAGCAGCACTCATATTCATTCCCTGTATTATGCACATCTATTTAACTATTTACCAAAACCATTTACCGAGATTCTAAATTACCTATTCATACATGCAACATTTGTCCTATATTTACTGCAAATTAATAATACTCATAATACTTTCCTTACTTGTTAATCAATAAGCAAACATTGTATGAAGTAACAAGTGAGCTGTGACATCACAATAACACCGATGTTAGTAGGGACCCGCTTGAATCTTCCACCTGGGAAGTCACATCAGGAGAGAGAACGATGATCGCATCCGTTTCTTCCTGTAAGTATTAACTAATTGGAAGATGGATCTTCTCCTGGATACAAGAGTGGTGTGGTACCGCCGCGCCGCTCGTAAGCATCTCGAGTGTATAAAAGCCGCTTCCGCCGATCGCGCGCTTAGTTTCGCTCGACGGTGACCGATTGTGAAACGACGCACTCTCAACGTGAGTACCATTCACGAGATCGTTGTTACGATTGCTGCCAAGCCTCAACTTCCTTTTACCGTTAACCCTACGGCGCTTACGACTTGCACGGACATCAGAGAGTTATACTTTTTACTTAACTATCGTTGATCAATTTCAAACGTTCCTACTGGACTCTCGTAGTAATATCGGTGTGTTTGTTTCTGTGGTTTAACGTTCAGTCAATGTAAGTCGAAGTTTTTCGTTCGAAAATTTAGTTATTAGGCTTTTTCTCTCATTTAGGATGAAACAAGTGAGAAAGTTGATCCACCTGGCAGAAAGTTCTATCTCGCGCTGATTTATCGCTGACGAGAGTGAAAGTGTGAACCCATCTCTAGGGAAACTAATGAGCATCTGATAAATCTGATAAAACATAAAGTTGTTTGATTTATGGATTAATGTACATAAAAGTGTAGAATAGATTTACATAATTTGCAATTAGGAAACTGTTAGAGTATTTTGTTTCATAATTATGGAACGTGAAATGTAATAAAAGATCATTGTTAACGAAGACGTTTTGTACAAGTTATATTTATTCTATTCTTTATTAAGTTTCATAAAAGGAAGTACATGTATAAATTATCCTTGCCTATATCATAATTATTAAAATAATATTGCAGGATCATCCTAAAAAAGTGATGATTTTCACCTAATCTTTCCATAATGTTTTCATTCATCAACATTTTTTTTTCAAGATTAGTATCATTACTTTCGTAAATATAAATATCAATTTCACCAGAATATATTGCAATTCCATATGCACCAATTCATACGCTAAAATACTATAAATCTCTCGTTCTTTCATTTATTTTGTAACAGTATAATGATTTAAAATTTTGTAATATAGTTTATTATAACATAGTTTCATGAATATATATATATATCATATCATTAATTACGTTTTTATATTATTATTTGTTCATTTTTGCGATTTAGGTTTACAGCGTATGCAATACAATGTTTTTAGTAATTGAAAAAATTGGTGCTACGAATTTTTATATTACGAATATTTGTCGTTAATAATTAACCGTCTTGCTTTTGAAGTTCATTCTCTTACGCGCGTTCTTCGTTGCATCAGAAGAGCGATTGCAAAAATCGGCTCAACCATTCTTCTCACAGCATGACAAAATACAAGATAAATATCTTTTCAAATCCCAATCTTCTTCATTAAAGGGAAAAGCAGGGCATTCTTTATTTTAATGCATCTTTTTTAGTAAAACAGAGTTATAATATTTAATCCAATAATTTCTTTAATCTAATAAATCTCCAATAATAATACTATTATATAATTTATAATAGAATGAAAAATTGTTATTTAAAAATACATAAAATCAAAAATATAGAATATAAAATATAGAATAAATACTAAAATTTTGCCTTTTTTTATTTTAGATGAAAGTCCATTTTACGTTATTAGCAACAATATTGATTGTGGGAGTAACTATGGCATTTCCACAAAAGGATGGTCAAATTTTCAGTAATGAGGCTATAAAACAGGCACAGAATACCTATCTTATTCCGAAAGATGCGACAATACAAAAGGTTCAAGAAGGCATCGAATTGGCAGCGTACGAATCGATTCCTGGCGATCAGAAGATTAATCTTTTCGAAATTCTGGGAGCGCACGTTCCATCGGAAGTGGTGAACAATCTCCAAGCTCAAATCGATCAGATAGGACGGAATTAGACTCGGTTGCTTTTCTTCTCCATCATCATCGTCATCGTTCTCTTGTAAAAAATGTTTTGAATCTAAGTTTTATAACAATTATTTATAGAATGTAATAAGTCTTTTTTTATAATGATGTACTTAGGCTTTTTCATTTTTTCGTAAATAAATGTCTGAAAATGAGGCAATTCGCTTGTACGATTTTTTTTCGTTTAGAAACTGTAATATAAATTCATCTCAACAATAAGGGTACATATATCTAAATGTTTAATTAAAAAAGTAATCATTTGAAAAAGGATGATGATTTATTTTACTTGACTTTATAAAATTTGGTACATACTTAAAATACTTTAAACTGGCCGTCCGCCAACATCATTCGTAGAAAGAGTATTACAACACACATTCCAAGTAACATCATTCATTGTAAAAAAAAAAGGAATCATTCGCAACTTGTGAAATGTCGAACTAAGTCACCTGCCAGAATTATATATATATATATATATATATATATATATATATACGTAGTGATGTTATGGAGAAAGCTGCAGAACCACTAACCAGAGGTACACTTTCACTTCACCTACATTTATGTTACTATTGAAACGGTTCTTCTTTGGCATCTATTATATGGCATTGCCAAGGAATTCAAAACATAATAAGTCAGTAAACGTTCCTCCATGTCTATTATCAAACACAATATTGAAAGGAAAAAAGAAGTCAAGGATACAATAAAATTTAGTGGAGCTGTTTACTTTCATTCTACTTTCACCTTTGTACAAATCTATGAATTCAATATCCCGTTCTTTCTCGCGAAGTTAAGAAAGTAATTATGTAAGATCTGAAGGACGAATGAATTTTCATTTGATTTTTATGCTACTGTAAAATGAAACAAAAATTTTAACTCAAACAAAAGCAAGAAATGTTAAGTAATTGTGCCGTCTTTAAAAATGTACCATGAGCGTGATATATTACAGTAGCAACGATTCTATTTCTGTGGACACTCTGTCAATAAGTGACAATATCTCGTACATTAATGATAAATAACTTAAAAAGTATTTATTTTGTTTACCAAGGTACAAATTTCAGAGCCGTGCGAACAAAATTATCAACGATTTTGATCCATTTCAGCTTTCTTTGCTTAGTAAATTAATATCTATTTTCTGGGTGTCTTACGTACGACAGTTAACACTAGTGCATTGTCTTGCATTGAGAGTGTGTTACAATTATATACCTGTAAGTTTTCCTATTGTTTATTATAATTAAGAATTAATTTTCGTATTCATTTAATAAAAAAACAATATTCATAACAGACAAGACGTTGTTTTCTTTTTATATATACTATCTGTACAATGGATACCGTTTCAATACTTCAATACATTTTTAATTCACAAACTTAATAAGTTATTACAAATACATTTGAATACTACCAGCAAACGAACAATGGAATGAAATGATACGTGTTAGTAGTTATATTATATAATTAAGATCGACATTTTTTTTTACTTAAAAAAGAGTTTTATGTACAAGTGATAAAAAATGTGTTCATTCGTAAATTTATGTTAAATTACCCGTACAAGTTCATACACATTACATCGCTATCACCAAGCAGATACTGATAAGTATCCAAGCCTTAGCAGCACACTATCGAACTTTTAAATAATATCAATAACAAATCGTTTGCTAAGAGTTTAAATGAATCAATGCAAGAAAATGTACTATCCTTCTAACTTAATCGACGTACCATAAGAAAGTTTAATATAGAACCAACATTCGGTGTTTGTGTTTTCATATGTGCTTCCTCCAATGTGTAGATATCTCCCTTATTTCCTATAATATATATAAGTAATTTATAAAAAAAATATTTCAAATCGTTACAAATTAATATTATAGAATATTTATACATACTTAGATTTCTTCGATCCCCTATCATTTCTTTCTGCACTATCTTCACGAGTTCGTTTCTTACTGCTAGACGAAGAGTGATTTGACGACTTGTGTTTATCATGTTTATCGCTCTTCTTGGGACTAAACAAAAACAGAACATGAAATGTAACATCGCCAAGCACACACGTACTTGTGCTAATCACCTGTGTTTGGATGATTTGGAAGGAGACACTTTCTTGTGTGATCCCCCACTCCGCGATCGATCCGATCTTTAATTATTGAAATATATACTTAACACAATTTTATCACAAAATCACGTCTTTCTATGTCTAAAATAGTTGAAATCCTACGTCCTAGAGAAACGTGTAATTTCTTACCTATGTTTATCCGACGACGATGATTTTTTATCTTTACTACTGGACGAACTTTTACTTTTTGAACTTGAAGAACCCTTGTGCTTCGAATTATGCCTATGAGTTATATATTTGAGTTAGTGACAAATTTAGAAATATGTAAGATTAAGTAATATACCTTAGAAATATGTAAAATCAAGTAATATACCTGTCTTTTGATGGTGATGGTGAATGTTTTCGACTTCCTTTTTTCTTTTTACTTGAATTATAATCATCATGGAATCTATCTTCTCCTCTTTCTTTGTCTTCTTCAGCTGCTTCCCGTTCTAAGTCAGACCAGTCTTTACCAGATTCTTCAGAGCTACCCAACTCCTCTTCTAAAATGTAAATTTAAAGAAAAAAAAATGCTAAATAATAAACAAGATACATTTTTTTAGTATTTAAATAAAATGAAGTTTGCAAATATTACCTTCGCTATCTGAATCTTCTGAAGCTTCAGAGTATTCAGAATCATCATCAGATTCCTCTTCAGTGTCAAAGTCAGATGGCTACAAATAAAGAATAAAAATTGTTAATGTCTATATAATTGTTAATATTAAATCTTATAATATGCAAATTTATCTTATTGTTTATAATTATTTCACTAAATTCCATACCTCATAAGCATCGTCTTCTTCTTCCTCCTCGTCTTCTACTTCATCATTTTCTGCATCACTCTCTGGGTCCAAGAAACTCCAACCACCACTGTCAAAGAATCCTACAGGATCATCTGTGATAGTTTTCATAATCTTTGTCCAATTCAAAGATTGTACACCTTCTGTATATCTGATGTCACACGAGCTAAAAAGAAAAGTAGCATGTTTATATTTTATTCTCAAGAAATTAAATCCATAGAAAATAGAGAAACGCAAAGAACTTACTTTAGCCACTCCTTTACATGATCTAACATGTTCATGGGAATGGCATTTAACATAGCGACTTTTCTATGATAGTCTTTGAAAACGAAAATCATATCAAAATTCTTAAGGTGAAATTGTACTCTTTCAAAGTGAACAAGTTCAACATCTTCTAAAGTTATAACAAATGGAGGCTAAAATACGAAAGAAATATGATTAACGAATTGGTACTTATAGTTCACATGAAAGTAATTATATATACAGTAAAATTTACCCATTCTGTGAGATTTACTAAACAACCACTAGTGGGTTGCAGAAGAACAGTACTCCTGAATGGTGCTCCAGGGAATCCCAGATCTCGGAACGGTGTATCAAATTCAATTTCTTGTTTCGTCATGCTTTCGACCTGAATAATATTTATTATTTCTTAGAATTTATTTATTAGTCTTGTAAAATAAAATGTTTCAATCATTAAACATTACTTTTTCACAAAAACTCTTAAAGGCAGTTTTCAATTTGTGCCTAAGTTCTCGTTCTGATTGTTCAGCAGCAAGATCGTCACGATCGTGCATGTGTTGATGTTTCCCTAAATCTGTCGTGATTTCACCAACTTCTGTATAAAACTGCACGTCCACGTGCTTCTTTTTACCAAACATTATTGCATGCTGAAAATAGTCTGTATTTAGTAAATGATCGCTAGTAAAAGTAATTAAAACTAAAATAAAGATATATACTTTTAAATGAAAATGAAGTAATATGATCATTTCGCCGTCACATGGTTGGAAAAAGGCATTTTTAATATTATTGTAAAGAATATCAACTTTATCTCCTCTAACCGAAGTGTAACGGAATCCATTCACATGTGCTTCTAAACCTCCTGTCATTCTCTTCGAAACGATATTTGGTCGAATGTACAAGTCTTTTAGTTTTGGATTACCCTTATTTTGAGAGAGTATTAGAGTGTCCTGTTTTACAAGATCCTCCTTCTCCCTTTCTTCTGCTTCTCTATTTTTGAATTTCTTTTGAACTTCTTTAATTAATCTAAAGGCTGTGTTTAAATTAGAAGATGGTGCTGAAATTTCACCAGGCTCTTTGGTGTTTGTACTTCGATATGTTCTAGATGATAAAAATAAAAATTTTATTAACATATATTTACACAATTCATCTTAACATTGATACAACTTGTAATTATCATAAGGAATAAGAAATGAAATAAAATTGTACACTAACACTTCTTTGACGAATGTAGCATCGGGTTGTGGATATGATCCACCTTCGTTCCGACCCATTGTGGCACCAGGATGAAAAAAATTTATTCGGAGGTACGTGTAATCTCCTTCTACCGACTGAGAAATATTTTTAATTGTGGATATATGGAAGGGTACAGGAATCCCAAAAATGGGCAAAATTACAGTTTCATATTTTTTGTCTGAAATATAGATATATAACGTATAATAAATAACATATCAAATTTATTTTATAAACAAAATACAAATACACTTACCAACGTATAACTTCAATTCCTTTACTTCTGGTTCTCGTGGCATATGACTCAAACTTTTGTACGATATTGTTGACTTCCGTATCTTTTCTTGTTCCTTCCCACCAGATTGTTGAGCTAACCGAGCTTTTGCAACTTCATTTAGCTGTTGTGCCAGTTCTTTTTGATGTTGTTTTCTCTTTTCCTCAGAACTATGTTCTGTTCTCAATTTAGATTCTATTACAGCTGTTCTCTTTCCACGACCAAGGATCTCAGGTTTAGGTTCATTTTCCTTTCCACTTCCTTCTTCTTCTTCTTCCTCTTCATCCTTAACAAATATTCCAATATTTTTTACCTTTTTTTTCGAAGGTGTTAAATTCGTAGCAGGTTGTGCCTGAAATAAATAATTTTATTCTAATTTCTATTTTTCGATATATTAAAAAAATTACATGTTTTTAAAGCAAAGATTAGTACCTCATTAATCATAACTGTGTCACCAATGAAAAGTGCATAGGTTTTTCCTTCTTTATCAGTAGCTTCTGAGTTTGTAAGATTCGCCAATCCAACATTTACATTGAATACCATGCCTTTCTTTAGTACTGCATGAGTTTTTGGACCAATAAGTAAAGAACTTTCTCTAAATTCAATACCCATCGCAAATCCAAAGTGTTTGGTTAAATGATCAATCATCTCCGGTTTTTCATCCTTTACATACTTTACCCCTGTTTCATATACTTCGCTTATTTTCACTCCAGCTACTAATTTCTTTAGAATTTCCTCTTCTAATTGTAAAAGGAAGTTATAATTATCCTACAATAAACGTACATAATTATTAAACATATTTAATTTGTTATTAAAGCATGTTATTACTTAATATTTTGTTTAAAACTTACCTCAATGGTTTTAGTAGGATTTACCAACAATGTTCGAACTATATTGGAACAATAAGATTTGTAACGAGCTCCAAGAGAGCAAACAATGACACCGAAATGTAAAGTGTTTTTATCACTAACAACACTAAACTTCAAAGAGTAATTTCCACCACTTTGTATTATCGCAGGATAACACATATCTACTTGAGTAACATCAACACTAGTTACATACTTCTTATTTGTTATAGCAGCATCTACACCTTCTGCAAGCTTTGAATGCTTAACTTTCTAAAATAAAGATGTATAGATATTAGAACTAGAGTGCTTAGATATTAAATATTTTTAAATGAATAAAAACCAAATACCTTATCAGAATCTATAATTTCCATAATTTGATCCTTAAGATACTTTGTGAAGACATCCACAGATACTAAACACGCCTTTTTTATGGTATGAATTTCAGCATCTTCTTTTGGACACATTACATATGCAGCTGCAGCACTTACATCAATCTAACACATTAATGTATATCATGAAATAACCAAAATGTTTGGTATTATATATTGTATGATAAGAAAAAATCGCACACCGTATCAAAAGATTCTGGCTTTAATGCAGCTCTCCACGCGTCCATAAAGGCACCTGGATAATTTTCTTTAGAAAAAACACCCAATGTTTTACCCTTTTTACTTTGTTTTATGATCTCAATAAGTTTAGCAAAATTGGCTTTATCTTCATCATTCTTTAAAAAATAAAAGAGTTTAATACCAACATTAGAAATAAAATTCAATGATTATTAAATCAAAATATAAATTATAGAAAATACATACTCTATCCCTCACAAGTAATTTTACAGAAGGTACACCAGTGTCTTCCGTTTTCTGATTTTCAAGTTTTCTGACAAATTCAATTTTTTTCTTACTAGCCAAGAAACAGATACACTCTTCTGCTAAGATCATTATAGTATCTGTAAGTTCATAACTGAGAAACCATGTCTGAAACAATATGTTTATAATAATTTTATCTTTTACATTTAACAAAATGATAAAAGAAACTACAACACTTTAGTTACATAATTGAAATTTATTCTGATAATATTAACTCTACAAATTGTTCTTTTTTCATCGTGACAAACTAAGAATATGTATAATATACATGAAAAACTTGTAACATTCTATGAAAACCATATTTTTCAGAATTACAGAGATAAGGTTATGCTATTGTTTACAAGTGCACACGCAAAATATAAGATGCAAAAACGCATTAGAGCAATACAAAAAGTATAACTTACCTGCAACGCTGTCGATTTGCTGTACACGATATCCTCGTCCGTGCCCACGGCGGAAACGAGACAATCCATTTTACTAAAACTATCGTCTGTACCAACTTCTCCATCCTATTTAATAAAAATGATCATACGTTGTTTGTCAAACGATTACATTTATTTTTAACAGCGGAACGAAACATTTCAAATATCTTACCTTCCATGCGGTATAAAGCCGCTTCATACGCCGAAAAAACGTCTCTTTATCAACGGATACGTTTGCCATAACTTCTTGTTTTTCACCTCGTGGTTCTGTGAAATCAACTCGGCATAATTATAATACACCAAAAATCGTCGCTCGTGTTGCGGAGATGGCGGGATTTATAACCAAACCGCAACCGTAATCCGCAAACTATAACCCACGCGGCGGGAATGGTTTCATGCAGCGTAGTTTGAGAAATTAACGACACCCCAAGCGGCCGCTTGTTCAACTAACGTTCACACCACAATGTGTATTGATGATTAATTTTTTTTCATATGCAAAGTATTGAAAGAGAATTAGTCACTAAATGCTGATAAACAAATGTTGCAATATTTATACCGTTGCGTACTTGTCTTGATATGTCATGAATACGGTTGCGAATCTGTGTTAATATATCTGGCGCGACTTTGTGTGAAATCTTACTGTGTAAATCTTAAACCATGGTTTGTCAAATAATTTCATATTTTTTACATTTTGGAATATTAACCAATTATTACCCTTGTTAAGGGTTTAGAAAAATTTTTTGTTTAAAATTGATCTTTGTCTTAAAAAAATGTCAGCATAAAAAATTTTTAATAACAGACAGATATCGTTGAATCGAAAATGAATAAAAAAATGGGTTATGATTAAGATTAAAGTATGTATTAAATACGGACTAAGAAAGAGGAAAAAAGTATAGACTAATAAAACAATATAAAAATACTTTAATATTGATTATTCCTATGTCCTGTAAAAGTATTAAAACATCTTTTCGTTAATTTTATCATACGCCATTTATGATCCATATTATGTATATAATAAATATACAAGGTGTCCCAGTACTAATGATATCACGTTGGTAATTAAGCAAATTTATATATACCAAACAAATTTTTTAATTCAATTTTCTCGAAAACAAATTCTTAAATGTACAGAATTTATTCTATATTTTCATTTCAAATATATTTTTGACCTATTTTTTCTTTAGGTACAATCACTTCCACCTCATCTATACTATCAATATTGGGATACCTTATATATACCGATCATACTTGGAAAAACAACATTGAATAACGAATCGTAAGACTATTCACTCTATGGTTAATGTTAATGCATGCACACATGTGTGCATTAAATACATATACATACACTGTTAAGTTTTGTATCAGGGCGTCAAACAATTTTACTGTAAATAAAACTTTCAATCTTTATGGTAAATCATTATAAAAAATAATTATCTTGAAACAATGATATAATTATTTATGATCATATATACATTATATTCTGGTAATTTCTAAAAGAATTATGAGCATAATTCATTGACATTATTGCTCGCTCATGCCGATTTATTAGTGTTATCTTATATGTTGTTGAGTGAGTGAAAGACACACAATTTTTATACTATTTAACATGTTTTTTACCATATACTATGGCAAAACGATCCCGTGAATAATGTCAACTGGTTTGTAGATTAGAATTACATTTGCGCGTTAATATGTCGCTATAAAAAATAATGAAAAGAGTTGCAAGAAAGAAAAAGTTTTTTAAAAAATTTCGTCTCGACTGGGGCGAATTATATTTTTCTTAATGGTTCGTCGAATCTAATCTGCAAAAATATTAACGATCGTGGACCATTTTCCGTTTTGTTAAAAAAAAACACCTGTGAAAGCCTTATCAAAGGTAGTGCAACGGATCATGAATGTAAGTGGAGATTTTACATTGTTCGTTTAGTGTAATTGTGAGACTGTCACTTCGATGCATATAAATATCTATTTCATTCACTATATTCATGATACATATGTATTAATTAATGTATCAAACTTGCTGAGTAAATTTCTATATCTTTTTAGAGAACAATTTTTACTTTAAATACTTTGAATTTTTATATTTTATTTATAATATATAATATAATATTTATTTTGTATTTTAATATAATATATTAATATAATGTATTATAAATTAATCTCTTAATATTTTATTTATAATATATAGAAAATAGTATTTTTATGAACTAACTTTTGCAAATATAAATCTATGCTTTATTGTCACAATGCAAATTGTTTAGAAATATATTTGAATATTTTTTCCAGTTTTAGTTAATAGTGATGAATTGAATGTATTTTTATATGTTTTACTTGATTTAAAGAAAAAGAAATAATGCTTTAGTGACTACTTAATGAGAGGTTAATGCTAGAAGGCACTTAGATGTATTTGTATTTAAAGAGTTTTACTTTGCTTCTTTTATGTAAACTATTTTCAGAATGCCTTGTTCTACATTATTTTGGCACCTAGTACATATGAACTTGCTTATGTAACTGACGTTAGATTACTGACTCTATGAATTTATTTTCAATGACATCTTCTGAATGTAATTATTTTCAATAGTGATATATGATTGATCAGTCTGTGACAATGCATAGAACTGGTTCATTCAATATGCTTATTTATTACAATTGACAACATAATTGTTGCCTTAACCTTACAGTTGCAGTACTCAAAGCAATGTTTTTTAAGCTCTTTTAATGATATGTACTAACGCTTAAAAACATGAATAAACTTTTGCATAAACAAAAACATACTTATTGCTTTTTATAATTGACAATTGGCTCATTGAATTATTAGACAGTTAGAATTAGATTTATGTTTGTTTGATTTACCTATATATAACAATTTTCTTTAGCTATTTATATTTGCAGTTAATATATTTTGAATAATTTTCTAACTCTTCATTTAGGTGGTCAGCATAGCAGAGAGGTGGTGTCGGGAAGGTGGTTGACACGCCTTCGTATCTTTGAAATGATTGAAAGTGTATCACGTAGAGCGTTGAGTGGCTCCAGTGGGAGCTACCACGTTCGTGGTGCTGAACTAGCAAGAAATCGTAGATTGAAATCTCTTTCTGCTGCTGTTGTCTTCCTTGATGACACGCAACACACATTTCAACTAGATGTGAGTTTATATAGTGATTCTAAATAGTATTTCTTGTGTTGCATTTATGATATGATAGATATGATATGAATATTTCAAAATGTTTTAGAAAAGAGCAAAAGGTCAAACATTATTAGATTTAGTATTCCAACATTTAGAACTTGTTGAAAAAGATTATTTTGGTTTGCAATATGCTGAAAATGGAGCCACAACGTGTACATATTCACCAGATGAAATGGTAAACTTGTCTATTCAATTTATTAAAATCTATTTACAAAATTTATATTAATTGAATAGCGTTATAATTGAATTTGTGTTTTAGAGATGGTTAGATCCTAGTAAACCAGTGAAGAAGCAGATAAGAAGTAAGGGTAAAGATCGTATTCAGATGCTTGTTCACACTACTAAATACAAAAAGATGAAAGATAATTTAATATAATGTATTGTTTCAGGTGGACAATTCTATTTCAAAGTGAAATTTTATGTATCTGATCCTAGTAAACTACAAGAAGAATATACTAGATATCAGTTTTATTTACAAGTTAGAAGAGATATTCTTCATGGAAAACTTCAATTATCGCCAAGTACAGCATGCCTTATTGCTAGTTATACTGTTCAATGTATGTATTAGATACATTGTAACATCTGTTTCATTGTAAAATTTATTCATAATACATCATTATATTTTTATGTAATTATAGCTGAGTTGGGTGACTATCATCCTGAAGAACATGGACCAGGATATCTTTCTAGATTGCAATTAATACCAGGTCAAACTGAAGAAATGGAAAAGAAAATAGCTGAGCTGCATAAACTTCATAAGTATGTTGAAGTTATATATATAATATTAATAACCCAAAGTTTATAAAACTTTATAGAATATTTATACTATTTTACAGGGGTCAATTACCAGCAGATGCAGAATTCAATTTTCTAGACCATGCAAAAAGGTTAGATATGTATGGAGTAGAATTACATAAAGCTAGGGTATGTATTTATCCTATAACCTCCGTTGCAGATTTTCAAAACACGCATTCTTTTAATTTAAATATTTTTTTTAGGATTCAACAAATAAAGAAATACAATTAGGTGTAACATCTATAGGTTTAGTAGTGTTTCAAAATGGAATAAAAATTAACGTGTTCTCATGGTCAAAAATAGTTAAAATATCATTTAAGCGGAAACAATTTTTCATTCAACTGAGAAGGGAACAGGTTCGTTAAACATTCAGTTCACAATTTAGAAGTCAATTTACATATTGTTATATTATACAAACTAATTTTATTATAGTCAGAGAACTATGATACTCTCCTTGGCTTCAACATGCAAACATATCGGAGTTCGAAAAATTTATGGAAAGCGTGTGTAGAGCACCATACATTTTTCCGACTTCACAGTCCTAAAACGAGGCCAAGGCGGTTTCCACTTACTTTAAGCAGTAGGTTTACATATTCAGGACGTACAGAATTTCAAACAGTTGAGGATGGGAAGCATAGAGCAAGAGTAGAAAGAACGTTTATACGGTAACATTAATTTATTCAATATTAATAACATAATATTAGTTCAATATTAACTTAATGATTTAAATTATTTAGATCTCCAAGTAAAAGATTAGTACATGGAGTAACATCAGCTCCAATTATCGAAGAGAAAGGAAAATTATCTATGCCCCCTGGAAGACCGCCTAGACCATATGATAATAAAGTTCAGTCTCTTGGTGCTCGTGAACCTCGTCGAGCGTGGGGTGAAGGAAATCCTAGCGATGAGTTCGTTGAAACTTATATTTAATATTTGTAACTTTTTTATATTTATATTAATTTTTGTTCCTTTTATGTACCATAGTGAAGGTGGCTTTTTGTCCCTCCGTGAAGAAATAACGAGCTCGCATACACAAGGCAATGCATTTTCGCCTGTATTAGGTTCTAGAGTTTTAAGTTATGCTGATGATGATACAACTGCTGAAAGGAACATTTATGATCTTCCTGATTATAGTGAACCTACAAGTTCGCCTGCTCCTCAGGTATTTATTAATATTTTAATAAACAGTTTCTATGTGCACAAAATAAAATTGAGTATTTGTAGATAGTAGAAGATGGATTAGTTACAATATCTCTGACTCCAGATGAACAAGGTCGGTTTGGATTTAATGTGAAAGGTGGTTTAGATCTTGATATGCCTATTTTAGTATCAAGAGTAGCTCCAAATACTCCTGCTGATCGCTGTTATCCGAAATTAAACGAAGGGGATCAGGTTAGTTGTTATATCTTAATGAAATTAAATTGAACTTATTTTCAAGTTATCTAGATTAACTTTTGCAAACTATTTATTACGAATATATTGGATAAATAGGTAGTGTATATAAATGGAATTGATGTCAGTGGATTGTTACATGAACATGTAGTAAATCTAATTCGTCAATCTCGTGATTCGGGCTCTGGTGAACTGACCTTAACTGTTCGACCGAATGCTTTATATAATGCACTAGCTGGTACTGATGAAACATCTGAAGAAGAACCTCCATATAGGTATTACAGATAATAAAACTAAATTTGTTATACTAAAGCAATGATTAATGTTTATTTTTATGTTGAAATAATCAGGTACGTTCCGGATGCACCTCATGCAGCTATTGGATCAGACGCATTAGCACAGTCGATGTTGCTTCTTGCTGATGGTCTTGCGAGCGGTGCTTTAATCGCGCAGTATGAACAGCTATATAGAAAGAATCCTGAACTTACATCTCTTGAATCAAAAAAACCTGAAAATCAGAGTAAAAATCGTTATCGAGATATTTCACCTTGTAAGCATAAAGAAAAATACAAGAATTTATATCAGTATCTTAGTACTATATTAATACGATTCGAAACATGTGCTTCACAAAATAAATTATAATTTGTGTAGATGATGTTACTCGAGTGATACTTATGGGCTCTGCAAGTGGAGATTATATCAATGCTAACTATGTAAATATGGAAATACCAGGATCTGGTATTATCAACAGATATATAGCTACTCAAGGACCTTTGTCTTCGACTGTCGCTGATTTTTGGCAGATGGTTCTCGAAGCGGGTAGTACCCTTGTTGTAATGCTCACAACTTTGGTCGAACGTGGCCGAGCAAAATGCCATCAATACTGGCCTGCGCTCAATGAAACTCTAACGTTACGAAATCTCACTCTCACGTCTACAGCTGAAAATGTTGAAGATACTTTTATATTTAGAGAATTCATACTCCGTGATATTAATGTAAGAAAATAAAGTAATATTTATAATTTATATTATTATAAATATATTAGAAAAATTCTAAGTCATTTCTGTGCATTTTAGACTGGAGAAGAAAGAGATATAACACACATGCAATATTGTAGTTGGCCAGATCATGGAGTTCCTAGCGATTGGAGACAATTCACAACGTTTACTGAAAGGGTACGGGCAGCTCGAACGGGAATAGTGGAACCCGCAGTTGTTCATTGTTCTGCAGGAATTGGTAGAACAGGTGTCTTAGTCTTAATGGAAACAGCACTGTGTCTTATCGAAGCGAATCAACCGGTGTATCCATTAGACGTCGTACGATCTATGAGAGATCAAAGAGCAATGATGATACAAAATGCTGTAAGTTAAAATTTACAAGTTAAGTTATTAAATTGAAATTTATATATAAAAAGATTATCTTTTATATGTACTGAAAAAAAAAATGATTTTTCTAGAGTCAATATAGATTCGTATGTGAGGCAGTCCATAAAGCTTACAGTGAAGGAATAGCTAAGCCGCTTCCTGAATTCAGTAGGTGAAAACAACACAAATTTGGAATGCATTGTAATTATCATTCTTCTTACATTTTATCGAAATATCACATCACTAGAAGATAATTTTATACTCTGACAATAATATACACATATATTATTCATTAATAGGAGAGATATACACTGTTTCAAATAAGTATTTTCTATCCGTTACGAATATATTTTTATCTAGAAATTTAATTACTCGAAAGATATAACTTTTCACGCCTTAGAGCTTACCCCCCCCCCTTTTTAATTTATGTACCAATATTTTGTAAATAATGAAATTTCGATAAAATTAAGTTCACTAAATTATGTTTAAGCTAAAGTATAAATCTCGAAGCATTATTTGGAATAATTGTCCGTTATGGCTTACCTCTGTCATCATTATTACTACTACCAATCTTTATTTCTAGTTAACACTAAACCTACCGACACTTTGTGTATACCTATTCCTACCGTGTGCGGTCAAAATGACCGATGATTAAAGAAGTAATAATTTTCATGATTTAACTTAGATAATGGTTAATTTATAACTAAATGTATATAAAATGATGAACTTTCATAAAATTTCATCCAAATTTACTTTTGTTTAATTTCAATTATTTATATAGAGATATATCTTATTCAACTTCGCTGCATCTTTTACAAATTATCTTATTATCAAATGTACATTTGCCGCATACATATTTCCCGCATCTTAAACAAATTTTCATAATTTTGTAACCTTTACAATTTTTTATTTGACAAGTTTTTTGTAGTAATGAATCTGAACTTGTTGATAGTTTTATTGCATGGTTTTTTCCCGCGATTCTTTATATAAAAGTAATGTATGCACTAGGTTTATAACAATTTTGTGAATTCTCGGTAAATTGGCCCCATACTGTAGATACCATTGCAAATTTATTGGTTCGTAAACGTTGGCTTTTTTCGCTCTTCTTATCAAATCATATAAACCTCATAATTTCAGCAAAGTCATTTCTGCTCATTATTTTGAAAAAAATGCAGATCTCCAAATTTTATTCCACAAATATGAGACATCTAAATTTTTTGCCTGATGTGCACCTAGTTTTGTTGCATCTAGCTTCCTCTTAGTCCCCAATACTCTAAATGCTTCTTCTTCCATACATTTTATTATATGATTCCTTATACAGTGATCAATGATAAGATAAAATGCCGTTTTTACTTGTCCTTTCATTATATGTCGTTTAGCATATCCCTAAAAATATCATGAACTGATGTCCTGCCAGGTTTGGGACTTGCATCTATTTCTTTCCAAACTGTTTCATCGGGCCCAGTTTCACTCTCTGCTGTCAACGATAATTTCTTTCCTTTTTGCCATTACGTAAACGTTTATTTATAATATTCAACTCTGATTCGGTTGTAAATAGCTTTTCATGTGTTTCCATGCCGTTTTCAGTTGCTGCAGTTTCTTGTTCATCGCACACTGAACAGTCTTTTTCTATGTCCGTTATTCTTTTTATAATTTTTTTTTTTTTTTTTTTGAAGTCTTGACATTTCTAGGGTAAATATTTATCACAGAATAATACCATGTACGGAATACAAAATTATTGTCAAATTTGATATGCTTTACCTTTCCTTTTATAACAACTTTACACAAAATGCTCTGAAATGCTTTCTGTCTGAGTTTTAGAGATAACAAGTTTAGATGTCGACTAATTGGCTAACAAACTGAGATGTATTCTAGTCGAAAGGACAATAGCAAGTAAGAATATGGTTTGTGACGGTGATATTTATACGAAAATATTGATGAGTATTGACCGTTCTCCATCAACGGTTATTCGAGGGTGGAGTTGGGAAAGTTTTTCCCGTGTTTTATCGCAATGAGCAATAATCCTAAGAAACTTCTCGACTTTTAAAATGTTTGTAACAATGGACTGTAAAAAATGCTCAATTTTGTGGCGGTTTCTTAGGATTATTATGGGCCTAAGTTGATATGTCTTGACAGCTGGTGGCTATCTTGATCGAGGGGTGGATTATGTTTTATGACAAGATTATGGGTATAACAGCTGTTATTATTTGTTATTATTGATTTTGTTTGTCATTTGACGTTGAGATAACCTTTTCTTTATACTGATTGCATTTATTTTAAGAATAACTAAAATACTTTGTCGGTCAAAATGACCGCTCACGGTAGGCGAGGCAGAGTACAAATTTTTCTCAGAAAATAAAAGAGCAAACTAGAAGTAAATACCGAAAAATATATTGTATGCATGTTTTAGAAAAGTTCGGAAATTATGAAGCGATATGATAAAGTTTAAATATGGTTAAATTTGTGTAGAAGTTCGAGAGCGGTCAATTTAATCGCCGCTGGTAGGTTTAGTGTTAAATAAAAGCGAAGGTATGGAAAGTTAAATTTCAATCAATACTGCTAATATACTACGAAAACTGCGAAAATGAACTTTCGTTATACACAATTAATATCTTGTTTAATTTTATAGATTAAAATTTTTTTAATTATTGCTCATATAGTAAACTAATAGCAGAGATATCTTTATAAAATAAAATTAACATAACGAATTAAAGTCTATAAATGTTATCGGTATATTAGCAGAAAATTTAGAAATACATGGGGTGCCAATATAAAAAAATTGCCTTGAAGAAAAACCATAAACCATTAAAAATATTGAGAAATATCGAATGTGTAATCAATCCCAGTGAGCTGCAGAATGTGATTGCATAAAGTAAAGCTGCAAAGCAATTTACAAATCATTGAATATTTTGAACAATTTTCTGATGAGAAATTTACTACTATACTATTTATTTATTTTATTATACTGAAAATAATAACATATTTAAATTGACAAAAAAATGTTGTCTTCTGGCAATTTATCATTATTTTAATCATTAATTAAAAATATTTATTTTATAACGACTAACGTCTAATGCCATTTATATCATGTATAGTCTAATTTGTATTTAAAAGAATAGTGCATGCTACTTGAAGCATAAAAATCCATTTACTCGTCCAACGAGTATGAAAAATATGTAAATTCAAATTTGCACGATAAAAAAATACAATAATATCCTAATGTTAAGTAAGCTTATTTTAAAATACAATTGAGAACTGCAGAGAGTTTAATGTTCTTGCTTTAGCAGCTAATTTAATATAATTCGATATGAAACAAAAGATAAATCAAACAAAGTAATATATAATATACTGAAAAATATTTCGTCCCAAATATAATCTCATCCAGAACTTTCAATACTCTTTAAATTTTCTAATAATACTAACAAAAATGTACTATTTTTTATAACCGTATCATGTGTTCTACTTTCCGCCCATTTTTATAATGTTAAAATACTTTTATGTTTTATATATATATATAACGTACATTAACGAAATTATTTTTTATGCACAAAAGCATGACCTTTAACTGACCTAAGTAAAACCATGTAATAAACTATAAGTTAATAATTAATTGTATGTACAATCATAAAGCAGTATATGCATAAAAAAAACAAGGTCATAAAAATTAAGTAAAAGGTCCTATTTACATTATATATTATATAATGTTGTATATTCGGTATAAAATATTTGTACAGATACAAAATAGATTGAACTTAATGATGCAAAGCATTCATTGTTTATGTGTACAGCAAAACATTATACATATTAAGAACAGATTACTATAATATGTACATTATAATCATTTGCTGTATTTTTTTTTTTGTTCATTTTGTTGATGTAACTTTCTCCAAAATTACCTATGATTAGGATTGAGTACTGGCTGTAATTGAAATGTATGTTCTCATATTTTTAATTTATACAGTAGGCTAATTAAATGAGGCTATTAATTAGCATAAAACATAATATTGTTTTATAAGCAAAGCTGGCTTGCAAAGGATCATACTTTGATTAAGAATTGGGTGAATCTGTTACGAATATGATAATAGTAAACACAGCATTGAAACCATAATATCATTTTAATATTTTCGAATTAATAATAATGATTATCTGTATTATTGACAATAGTGCCTTGTATATGTGTATCCACATCATACTTATAAAGCAGGAATGGATATTATTAATGATTATTATATTACAACAGCTTCACTCGATAAATTTTCATATTAATTCCATTTTAAATTAGTAATATTACTATTTCTTTGTAATGTGTATATTTCTTTGTACAATTGTCCATAATTCTTTTTATAATTTATCTGTCGTTAATTATGTGAATCAACTTCTGTTTCATAAATCATGACTTTATATAAATTGTTAATTATTTATTTTGTAGTTATCATTATGTTAATAAAATAATACTACAATTAATGGTAATTATAAGCTGTTCATACAGATGTTAAAGTGCTATATGATTTTGACTGCAATTTAAGTCAGTATAAAAAATAAAATACAAACATTAATCGTAAATTAATTGAACAGCATTTTTGTTATTAAGTTACAGTATCCTTATACTATCAAATATTACTGTATTTGGAAAGATAGAGAAACATGTAAGATAATATAGAAAAATTATAGTAAACTGTAAGCTATATTGAAAAAGTTAAAAAATAATATTTTAGAATTAATTTTTACTAGATAGATAAAAAATATACGAATACAAAAAATTCTGATGCGTTTCTTTGTGTTACTTGATATGTAGATGAAACATCAACATACTTTGTATAAAAATAATTATTGTATGTATAAATGCATTTTTAGTGAATACTTTACATAAATGCTGTTTAGTATTCACTTGACTTATTGATTAAAAAGTAATACTTCCTAGTATTTATATAAGAACAGTACAAAGAATATTAAGTAGCTAATTAAAGTGTTTGGGAGCTATATGCGTCGAAATTTATCTACGTACGTGCCAAATCATAACACATCAAACAAATATTAATTATGGATAAAGTGCCACAAATTTTCATAATTCAGTCAGCAGTTGTCTAGTCTGATTACTAATTTGTATTTTTAAAATATAAAATAAAAACATTTTGTAATTCATCATCTAATGATTGACTCACTATCCTCGACGCAATTTCTTTATCTTACATTTTGTCGACAGCATTTTGTTTTGTTAACATTAATTTTAGCATTAATGATCTTTGTACAATATGCAATAATCATAAGAATATTCATCAACGATTTTATAACAGCAAATATAAATATTTTATATTCCTCTTTCATATGTTACAATTAGAGCATATAAATTAATACCTATGTATTATGTTTCATAATTGTACAATATATTATTAAAATCCTCCTTTATATAGAGCTTATATAGACGATAATTTCGTTACTGAATATGTTGAAGTTGTAATTTACAAAACGATTTACAAATTAAAAAGAAATGTCCTTCTTGTCCAGGAATATATGTCGATGGAATAATGTGATATGTACCTGCTGGTACATCCTCTAATTCCAGGTAAACAAATCCTGATCTACATTAAATTAAATTATTAATAAATACTCTATACAATTATATAAAATGTATTACTTTATATAATACCTGAATGGGCCAGAGTTTTTCACTTTGAATGCGGTAGGTGCGTCCGAATCATTTAATACAACTGTTAAAATATCAAATCCTATTTGATATTGTTTAGGTCCCTTTAGTATAATCAGCAAATAGTTATTATTACTTGAACTTTCCAAGATTAACTGGTATCGCGGATTATTCTGGTATGTTGGATGATTGCTACATCCACCAGCTGTAATATCTTTCCATTGACCAGTAAGCTGTAAACAAATTATTATTATTATAGTATTAACTTTTAAGTGTATTTATACAAAAAATAAGAAAGATATACCTCTTTTTCATATTTATAAAAATTTGGTATTTTCCTTAATGAGAATTCGCAAGATCCGTAGGCGCGTAAAGTGTAATATATTGTATTTGTTTTTTCATACTGCGATATGACTAGAGTATATCGAGTATCACTTTGAGGATCTAGTTTTATTTTACAAAGATAGTGTGGGCTGTTTATTCTTACCCCATCGATATATGGTGGTGGTTCATCTATATAATTTTAACAAAAATTTATGATTAATACATAGTTACAACATTTATAAATAAATTTGATACAAACAGAATAAAACCATAAATTATTTTGCTCACGAGGATAATATACTCTTTTTCCATCATTTCGATAAACTAATACTGTGATATATTCTTGATTTTGCCTAAAATCTGCTATGTCTGTAATGTGTCTGGTAAGAAGAATCCATATAGCTCCATTAACGTGGTTTTTCACTTCTAGTAAAAATTGAGGATTATCGCCGATATTATATGCATCTTTCGCTGGTCCTATTCCTGAATTCCACATTCTACAACATATTTTCATAAAAAATTTCTGCAATCATTTTTAATTATTTAAACAATATTATTTATAAAACCACTAATAACTTACTGATGAATGCAATAAGTATAATTAAATAAACCTGGATTCCAGTTTAAATAAAAGACATCGAAAAATCGGCATATGCTAAAATAATCAATCCAGAAAACTCCATTATCAAATTGGGACGCAGAATCTGGATCATAATTTAGTGCTTTCTTTAACTCATTTGTCCAATGTACTCTATCAAGTTCAGAATAATTTCCTTTCCATCGTAAATGTGACCAAGGATTTTTAAGTTGTAATAATCTTTCATCCTATACAAATATATCTATGGTTATAGACTATACTAATCATAAACTTATTTTTAAAATATGCTTTAATAATAAAAAATAATAAAAAGAGTAATCAATTATACATTTATTCTTCTAACATCGAGAACAGCATAAGCGTGGGTTGGTACAAGACCCGTTCTATCAGCTTCCAAATCAGATAATTCTCCAGTAGCAACTGTTACTAATACATCTCCTTTGTGCAAACGTGTTAATAATACATTAAATAGATTGTCTTCATTAAAATCTGGTTCGCCAGGCCTTATAGCCCATCTCTCTGGTATCCAGCCAGTTAAAGCATGTAAATCTATATTCTGAACAATAATATTTCATTGTTAAAAAAATAATTTATATTCTATGATTGTTATCTTTGTAGCAGAATTACATGTATATTGAAATAAACTTACACTATTTGATCCAGGAAAATCATAACCACCCATTACTTTCATATATGCCTTCTCGAGCAACGAGATCCACAGCTCACCATGATTGCTAGAGTAGGAACAAAGTAATTGGTTGTATCGGCTTACAGGCAATAAGTCATCTATTATAACTTTGCGTGACACACCGTTAATGTGTAGTTTCACCATGTATTTTCCTAATACAAAATACTCCCAATTTAATTTTCATTGAGATAATATTCTAGGAGAATTACAGACCACTGACCCTTGATGTTAAAAAAAAATTTCATGATTTGTACAGTAATACATAAGTTCTTACCAAATGGATTATATATTGGTTCTTTGTTTCTATTTTTTGGATAAATAATGGAGGTGATAAGTCTGCGTCCAAATCTTTTTTCATACTGAGCACTAACTGCAAGAGAAGCAACAAAGGAACAATCAGAAACAACCTACAATTAAAATTTAATTGCACTTTAGTATGAAAAAAATCATTAATTTAGAAATTAGCTTTATTTTTTACTAACTGTCTGTTTTATACTGTAGTAATCAACATGAGATGTTTTAAGCATTTTTGGGTCAGAGAATAATTCTTCTGGCCGGCACCATTTTGCAAAATCAGACTTCTGTTTTGGTGCTAATGTTAATAAACCATCTTCATCAGTAAATGGAATAGCATACTGAAACTTCTCTGTAAGATCAGTAATCATGAAAGGTACAAACTTATGATCATTGATATGAGAACTATGAAGCAAAACACTTTTCTCTTCTTCTGTGTAATTAGTACTACCACCACTCACTTTCAAATGTGCACTACTTTCTCGAAGAAGTGGCGGTCGAGATGGTTTCCCTAAACATTAATAAAAAATGAAATTGAACAGAAAGCATTTCTCATTACAATAACGTGACAAGAGAAAAGTACCAGTGTTATTAGAGCTTGTAGTAGTTGTTGTTGTAGTTGTACATGATGTTTTGTCTATATCCTCATCCAGACTTGTTTCGGGTACAGGAGGTAATTTAGAAAGGGTTTTAAGAATATCATTACTATTTGCTGTTTTTAAACCTTTTAAAGATTCTGCCCTATCAAGTGCAAGCTTTATAAGAGCAGTTAATTTAGCCTTTGCCTCTATATCGGTAATTTTCTATAATTATAATAATATTATTAATATTATTCATAAGTTTAGGATTCAACAGAATTATTAAAATATTTTTAATAGAATTGGAAAATTTGACAATTAGAATTTTATATACCATGCTAAGCCCCAATTCAGCAGCGTCTGTATATAATTTCACAGCGATATCTTTCAAACCAGCTTCATCAGCATCTTGTGCTTGGTTCATAAGAAACTTACATTTTTGTAACTTAGATTGATCGGTAGTTTGTGCCTTATGATGTTTCTGTTCTTCTTCACTAACTGTAATGTATTATTTTTTATTTATGAAAACATATATCATGAATTAATTTGAATACTCACTAAGATTATGTATAATTGATACCCTCTCCTGATATTCAGAAACTTTTTGATCATATACAGGATTTTGCAATTCTACAAGAAACTTTATAGCTACATTATAATAATATAAAGCTTGTCTGTATTGACACTGACTATCAAATTGTACTGCTTTCCTCGCTGCATTTTGTGCATCTTCCAATGTCATTTTTTATAATTTTTTTATGGTTATTATGTCAATTACTATATAATTCCTTTATACAATAAATTTGTAATAAATTTGTTTGTATGTAATATTCATTTCTTCATACAGTTTTTAATTATTATTAAATATCATTTTAATTGTACTTTATTTACTTAATACGTTAAATATATTTCTTCCCTGTGCATATTAACAATTGTGTATATAGATTTCTTTAAATTAAGTAGAATTAAGAAACAATTTCAAATTTGTCAAAATGATTTCACAACCATTATTTTCATTCTTAAGTCCAACATTATGGGTTAGAAGTTACTACATTAAAGTAAGTTCTTTAATTAGTCATTCATTAGCACTAGTACACGGTCGTACACAGGTATGAAAACTCCAATGGAAGGAGGTAAGGCTGTGGATAAGATTACGGTAATAAGATTCTTACGGGTCAAAAAATGTTTCTCAAGTAAAGCATTTCAATCAATTTCTGCAATATGCAACACGACCGTATCTGCAATTGAAATTTACTTCATTATATAAATTTATATTTATTTAAACAACATTCTTCTGTACTACATGAAATACTATATGCCTATCTTAAATAAATTGAAAAAGGTTATGAAAAGCAGTTTAAGTTATATCGTTTACCTTCAGTGGTAAGGATGGCACAGATGGCGTTAAATGTAAAAGTCTAACATATCAATCGCAGCACTATAACTGACGGCAAATTTATAAAGCACACCTCTGGAAATTAAAAACCTTATCCCCTCCATTGGAATTTTCAACCCTGCAACCGTAGTTTAGTGTCAAATACATCGACTACAAGTTAGTATAGATAACGATTTGATATCTTTGTTCATGTTTATGACATATAGATAGGAGTAATATTATTAATATCATAAATAATGATAAATATTTTGTCTTAACTTTCTTTTATTTGATATGTGAATTTATATTTTATTTATTTATATATAATACTCTAAATTTTCTTAATTTATTATTAATATATTTATGTCATCAATCCCAGATATAATTGATTTAATATAATTAATTGCTACAATAGTTTGTATTGAATACTGAGCTTCATATCTAATTCATATAGCTTGATACGCATGTATGAATACCGCAGGTGCATTAAGTATCTGCATTAACTTAGGCGGCATAGTGGAAAAACACGAATCCAAAATATGGCAAGTTCGTCAAGGTAAATTTTGAGAAAATTTTGTCTTTACGATTGATATCGGTAGCAATTATTACAGAATTTTGTTTTATCGATTATTATTATTTACGATCAAACTTAGTCACTTTAGAAATAACATAATGTTATAGACTATGGTTATGTGATCTGACAGAAACATCGTTTGTTTATTCTTGACGTGTTTTTGATAATAGATCATTCTATCAACTTTATATTTTCATTTTAATTTCTTTTTTAAATAAGTATCTTAACCTTCAATTGTTTATTAGCAATTGTACATAAGTATATATCAAATGAAAATGAAATACATTTATTTTTTAAAAACTTTTTTTAACATAAGCAACTGTAAATGAACATTAAATTGCTGACGTATTATTAACATGATAACTAATCTTTATTAGCATAATACTAATTGATATATTTGCATGTAAGCGCGTGTATACATTAATATGTGGTACACATTTTCTTAGTTTTTTTTTTGCAGACATGAAACAAACAAAGTTTGTTGTTATGCACATCCAGATGCTTCTCTTATCGAAGATTACAGAGCTGGAGATCAAATTTGCTCAGAATGTGGACTAGTTGTAGGAGATAGGTAAATATATCTATGTAATTTGAGAATGATATATATATAAATTGAAATTGAGCTTATTTTCCTTTTCTCTTACTCTTTTTTTTCAAATAGGGTAATAGATGTTGGTTCAGAATGGAGAACATTCAGCAATGAAAAAGCTGGAGTTGATCCGTCACGTGTTGGTGGCCCAGAAAATCCACTCCTTAATGGTTCAGATCTATCCACCATGATTGGCCCTGGAACTGGTGCTGCATCGTTTGATGCTTTTGGTGCTTCAAAATATCAAAACAGGCGTACAGTAAGTATCATTTTATTATTCTACTATGAGTTTCCTTGTTAATTAATAAATTATGTCATTTCAGATGAGCAGTTCTGACAGAGCATTGATTAATGCATTTCGTGAGATTAATGGCATGGCTGATCGTATTAATTTGCCTAAGACTATTGTCGATAGAGCAAATAATTTATTTAAACAAGTACATGATGGTAAAAACTTGAAAGGTCGTGCAAATGATGCTATTGCTTCAGCTTGTTTATACATTGCCTGCAGACAGGAAGGTGTACCACGTACTTTCAAAGAAATTTGTGCAGTTAGCAAGATCAGCAAAAAGGAAATAGGAAGATGTTTCAAATTGATATTGAAAGCGCTTGAAACTAGTGTTGATCTCATCACGACAGGAGATTTTATGTCTAGGTTTTGTTCTAATCTTGGACTTCCTAATATGGTACAAAGGGCTGCCACACATATTGCGAGAAAAGCAGTGGAGATTGATATAGTACCTGGAAGATCGCCGATTTCGGTGGCAGCAGCTGCAATCTATATGGCTTCACAAGTATGTATTTATTGGGATCAAGAGAAATATTCTTTTATGTTATATTCTTATAACTTTTACACATTCTTTGATTATTCAGGCATCAGAAGATAAACGATCACAAAAAGAAATTGGTGACATTGCTGGTGTAGCTGATGTCACAATCAGACAGTCTTATAAGCTAATGTATCCCCATGCAGGAAAACTATTTCCAGAAGATTTCAGATTCGCAACTCCTATTGATCAATTACCACAAATGTAAATTTAACGCGAAGCTTTATATTTCTATACATATTTTATCATGTTGAAACAATAGTTATGTATTTTAAATAACCATTTCTAAATAATTTAACCTTTATTTACAGTATACATTCCTTGATAATCTATAAATTTTGGTATTACATTGGTATTATCTAATTTGTTACATTTCTTGTTTTCTCTGTTGTACTTGGTTCTTACTGTGTTGTGTAAATTTGCAACAATAGTATTTTAATAATTTGTCTGGTGTGAATAAAATAAAATGTTTATGCTTTAATTGGTGCGTTTCAACATGTTAAAATTGAAAAGGTTGATAAATTTTGTTGTAAATTTTATATTTGATACCAAAAAATATATTGAGTTTTGAAGCTTTGTACAAGCAGACTTACAAATTAAGTTTACATTAAACATCTTTACATTGATATTTTGTTTAAAACGCTGTAGCACAATCTTTTTTTTTTATTTTTATGTTTGCAATAAGAAAATAACGGAAACCAATTATAAAATACAATAAATCACTTGAAAGTACCATGCTATATAATTATACGATAAATTCTGTGATACTTTTACTAAATAATGTAAGTCAAAAATTTGCAACTAGCGAAGCCGACTAAAGTCGAAAGACAATAGCCTTTTCTCACTACAAACGTGTATATACATATTTTATTTTTGACTCAAAATTTATATAAAATATATAAGAACATTCACACAGAAAATTTCACTGTTCAAATTAAAACATCACAATTTTATAATATTTGTTTCCTAACGTTTCACTAATATTTTGTAATCTACATATTACATATTTATCAAAGTAGTAATCTATACAATTCAATATTGATATTATATATATTATATGTACTTTTTAGAAAATGATATCAAAACACTTTTAATGTTGACTATATTTGTTCATCTTTATATTTGATAATCAAAAATCAATTATGTTCTATTTTTTAAGATATTTAGAGAGATATGCGATATCACAAAAATTTGTATTGTATTACATAGTAAATGTAAAATGTATGTTGGATATCTTAATTTGTATGTTAAGTTATGTAATAAAGAGAATTGTTATCATTAGGCTGCTGATTTTTATGTAATTTTCATTTTTACATTCATTACACAGAAATTTGTTTCATCTACTAAAAATTATAGGAAGTACTCTGCTTTCAATATTTTATATATTTTTGTGTACTATATGCAATCTATGGATTTTTACACTCCTAAATTTATTATAAATGCTTAAAAATCCGCAGTCTAACTATCATTATTAAAACGAATTGTTTTATTGATACCTATATATATAATCCAAATATGACTTAAAAATGTGTGAGTATATATCTGTGTGTTGTCAGAAATGGTTTGTCAGCCATCATGTGACCTACTGTCACTCTCAAAACTTCAATTTTTACTATATAATACAATGCGTAATAATTAATTTTTTAATTTTGTTATACATAACCTTGGTAAACATCTTAGCAAAAATGATATTTAAAGTATTGTAAATTTACATAACGCAGTGTAAAATAACATAACCTATATAGTGTTTAAATTTGTTATAAATTTCAGTTCTATGATAGAAGAAGATTTAATTAGAAGATTTGACATTACATTTTTCATCCTTGTTAGTAAAAAAATAACAAAATATGAATTCAATGCCTCCCACTAAACCTCCGAGAGGTATTAAACCAACCAAAGAAACGGTAAAAATATCAGCTTTCTTTCATTCTTTACTTAATAGTTGTTTAACTTATAATCGTACATCTTTTGCAGAGTGGTTTATTGATCTCTGTAATTCGAGCTTTGTCAGCAAGTGAAACTAACGAACAACGAGAGATAGAAAAAGCCAAGCTTGAAAAAGAATACAAGAAGAGTGATCAGAGGCTTGACGAATTGGTATCATTACATGATCAGGACCTTACAGAAGTTATGCAAGTAAATATAATTTAATATATAATTTAATAATAATGATTATACATATATGTTGTTAATAACATTTTCATTATTTCTTACTGTAGATATTCAGTGCTTTATCAGAAAAGGTAACAGTATCTCGAGAAAAGATTCATGCAGTTAAAGAAAATTTGAATGCTTGCAAACAATTATTAAGGTGTAAACGAGAGGAACTGTTAAACCTATGGCTTGAAGGAATTGAACACAAACATGTACTGCATCTCTTAAAGGATGTGTAAGTTATTCAGATTTCTATAAAGAATAGAAGAGAGAATATAGTTTCTGAGCTTGATTCATCTTTTTTTCAAATTTTTAGGACTCCTGATTCTTGCACCAGAATGTTACCTTTACCAGAATTAGATACGTTATCGGCATCTACATCGTATAATACAGCATCGGACTGATAGTCACTAGATTTATTTGTAATTAGTTGTAATTTAATCACTTTCTGTTTATAAGTATGAACAAAATATGAGATTTAGTAAATGAATACATGGATTTGCACTATTGAAAATTGTAGTATTCATTCATTTGTTATAATATTTCTATTCTTCATAATAATATAAATAATAAAGATAGTCACTAGATTTATTTATAATTAGTTGTAATTTAATCACTTTCTGTTTATAAGAATGAACAAAATATGAGATTTAGTAAATGAATACATGGATTTGCACTATTGAAAATTGTAGTATTCATTCATTTGTTATAATATTTCTATTCTTCATAATAATATAAATAATAAAGAACGAGTACATTGTAAAGTATAATTTTATATTTTCCCGCCAAAACGTTTGTTCTATACACAATTATTCAATTCTTGGCTGATAAATAATACTACTCTGTTTATTCGATAAGTGGCAAATAAAGATTTTAATCTTAAGTGTTTTTATAAATAATTTGATTTAAATATACATCAGTAGTATTTAAAATAATTCAACATCTTATCAGCCAATGATTTATGGCGATTCATGGTTACATGGCACACGTAATATTTCCATTACTGTGTGCTACGATCATTTAAGTTTATCTAATCGTGTTGTGTACATATTCTACATCATAATTTCATGCCAGCGATAGCGTTTGGTGATATTTTTTGCTTTTATACTGCAAAATTAACAAACCGTCAAAACGTACATCGTAAGTATTCGAACATAATACATCGTATTGTATTGAACATTTTTTTCACTCGCATAATTTCTCAAACCTTTAATATAATTCTCAAATCTTCATCTAGAAGAAACTTCTTTTAAAAACTTGAATAATTGTTTTATTCTTCAACATTTTTATATACTTAACACTTATAAAAACTAAAAAATTTGTCTATTTAAATACGATGCGCAAACATTTCTCACCCATATTCCCCAGACAGTAATATTTTGTAATATTATTTACGAATATACATGCTCGGTTGAACTAAGTTTAAAAAGAAAGCATTTATTGTTGCAGGTAGAGATGGGAACATTGGAATTAAAACAAACCTTGACTGGTCATAGGGGAAGGGTGTGGAATGTTTGCTGGCATCCAAATGGTACTTGTCTTGCATCTTGCGGTGAAGACAAAACAATTATAATATGGGGACAACAAGATTCAAAATGGGTTGTGAAAACCATCCTTACAGAAGGTCACACTAGAACTATTAGGGAGATAGCATGGTCCCCTTGTGGAAATTACATAGCTTCTGCTAGTTTTGATTCAACCACTGCTGTGTGGGACAATAAGTCGGGTCAGTTTGAATGTAATGCAACATTAGAGGGACATGAGAACGAAGTGAAGAGTGTTAGTTGGTCTTGTAGTGGTCATTTGTTAGCTACTTGTAGTCGTGATAAATCTGTTTGGATATGGGAGATAAATGATGATGAATATGAATGTGCTGCTGTTATTAATGCTCATACTCAAGATGTGAAGAAGGTACGTAATTATTTTATGTTATTAATTATATTACTATTTTATGTTAAATATAAATGTATATTATTATTATTATATTATCAAAATGCATTATGTAAGTATCATAAATATATGTTTAAATCATTCTAGATAAGGTGGCATCCTAATGAAGAAGTTGTCGCATCTGCTAGTTATGACAATACGGTAAGGATATTCAAAGAAGATGCAGGGGATAATGACTGGTCGTGCATAGATATATTATCATCCCATACATCAACAGTTTGGAGTCTTGCATGGAACAAGGAGGGCAATCGAATTGCAACCTGTAGTGATGATCAAACAGTGAAAATATGGCAAGAGTACAAACCTGATAATGAACCAGGAATTGTTACACACAACAATAAATCAGTTTGGAAGTGTGTGTGTACTATAACTGGTTATCATACAAGGACAATTTATGACATTGATTGGTGCAAAACAACTGGCTTGTTAGTGACTGCGTGTGGTGATGACATTATTAGAATATTTAAAGAGGATAGTGACTCTGATCCTCATCAGCCAAGTTTTACTATGGTTTGTTCTATGGACACTGCTCATATCCAAGATGTAAATTGTGTGCAGTGGCATCCTACTGTTCCTGGACAACTTGCATCAGCAAGCGATGATGGTTTAGTGAAAATTTGGTTTTATAACGAATAATTGTTGCTTTATGTAATGTTATCTTTTCGTAATAAATAATAATGAATTATTTATTTATTTTATTCATTATTTATTCCTTCCTTTATTGTTAACTAAATATCCTTACTATATTTTGTGATAATCTGATTGTGATTTGCTTCTGTTTCTGTTTTAGGTTATTAGGAATGTCAAGGCATTTTATTGGGCTGAGGAAAACCTATGAAGTTCTAATTTCTGATATAACGCTCAAATATAATACATTCTGTACAATGAGTGACATAAAATCGAATGTTACTGGGGTGCCTTTAAATCAAGTTGTAGATACTTTGAAGCAGTTTGCAGATCTATCACTTGCAGGTTCCTGGGATAACGTAGGCTTACTTGTTGAACCTACGGAAACCAAACTGGTTTCACACATTCTTCTAACAAATGACCTGACTGAAACTGTGATGCAAGAAGCTTTAGACTTGAAAATAGACATGATTATTACTTATCATCCTTTAATATTTGACCCCATAAAGTCTATAACAACTTGTTCATGGAAGGTAGTGAAAACATTACTGCTTTTTTATACTAAATTGAGATTTTATATAAATTATCATTTAAATGAGAATTTTTAGGGGAAGATTATTGCAAAATGTTTAGAAAATAGAATAGCTGTGTACTCTCCACATACTAGTTTTGATTCAATAAGAGGAGGAGTAAATGATTGGTTGGCGTCAGCATTTGAAAAGGGTATAAATTTAAAGTATAATATTTTTTAAATATTCTATAATTACCTTGTACTTGAACGTATTTTATATGTTTAAGTGCTTGAAAGTAGCATACCAATTCAACCAGATGCCACAAATAACAATGGCTATGGAAGAATGTGCACTTTAAAAAATGAAATTTCTATTGAAGAAGCTGTGCAATTAGTGAAACAACGTACTGGTTTGAAATACGTTAGATTAGCTCGCACACATTTAAAAGGTATCAATTTTTTGTTCATTTCCTAATTAATTTGTAAATTTGATATACTGCAATTCCATTTTATCTTTCAGATGGTTCGATTAAAACTGTCGCACTTTGTGCTGGGGCTGGAGTATCCGTTTTAGAAAACGTATCTGCAGATCTATATCTTACAGGGGAAATGTTGCACCATGACGTTCTTAACGCAACGCACAAAGGAATTAATGTGATTCTAACAAATCATTCTGATTCCGAACGTGGTTTTCTAAAAACATTTGCGCCTATTTTAAATAAACTATTGAACAAGTCTGTGTATGTACAAGTATCAAAAAATGATGCTGATCCTCTAAAAACTGTATAATTTGAGAAAAACGAAGAGAATAAAAGACAATTAATATGATATGAACATTGGGATGGAAATATACGTTACATATGATAAAATTTTATTATTAATATTATAAATTACCTGTCCTATTTTGGGATTGACAATTTTTTATTTCAATCTGGTAAAGTTAGTCAGAGTGATATCAGAGAAGATAAGTACATAAACGAATCATAGTATATTGCGGGTTCAACAGAAACCATTTACAGCTATAACAGAAACTGCGTTTAAATTTTCGTGTGTAACGCGCTTAAACTACTTTTGCAATTAATCTTTGAACATGTGTAACCGTTATAGAATCGATTTTCCCTTAATCTGATTACTGAAATATTTCTTTTGCACATAATATATCATTCGTTCGTTTATCATTTTCATAATGTCATTCACGCTCATTCAAATACACGCACATGATGGTTATGAGAAAAAACTTTATTTTAACAATGTACGTACGTAACCGACGTTTATTGAAAACTTATAACTAAATAAAATATTAACAGTCGTTATTCTGGTCCAATTAGAACGATTTTAATTTTGGGTCCACGCATTCAATTCTTTTTCTCCTTTTTTTATCGATATTGTGCCATTTCTGGCTTCATAGGTCGATAGATGAAAAGTATTTAGTTACTTCATAACGGAGAGTTCCTTAAGTACAACTTGACCCTCGTGACTCAACGAACTTACGATCCTAACAACTGATTTCTTACTTTTGTTCACTATTACGATGCTGTTTTTTCTTTTTGTATGTATATGTGTGTATACACCAACGACGAGATGCGTTAATACACAATGAACACATTATAAATTGCAATTTTTCTACGTCACCGAAAACGGTGTGGAAGTATACCCTGAGCTCGGATGCCCAAAAAATATGGATCGTGTGTAACATTTATCGAGAGTATTTGCAGGACAGACAACGTGAAACTGAAAACTGAATAGGTGTATGATTTTTTTATTAGATTAATAGTATCCGTCGTTCCTAGTCGGTTATCTTTTTTCAGTTTTACGTTTTGAGTTTAACGTTTTCTATACTGCGATAACGGATTATGGTTTGCCGCTAATATCACGATTCAACCACCTAAATCAGAACTATATTCTTATTAGAAATCCCGTTCGGTTCCCATAGGAGACTTTCTACAATCGATACAATTGTTTATTAGTTTATTCCAAAAAATATTAATTTAAGTTCAAGCGATCTCTACTATTATATTTTAGCATATTAATTTTCAAACCGATCAATATTTTCGATTGAATTTCGGTTTTCGATATACATAGCGACAATTTTCTAAGTATACTCTTGTTAGCCACGACTAACCTTTTACAGTGATTCTAATATGAACATAGTCTGATGTTTGTTTTGAATCTTCATCGAAAAACCGCTTATTTATTTTTTTATTCAGACATTCGTGTAATTATCAACAAAATAATAAAATACAATAAACAAAACGAAAAAAATGATTGCGCTGTTTTTTTGTTTCGTAACAAACATCATTGTCAGTTTGTTATCACTGTCTTTTCTAGCGTGAAACGCTTATTTTCTTCTCTGATCGAAACGAATCGAATCGAATCGAATTCGAAGATAATCCAGATTTATTTCGTGTCTCTAATCCGGACTCTCAATTTACACGGTCAAAAACGATTTTCACGATTCCTCCTCTCCCGTTTTGTCATCTCACAGAACAAACAAATTTTCTCCAGTATTTCCTCGTGCTTTAGAAATTGTAACATAGTCTATATTCCATATATACAGTGAGACAAATAAAGCGTTACAAGTTATTTTCTCAGAAATCATTGTACATATTGACATTCTTTAAAAATTAAATAACACATATCGACAATCATTGTAAATAAATTTTTGTAGGACAATATCCAAGAATATAGAGTGATACTTTCTCATTTATTTTAGATGGAGTTAGATATTAGATTCTTTATTTATAATAACTCTTACCAAACTGTATAATATGTATTTGAAATATTTTTTAAAATTCCTTAGTCATTTAAAACAAATTATTGTAAGTGATTAGCCTATTTGATCTATTTAATTAAAAATATGAAGTCAATATGTTTAGTGATTTATGAAAAATCAACTTACAACTTTATAACCCACTCTGTATAATAAATCGTTTATGACGAAACGGTTAAAAATCTTAATTGCATTTCAACAGTAATTCTTACATTTCCTTTGGCAAGTACAATGTATTGTCTCATAACTGTAACACAGCAAATAAAATCGTAGTTTGTTCAGCAGTAAACGGTTCGTCTTCAACGAACTATTATTACCATCGACAGTTTACTTTTTATTCATTTTTTATCTTACTTTTTTAAATATAGGATGTCTCAAGATTGAAAAATTATATTGAAGGAATAGAAATTTATTTTATTACTAATAGTTATTAATGGTCCAAATACATATACTATAGTATCTTTTCAAATGAAAGCGAAATTGAGATAAAAAAGAGGAAAGACTGTACATAAATTATAGTATCCATATTTTAAATCAATATTCTTTCACGTCAAATTTCAGATATGGATATAGTGATCTAAATCAATTGAAACTTGATCTAACTTCCATTATCTAAAATGGTGGTCGTTCTAAAAAAAGTTTCCTCTCATATTTTATAAGTTTATCTTATAACTTATTTTATCAACTTCTTTCGTAACGTTCATTTATAAAATAAAAAAGCATCATTTTATTATTCAATTCTGAAACACCCTATAATAGATTAAGTCTTATATTATTTCGTTACAACAGACTACTTTTCTTATAATACATTTAGCATCCGTTGTGCCGCAATATGGTCCGATTCCACCTTCACCTTTTTCTATTCTTCCTTCACAGATCTTTCTCCTCGTGTTCTTGATCCAATAATATCACTTTACGGTTTCCATTTCTCATCGATATCTTTTTAACGTGGTTCGTATACTTTCAAGATGGTTGTCACTTCCTTCTCGTAGCAGCCATTTTTCTGCGTGGCCAGAAGTTCTCCAATTTTCAGAAAGCGACTACTAGTGACGTATTAATTTAATCTAAAAATGATAGAAAATTACATTAATAAAATATGATATTTGTCTTTGTCTATTAAAGTCAGTTATCCAAGACTTAATATATAATAATAATATCTTTTAAGCTAGATTACTTAATTGTTTATGTGAACAGTTCATAGAGGGATCTTACAAGAATAGGTGACAAAGTATGAATATCACCTTTTAATGAACTTTCGTTCGCTCGTAATGGCGCTTTAAATATGAATAATCTATGAAGCCAACAGGTTAATGGTTTAGAGGGTATTTAATGTTACAAAGTTTTCAAGAGATTTCGTTAGACCAACCCTGTCCGGGTTAAGTTCCGCCGTTTAGGGACTTCCTTCTTCACTGTCTACGTTATTATAAATGAGGGTGGGACGTTATCCGAAGTACGTGCTCGTAAATTATTTCTTCGAAAATTCATCAACGTAAATGTCTAAATAAAGCTTTATTGCTCTTAAATCTCTCACTACAAATCAGATTAATTAACTAAAAATTATTTTGATATTTTCTTTATTACTGTTTTTAAAGGTACTCTAGTTAATTATGTTTTTTACATTACATTATGTTATTTACATTAAAAAGAAAAAATTAAGAATTAGAAAAAATTTAAAAGATCAAACAAATAAAGCTATCAAAAAGAGCTACCACTTGTTCAATTTTGTACAGCTTTGTATCTATTATAAAATTTACATATTAATCTATTAGATTCAATTATATTAAACTTCATATCATTTAACAGTACCATAGTATGACTACAAGAATTTGATACTATGAAAATGAGGCTAATTAGAATTTAATAAAGGAATGTTTCATTAAAAAATACAGGTATGTGCAAATACATTTTGTAGCTACTGCATGATAAAAGAAGTACTATAATTTTACAATGAATATATCACAGCTGAACACAGAAATGAATATTTACAAATAATATTAACAGAAATAAATGTATTTCACTTTGATGAAAATTTCCTTTAGATATTACGTTGTTGCAATCAGGAATTCCCTGTTCGCTCGTACTTCCCGATTAAATTACGAACAACTCGACTCGAAGATTTGATTCAAAAGCGCAGCTGCTCAGCACGTATTCATGCAAAAATCAAATTTCCAGCGTAACACCGTGACAGTCTCTCCTTTAAATGTTTCCACGACGAGCCGTTAGAGGGAGGAGAGAGATTTACCGATGAATATCTGAAATGAGTATTTCGTGATCCCACGACGGTAGCTGGGTTCAATAACGATGATTCAGGAAGGCCAGCAGAGTCGTTGAGATCATTACGAATGGCAGATTTGCCAGCCTCAGTTGGCCACCGTGTTGCATCGCTGCTGGATGTTCCCCTGTCGAACAATGATTAAAATTCAAATTGAATTCCGTTCTACCATCCGTCGTCTTATTGGAATTGTTTCTCCTCTACGCCACGCTATGTGTGTGTGTGCCACGCGCGCGCACATACACACATAGAGGATGCTCTAGTAAATATTTGCAATGTTAATTCCATCAAACAAATGTTACAAAGAGCACTAGAAATTCTTTCACTGTGATGACGCTATATTCTTTTAAATTCAAAAATTAAATTTTTGTATTTTCTGTGAATTTCTCTTCAAATTGGATTTTAATAACTTTTGAAGATGAAATAATTTGGCGTTTGTTCAGTTTCGGTTTTAGGTTTATAACCTTTTAGTAAATATGTTATATTATATTTAATCTTAGGAGAAATGGTATATATTGTATTTATTTGAAGATATTTGAAATTATGAATACTTGAGAATTAGGTTAGATAAGATACTAATTTGCGTTACAATCCTGATAATTTTAAGTAATACGATAATTCTCCTCTAAAGTTTACAGAAAATTTCCTGAATTCAGATATTTGTACATTTAGATTTTTCCTTCTACTTTGTATTTTCTACGGACACAACGGCCATCTTGAATATAAGATTCTGCAAGATGAAAGCGCCTGTAGTAAACAGGAGACTCGAATTCAAAATTCGGTTCGGTCGGTCGATTCTGCTTCCTTCTTACGTTTCTCTCTTTGTTGGTACACCCACTAGACGAAAATAGGGAAATGTGCGTTACAAAATTTTAATCAAAACTCGATAATCCCAAAATGGATTTTACTACAGCGATTACGTGTTAACCGTGAAAGCACGAAAGATTGTAATTTGCTCCTGAATATTCACGAGATTATCAAAAAGGAAAGTACCCTTTGAAAGAAAACTTGAATTTTTTCCCTTTCTAACACCCTGCATATGGATAATTTCCGCCATCAGTATGTATATTGTTGCCGGAATTTTTAACGGTCTTCAACAGTCTTCTTCCACACCCATGGATCCTTGTGCTTGTCTGAAGAATCTTCCAACCACACCTTTAAAAAAAAAGTATATCATCCCTTTGCAAGGGGAGTGATCTTCATACCTTGAAAGCTTTTTCTGTTTAGATAGACATTTTTACTACCATACGATGGCCTCTTCTGTATCCTGTGACTCTAACATCAAGTGTTTCTCTGATTTCTCCGAGTGTAGACGCATTAACGCGGCACAATAGCTATTATAGTCTGTGACGAGGAGTCGCTTGCTTAAGGAAGCCAGTCTGCATTCTATCACGGGGTATTTCCTCACTGTACATATTTCTCATCAATGTTCTTGTGCGTCGTTAAGGTCTGAGGAATGATGAATTAAAGGAATAAAATGATAATGAAATATAAGAAAAATTATTAAATAAGAAAATTGGAAAATTAGAAGATAAAAGAGGTTATGTAAATAATATAAGGTGTCCCAGTATTAATGTTACAAATGAGGAGGTGAAAATAAGCTGAAATTATAGAATAAATTTTTTTGCTGATTGTACCCAGCTCGTGCTCAGTTGGTAATTAACCAAATTCACATTTGTTAGGCAAATTTCCAAATTTGATTTTCTCGAAAACGAAACCTCACCGTGAAACAAATTTATTCTATATTTTCGATTTGCTCTTTTCATGTAGAATCTCCTCTATTTCGTTTATACCATCAATATTGGAACACCTTGTATTTCAAATAGAATGTCTGTAAATGAAAAAGAAGTACAAAATGAAACATGATAAATAACGATAAATGATAGAAAAATTTATAGGATGTCATATACAAATGGATTCTCTCCCGAAGGAGAACTTCGAAGCTCCCGGAGATTAGGTTAGAAAACGATCTATATGGAGAGCCATGTATGATGTATGCGACATTTACGTGACAAAAAGCCACGTGACAAGATTGTAAAAGTAAGACAGGAAGTGAGGAGGAAGGGAGGGGAGAGCATTACTAATACGATCCTTAGAGAGATGGTCTTGCCAGTCTTGTCTTGAACGAGCAAAATCTTTGCTAGAGACTATAGACAATGGTCTGTATATCGATTTTATGATAAACCGGCGTGGGCTGGTCGTCGATAGACGTTTATCTTTCTCTGTCAGACATATCCTGCCCGACTCCCTAATCCGGAATTCCAGTTCCTGAAGGCTATCTCTACGGCAGTATGGTTTTGCTAGGAAAAGGGGTGGTGGTGACTACAACAATAGCTGAGCTCAGCTCGACGCGCCCCGTGCACTCTGAGAAATCTCTTTAATTACTCTTCTCACTCAACCGAATGCTTTTTGCTAAGACCGTTATCTTCTGGCGAGAACGATCGGATTCATTCGTTTTGTAAACGTGGTCAAAGCCCAGTGAGAAACGACGAACCTTCTCCTATATAGTATACCGTGTTATGAAATACTGCACCGTTTCTTTTTCTCTTTTTCCTTCCACCATCTCTGCCGCTCTTCCTCCGCCACACGCCATCCTTTTCCTCTTTTTCTGTTTTAAAGGGAGAGGAAGAGGAGAGGGAGAGTTCAGAGTTTTGCAACAGAAACGCGATTACGACAACGGAGTAGTTTTTAACGAGAATTCATTAACGGACCAGTTAATGGAAAGTCGTGTTAATGGAAATATCTCTTTCACTGTTCCTTCGTTTTTAGCTAAAAATTTTTCCCTTTGCTTTCGTCGTGTCGCTACTGTCGGCTGGTGTGTTTGGTAATCCGATCTTTACTGTCTCGAAATATCCTGCAAATATTGGTAAAGATCGCCTCTACCATTGAAAGCCATATTTTCGAAGATACGTATAATTATGTATGAAAATTACGGGGAAAAATACATATAGATAAGCACATTTTCGCTAATTTTCTTCTTTTCTTGCTTTATAATTAAACAGGAGGATTTTAACCATTAAATGACGCACTCAATATCTTCCATGATCTAGGCAGAATATTGATTTTCATTTTGCAAAATAATCACAAATAGGAAAGATTTTTAACTGTTTTAACTGTTGTAACTTTAAACTACATACCTAGAAGTATTTTAGTAACTTCTTATAGAATTTTTTACATATTTAAAATATACAAGAATCGCGCAAAACCTGAAAGACCCTACTGAAAAGAAAGTTTATAAAATGACTAATATAAAGAGGCACCATATTTTTACAAAATGGATCTATATTTAAATACGAACAATTAACAAATATTATATACACCACAGAACAGATAGCTATTATCAATATGGTAAACAATTAGTACAATGTTACTAAAATTCATAGCGTAGGTAACAATTTTAGTCTTTTTTTTACCCGCCACAATGGTGGGTCGATAGATGTAAATTTTCAAAAAATAGTTGATAAATTGGTACAGTTTTATAAAAGCCACAGCACAATTATTAAGATAAGTAATATTTTAAAGAATATGAAAAAACAAATTTTTAGCTGTAAATTCAAATAAAAAGACAATTTTTGTGGTATAAGATTAATTAGTGACGTACTAAATTTTAAAACTGCTTCTCCTTAAAAAGACAAGGAATTTGATTTATCGTGTATCGTGTTTTGTAGTCTTCATATAGTAAATTGATGGGTCGTGGTTAGTAGCTAGAACGAGAAATCGAGAAACTGAACATACAGAAAAATCGAATATCCAGGCGAGTTATCAATTACGATGTAAAACTGTGTCGAGTGTATTCAAGCAATCACACGGGGGGAAAGAGCTGCAATCTATCGGGCAGCTCAGATAAAATCTTCCAACAGATAGGGTGATTCAGGATGGCGATTTATATTTCTTATCCCTTTTATGGTAAGACGAAGATGAACGCAATATAACAGGTAACATTCAACACGGTCAAAAAAGATTGCATGTGACTAACATTAGATTTAGGAGAGTCTCTAATTAACGTTTAAAACAGTTTTAACTTCATTAATTTTGAACTAATTTATGCAAATGTAGAAGAGTTGGTGGAAAACATAAAAATGGATATAATATACATTAATAACACATTTTGAATAATACATTTTAAAAACTGCCAAAATTCTTCTGTATGTATATTATTCTGCATTTTAATTCGCCAAATAACTACAATACGCAAACTTCTAGGTAATTGTAATAATTAATAAAATATCACATTATTATACGAGATATGGTAAAAGGTTGTTTTACATTCAACAATATATTAAAAAATGTAGTGATAAAATTTGTTCATTTTCATGAGAATCGCATTTGACTAATTAATGTACCCCAGGAAATTTCAAATGCGATCTTTTGCAAAATGCTGGCTTTAAATGAAACAATTTTATTCTACATTTTCGCATGTAAAATACCCACTTTACCATCGTCCACTTTCATTTAATAAGAAATCGGTCAAGTTGACGCGTACTTATAAAATTTTCAAATTCTATTTTCTTGAAAACCTTCCCACCTATTTTTGCATGTAGAATAACCTATCTGATTATGCGTTTCTAAAAAACCAGACAAGTCAGCGTGTATCTGACAATTTTTCATATATTTTTAATTTATCTTCGCATGTAGTACAATCCTCCGTTCAATTGTACTGTGTATTCTATCACTTTGCAAAACAAATGTTACGTTTCTAGAAGATTTTCAAATCATCGTACATTGTGGGTTAATGAAAAGGGGAGGAGGTAAGGAGGGACGTTTTAGATGGTAAACTTAGTAGCGTCTCCTCGACGTTATATTATATTATATAAAGTGGAAGCATCTAAATAACTCCGTTGTTTTTATGGTCATAGGAGGAGAGTCTTCGGGGCGAAATTGCATTGTCCGAAAGTATAGCTCATTTTTATACTTGTTTCTCCTCATCATGAAAAATGAAGGGAAAGAGAAGGAATGAGCAAAAAGAACCACTGTTTTTCAATGGCAGGTTTAAGAACCTGCTGCTGTGTCTCTTCACCTTCAATTGTCCCTTCTATTCTTGGTCATACGACTCAAAATGATCAAGCAGTCTAGAATGGCAAGTAAATCAATTTCATCTCATCTTGTGAAATTCATACTTAAAGCTTGCTATTCAATTTCAGTGGAACAGCAGCGTCGAGCTAACTCGATTTTCCGACTCTTTTGACTTGACCCTCTCTCGTCCTAGACGGCTCAATTAAGGGGCCAGCCATACTTGGAGAAATTTTCTTCGTTTCTTGAGATATGAAATATCCCCCAAGTTTCACTGTATTAGGTAAGTTGAAGGTTAATTCGTAATACTCGAATTTCATTTTCTATCCTCGTGCTCAACTTCAAATGGCTCGCAGAATTATTTGTTCAGCAAAATTCACCTTTTCTTCAAGCGTCAAATACCATACATGTGTACTCTGATCGCAATATATGTATTGTTTGAAAAGTTTCGATCATATCATAGTAGTTTTTACGATATGACACGATCGTAAAATCGACAAGTGGCAAAGTTTACACGACGAGGTGTTTCCACGAACAAATTGACTGAATCCTAAAACGATAAGAAACCAAAACTTGTACAGCAATCATGTTGCGTGGCAAACATAACCTCAGTTTTCATTCAGTCCCCAATATGTATGTATTGCTTTTATTACCGATGTATATACCTTTAACTGCTAGAATTTTTCTTGAATGTTCTTTCCATGGTGTCTTTATTCTGCCATTTTTATTTCTCGTTTCATCGTACTTTTTATTGTTGAAATTCTGTTCTGCAATCCAGCACTATCTATTAGATTGGCAACTAAGTGATTGCGGATTTTGTCCATACCACCTAATGGCAAAATTTGCAATCACTTAGTTGCCAACCCAATTGCACACTACTGCTACTACCTTTTTTATTTATTACTCTTCTTCAATTCTTTCTATTCTTGTAATTTCTTTATGCATATTTCTGCGCTTCTTTTTTTTCTTTTTTTTTTTTTGTTAAAATTCCTGCTTCGTTGGAAGATTGGATCCTCCCGTAAAGAACGCTGTAAGAAATGCTGCACCAAATGTGGAAACTTTTTCAAAGTTCCAATTTCATCATGGAGGATTGTGCCGTGTGAAAGTATTGCCGAAGGGAAGCCAGCCGAGTAATAGATTATTTTGCACAAAGTGATTTGAGTTGGACGCTGTTCACGGAATTAGTCGGACGAGCAGAAGTCTTCAGGAGCGTTCACGGTGGTTAGGTAGATGGCGGGAATGGTTTTGAGAAAATGACCGTTGGTGACCTTTGATTGACCACAAGATGGACGTCGTCCATTACATCTAGGTTCTTGACCAAGGATTAGATTTTGGTGTAAAGGTGGCTTTGGATATAGCGCTTGATTCAAACATTCTCGTAGAAATTGAAGAAGTAGGAATTAATTAAAAATTCTGTGAAAAATGCATTGTACTTCGCTTCTTCCCCGTAACCTTTTAACCGATCGATGCTTAACCTGGAATAGCACCTTGCTTCCAGCAAATGGTTGCCATTAGTGTAGCACATAAGTACGTGCAATCCTTATTGATTTCAAATCCTTAACTGTATTCGCATGTACTAATCGTCGTGAATGTTGCATCACGCAACCTCACTGATAACATGAAGATAGTTAATAAATGAGTTATTATACTTAGTCAAGCATATAAAATAATCTTCTTGCAGGATAATTAATGAACTAATAATACACAGTTAATTGGCCAGTGACAACTTCTAAGATTATAAGTTTCTGTTAAAAAGTTTTTTTACGTGGCTTATACTTTATAAAATTGTTTCGTGCAACTCTGTCTGTTGTATTACCAAGCTTGTTACTGTTCTGCAAAACAATTAATTATCATTCGTAATTTGTAACTTGGGACTTGGAGAATTAACTAATAATGTTACGTTCAATTATATACAGCAGGGTTCTGATAATAAATCAATCAGATACGAAGAGCTTATATATTAATAAGCTGTTCATAAAAGCAAATGTAAGAAATTTGTGAAATCACAATCATGAAATTATTTCCGATCTCGCATTTACTTTAATTAAGTTTCAATTAGAGAAGCATCCATTTAAACAGCTTTGTGATCTCACCGGATATATGAAATGTTTTAAACGTTTCTGCATATTATACAAATTAAATGTTAATTTATAATGAATTTCAGATACTTGATATCTAGAACATTTGCAATTTCAATTTCAACTTGTGGAGAGCCATTTTATACTGGAAACTTCATGGTTCTAAAAGTTTCGACACATTATACAATTAAAACGTTAATTGTGTTGGTTTCAGGTACCTCGGCCATTTTACAGTTTCCACAAAACGTAATTCTCCGATTGTTTCGAATAAATATACAACGTATTTCGTTCATCGTGTACCTACAAAGAACAGAAACCTATGTACAATGTACATTCATGCGTAACAAATGAGCAACAACTGAAACATCAAAAGCCACTTTCCGAAGAATACAGACAATTACTATAATTCAGCTAGTTAATTACCGTCAAACGTCAAGCCATTCATTTCTTCTCTCTTCTTTATACTAATTATCCCTCTAATTTTAGCGTAACTAAATCACAACAGTATCAATCTCGTGTAAAACTTTGGCCTCTAAACGCTTGATTAACACAATAACTACCACATAGGATGAGCCATCCAAAACAAAACTCTGAAATTTTATAACTTTTTTAATGACACAAAAATGTATACAGGAAAAGAAGTTACGAGGAAAAGAAGTATCAAAGAGATAAATATTATGATTAATGCCTATGTATACAGAACACTGTAGTTTTGTAAGTTATTTAATAACCAAGAGATAAATATATTTGCATCTGGTAAAATTGGCTTTATAATTTATAGTACATACGTTATATCGTCATCACAAAATCATCGAAAAAGATGTTTTCGATAAAGGATCATTTTTCTTACGAGTTAAAAAAGAAACTCCTGGAAGGGTCAAATGGAACGATGAATTTTTATTGCTGTAACATATTGTATAAAAAGGAATATTGTTATCCGTATACAGTATACATCGATTTTCAGATGATCTTTGGTGAAGTAATTTTTGTAAAAGAAAATAACATAATCTATAAAAACGAATGTTTACCAGTTACTTTATTTACAGCCTTTGTCTGTTTTAAGTCCCAACATGAACCCAATGAATATTCATTCTTCTTATAATTGACGCTGCCATAATAACTGATAGAAATATAAGCAAACAACTAGAATTTATGAATACCGGTATGTTATTTATTGTCGTTAAAATATTAATAAAGCTCCGACACGTACCAGTATGTCATCCGTTGCAAATAGATTAAGCAAGCCACTGAACTGCAAATATACCGTCGATATCTCTTTTTTCAACGTAGAATCAAAATTCAAGCTATTTCAATGTCAAAGGAAAACAAAACTTGAACGGTACAGATTCCAAACTTTTTCCAAGCCATTAAACATGCGCGATAAAATAATTATTACTATTGAATTATTCGTTTATTAAGCATGGAAAGCAATTAAGCCGGATGGTTGATTAATTTCTTCCCTTCTGAATGGAAAAGTAAGAGGGGAAAAAGAGGAATGTTCATTTTTAGTGATTTTCCATTTCATAATACATTTTGCTGATGAGAAGTAGAACTGCAGAAATATCAAATCACAATGACTATAATGTTCAAAATGTCTCCATAAGATAGCGTTAAAGATTCGGTGAACTGGTTAAAAACAAGAAATGCTAATTCTGTAGTGGGGTATAAATTTCATTTGACAAACAATACAGTCAAAGTCTTTGAATATCGCTGCCCCTCTAGTGGCCTAAGATATTAAAACTTAATTTTCTCAACAAAGCTATTTTGCGACGTTCCTCAGTATCCTCCCTTTCTACTTTCTAATTATAAATCAAATTACATTTTCTTCTAGACACAGTCGCAAAGCCAAGAATTCCACGTGAAATATCATTTCTTTAAAGCACCACAAAACCGAAAAGTAGAGAGAAACGAGCAACTTTAACGAAGAACCCGAAAAACCGCGGAACTTCCAACTTCTTCTGTAAATGTATGTACATACCATTAAGTACGTGCACGAGGATTGTCTTTGTATTAGCGTTACTGGGATGGCAGGTATACTGGCCGCTATCTGCACGCTGGGCACGCTGCACCAAAAGATACGACGTTGTAACTTCTCCCTTCTCGGTGATCACCGATACGCCTCCCCTAGGACTATCGTAGTTGATCACCTATATTGGGCACAGATAAAGAAAAAACCGAATGAAAGATGAAAAAGAGGAACAAAGGAAAGAGAAGAGAAAGAAGTTGGACGAAAAGTTATATCGTAATTTCTGTCGGACGAAATTTTACCGATGGATCTCGTTAGGCGAAAAAAACAGGCGCAGAGAGAGGCCACACTTTCTATCTGTTTTTAGTATCTTCCTTTATTTCGTTCCTTTGCCATCGTCTTTTCTTCTTTCCTTTTTTTTTTTTTTTTTTTTTTTTACAGTCTTCTCCAACGAACGAATTTATTTCGGCCAGAAACCGAATTGTCCGGAATTTGCTTATCCGTGGTTAATGGAATCTCCGGTTTTTCTCAAGCTAGAAAAGCCGGAAAAAGAATTAGGAGAGAAATGGGAGGACACACGGACGAAGAACATGAAATTCGTCGAGGGAGCCACAGTAAATAGTCGTAGAAAAGAGAAAATGAAGAAGGAAAGTGAAGAGAAGATGTGTGTATGCACATGGTGGTCCGTAATTCATGGTACAAAAGCGGTCAGCGAGATTCCATTGCTTAAAATAAAATGAAAATTAAGAAAAACAAAATTATTGTGTTTAAGGCTTTCGTCTTTGAGACGATCGAGTTTGAAAATTTGCTTATATTCAAATTCTATCTCCCCCAAACCAGGCTATAAACAGCAAAATTTTATTCTTTATTTCCAACCTACTTTCACATGTAGAGTAACGTTCTGGCAATTGTCCATTGCTGTCCAAATTAGAATTGGTTAAATTCACGTATATCTCACAAATTTTCAAACTCGATTTCCTCGAAAACGAAACCTCCAACGCAATTTTATTATTTTTCATTTTTGTCTTATTTTGAGCCATACAGTTTCCTTAATCCGGTTTGTACCATGAATTGCGCAACACCCTGTATACTTTATGTATATATGGGCGTCCGTATTAAGATCCAGTGGAATTGCATTTTAGACGACGAAAACGAACGATTACGTTTCGTAGCGGTTCTACTCGCTAGTTTTCCCCGCCTGTCCCTTTGAGAGTAGATATTTATTTTCTCTATCTCTATCTTCCTCGTTTTTGGCACGTCACAATGGCGCGAAAATAAAATTAAAGGTCCGCGTCGAATTCGAGGCGGTTTAATGAAATCGTTGCCCACATGCACACGTATGCATATACACAGGCGCACACCAGGCCATCTCTGGAATTTAAATGGAATTGTTAACAAGCCGGCGGTCTCATTAGCATAAACTTTCCGCAACTATCATACAAACGTTTCGGTCGCGATTTATGATCCTACAATATCGAAACATTTATTGGCACGTTTATGGTTACCTTTTGTCGCTACGTTCACTCATATGCACGTTCTATGGTTAATTACGTAAGTATTCATGTTGCTTCGTTGCGTACGTCTTCATCATGTCAATATTTTCCAAACACGAATTCAAATATTCTTTGTTTAAAAATTCATATTGGTTTATTTAAATTTAAATAATTGGAATTTGTATTCTACTGATGTAAGTATAAAAAAGGAGTTCAAAATATATTTAACGATTCAAATTCAAAAGGACAACTTCAAGTTTTATTTATTAACTTATAGTAATGGTAGGAACCAGAGCGGAGTGAGGTTATAAATTAAAACATTAGGTGGCGACATTGAATGATGTAGCCACACCCACAGCTGGACATGTCTAAAAGCATCTTGAATCTCATTGTCTGGCTACAAAAGTGACACGTGTGAATAGTTATTGATGCAATTTCCGTGTTATGTGGCTACGTTGTGTTATTGAAAAATAACATTTTCTATGTTATGTGTTGTAGAAAACTTGTTTTAATTATGCTACAAAGGAAGAAAGAATTCTGAACTGAGCTCAACTAATTGTATAACATTTCTACATTTCTACAATCAACTACATATACATATGTATAATTATTTAATGTATTTTAAAGAGATACTACATATCTCCAATTTTATGTTTTTTCTATCAATTTGAAAAATCAACATTAAAAATCGAAGTCATATAAAACATTCTCATTATACTATGTATGTAATACGTTTTTATTTTGCTATGTTATATTAACCTTTAAAATCACATTTATTTTGTTCGATGTAATTAAAAAATTAAACGTTGAGAACGAATATTTTAATTATCTTAACAAACAAGTTACTTAGTTAACTTAGTTAACAAGTATAATATAAGCCTGACAAATAGGAGCATACTTTTCTGCATGTAAAATGTATCCCCCCATAGGAATGTAAATTTTCAACCTCAGTTCTCCCGTTCCGCGCAATTTATCCGATTATGGAACAATGAAAAGTGGACTTATTATCAATTTATTAAACAAATTAGCGTTACAAAAGGGGCGTATCCAGTAGTTTCATTAGTTTCAAGTAGACTTCTCGAGAGCGTTTTGCTCTGAATATTTTTCGGTGAATTTACGCGTCTCGATAACGAACGATGTAGCCACGTCCTTTCGAAAACAACAAAACCGACATAAAACGCGATTCTCGCACGATTCGTAACGTTTCCAGATCAAATATGGCGCGGGGTTGACCTCCATTTTCATATACGTATCGCTTATAAATCGTCACGGAAACGAACCGTGTCTTTCATGAAAATTCACAAAATGTTCTCGGTTGAATTTTTGTTAGAACGTTCCCCGTTTCGCTCATAAATTGACGAGTGCACGCGTGTGTTTTGTCTCGAAATTCATCGAATTCGTGTTTTAATCTCGTGGTTGAAATCAGATAAATGAATAGATAGACGTGATTGATTTGTCATGAAGAAGTGATCTAGTCTTTGATGACAAGATTTACTTTGGAATTTCATTTAAATGAGAAAAAGTGGTAAAAAGAAAGTTAGAAGGGTTTGAATGTAAATAGGATAGGTTAAGCCAGCTTTGAAGTTGGATTACAAACTTTCATGAAGGTTTAAAGTTGAAGGTGATGACTTGAAGTTTAATGCATGCTTCGAAGTTATTATTTTCGCTTTTTGATTGTATACACAATTTGTTCTGTAAATTTGAATTATGTACTTCGTTTCATTTTAAAACATTGGTTAGGCGAATATTCTAATTGTAAGATTCGGAATAATATTTCATGAGAGAAACTTTTTCTGTGAATTTTAGTTATTTTGTTTTGTAACATAATAATAAAATGATTATTAATAAGAATTATATTTCTTAAATTCTGTTAAGTTCTTAAGAAGGATAGTCTTAACAAATTCTTTACATGAATGTTTTAATTTTATGTTAAGAGTAATATTTTATAGGGGATATGACTGAACGTACTACCAACAATAGGCATCGATGACTTACGGCGATGGTACGTTGACTCGTGCCATTTTTCCCGTTTCTAACTATCCGGCTGCGGAAGTTTGTCCATTAAAACCGGAAGTGGTCGTTATAAACAAGCGATTTTAAATGGTGCCGCGAGTTCGGTGAGCAGGTCAAGCAACACAGACCATTCATGACCTCTATCCATTTACGTGGAAACTCGTCGTTTAAGGATGATTTAGCTGCACCGTTAAAACAAGCCACATAAGTGGCTGAACTAAAGATGGTAAAGTTTAAGGTTAAGATAATGAACTTTAATTGTAGTTGGTCGAAACAATGTGGATAAAAATGATATTGTTCAGAATTTTAAATAGCATAAGTTATATTAAATCAGAATAATTTTAAATTAATGTAAAAAAACATTTGTAATAAGGAAAGACAATTTTTACATCAAATACTTCATGTTTGTGTTCATATTCATGTTTCATGTTCATGTTCTAACTATATTGTTATTTATAACTAGACTGCAGACTTTTATGTATTTATAGAAAATTTCAAAGTAGAAAGATGTACAAAACACACGTAATATGCAAAGATGTAAAAAATATTCAAAGTAAAATAGTTGTTAAAATCTTCAATGGATAAAATAAATCCTTATGCAGGTTCCACTTCCTTAGTTATATTAATAAAAATATGAAATTATGTAAAGGTCCGCAGTCTATTCATATATAAATTTCAATTTTTAATCCCAAATTCCAAATAAATAATTTTTACCGATTTTTAAGGCAAAATATTTCTACAAAACAACCTAACCTAAAAAAGGTACTATTCAAAACCACAAACTTCTATTCCACTCAATATATTCATCCTTTTTCTCTTTCTTCATTCTCATCAATGGAAAATCTCCTTATTTTCCGTTCTAATCACGTTTAAGCTTTTGCCAATAAAATCTGCTCATCTTGTCACGCAACAACGGCAGCATTATCATAACAGTTGCCACGTTCAGTAGGGGCACTCATATACCGGACGGCAAGTCAGAAACTCAAAAGGTATGTATGTACATAGTTGTCGTCAAGTGTTCGAAGGATGATCCAGATTTTGCGTATAAAGCAGCCAACACAGAAATGGAGGGGTATCGGGTATCCATTATCATTGCTATTGCTACACAGCTTAGAGAAGTTGGTTCAGGTTTCATGGTTTCGTATGATTACTGCTGCAGAATGCAGGCTCTCCTTCCCCTCTCTTCACCTGTTCTCTCTCAATTTCCTAAACTGGTATGTACTATTCGGCTGCCTCAGCACACACACCACGCAAACATTACGCAAATGTTATTATTCAACTATGTTCCACGGGTTCCAGTTTGCCGATTAACGCCGCCCTAGTGACGTCGATGGTACTTCCCATCCCCCCTACCGATCTACTAGCTAATTCGCGAGGAAATCGTAAGAGGCCCTAGCAGGCCACTTCCTTACGTATGCCAGTAATTTTCGAGGCAAGTTCCTTGCTAGAAAATATTAAAATTCGAGGAGCAGATCGAGTAACCTGCAGACTAGTTTTCATGGACTGAATGGAACGGCGAGGCGTATGGTCGATGTTATTCAGCAATTAGCTGCGTTTCATGCAAATGAGCTCGGCTCACAGCGAACATTTTCCTTGTATCTTTTGCGAATTATTTTCTTATCGAAGAATTTTTGGATTGGAAAACTCGATAATGTTTTCATTGGAATTCTACGTTTCTCTTTTTTTGAGGAGTTAGAACGGATCGTTTGGTAGCTGATTTTGTTTCTTCTGCTCGAAGGATGATTCTCGCGCATTTGGTCTGTTCGTAATACGCGGGAAATTTGCAGAGGAAATTTATGAGAGAGTTATTGCCGCTTTTTGCAATGTGCCGCTATTCCTTGTTGGAAATCGCCTTTTGTTTTATGCTTCGGTCTGCTTTGTTTCTGTGTCGAGCTTCTTTGTGCGATTACAGGGAATGGAGGGTGGGTACAGTATTGGAAAAAAGTTTGGCCGATTGTAGCAGTTTTGAATCCTCTGATTTCACTATTGACCCGGAAGTCATTTTTTCCACGGATAAATTCGTTTAATATGAAAAGAAATTAATTTTAATTTTTCGTATTTGCAATAACTTAATTTAATCATATTTTATGTGGAATTTATTCTGCTTTATGATCATCGTGATGAAAAGTTCAATTCGTATTAAATTGCTTTCCGCATTTCAATTTATTCCATCCTCTTCTACCTTTACTTTTTAAGTACATGCATATAAAAGCCATATAAAACGCTCGCAACGTTGCAAAATCATCATCATTAATAAAACTAATTCATATATGATATATAAATCACTAACAATCACTAAAAAACATCAAATATGCTACTATGAAATAAACCTACAATTTCAAAGGAACACTAATTCCTTTTAAAAGCTCCTATCTTTAAAACTAGGTTCACGCGACGCTTCATTTTGACGTATTTCGAATTTCATGAGGAAAATTACACGAGCCGTTTACATTTTTCTTCTACGATTTGTACTGATTTTTATCCATTTAACGGTACAAATATATATCGAAAATTTATTCTCTTCAAAGCTTTTAGTTATAATAATATTTATAGTTATAAAAACATTTATAGTTTTGAAGTTCTCTACATGTTATACCTATTTCTACGGATACGCGTCAATTTGACGCAATCGAAGTGTCCATGAACCTAATATTAAAACAAAACAAACCTAACCTTAAACTCTTGGCAGATAGTGTATCTCGTTGCCCGTCAAATAAACGTGACTGGGACGATTGATGATTCAATATGCCTGCAAGCAGCTTCGAATAAAAGGATCAGGGATAGTTTCAATGTATGGGAAGAATTATTTACGCAAGAGACTCTTAGATAGGATTTTCATCGAATTCGAAAGAAATCACCAACACATACGCATATATTCTGTTTCAAAAAAGAAAGATTTCATTCGCCATAAATTATGCATAGAGATGCCTAGGACATTCCTCATCCACATGGTGGAGGTGGGAGGAGAAGAGGATGGGAGAGGCAAAGCATGAAAATCAGAGAAATGATACTTCCAACGGATAAGAAGTTATGATATATATATATGTAACCGAACAGCATTTAAACCAGGTGAACCCGATTCCGCGAGAAATTCTGTATTTGAAACCCATAAGTAAATGTTATCAAGGCAACTATAAATTTTATCCAGAATCGATACAATCCCATACCCTCATCTCACCCGCTCTTCCTTCCTCTCTGTATCATCTTTCCGGCCATGTCCTATATTCCATCCATGCGCATCTACAGTGACTCACTATAGGCTTTAACTACTTGACTTCGATGCTTTTTAACACTAGGTTTACGGGACACATCATTTGGACGCATTTCGAATTTCTCGAGGAAAATTACACGAGCCGTTTACAGCTTTTAACTGACTTTTATCCATTTAACGAGACGAATATATGTCGAAATTCATTTTCTTCAAAACTGTCTATGTGATAGACTTATCTCTACCGTAAAGTAAGCATTAATGCTAGTAAATTGGCTTCACTCATCTAAGTATTACTGCAGTAATAAATATAAACGCGCAAAAAGAGTTAATTCTTCAAAAAAGTGAACGTTAAAAGTAAACATAAATAATTCAGCGACGATACTTCCCGTTTTCTCAAGTAAGTGAGACTGCGTCACACGTTGCGTTTTAAAAAGTGATTTGATAATTTCAATTACTAAGTTACTTGCTTTTATTGCAATTTTGTATGCTCGGGGAGCATATGAAGTAAAAGCTTTTTATTTATGGCCCAAGAAATGGGGACCCACTTTCTTCTAGACCACAATGCCTACAGATCAATTTATGCAAATTCTTCGATTCATACGATTTAATAAAAGAACAGAACGATCCGAACGTTTACGTACAGACAAAATTGAGTATACGTGTAAAAATGCATGGAATATGTGTAATGTTATATAACGTTGAATATTATAAATTTTATATAAATATATTTCTCATAGTTTGATTTATAAATTAATAGTGTACAATTGTTGGTTTCTAAGTTGCTTTATTTAAAGGAAATGCATGATATTGTTCATGTGTCAAATTGACACGTGCCTTAGAAATACGTATAAGGCATGTCTGTAAGTCGAGTGTTAAAAGCTTTATTTTATCACTCAAATAATAAATTAAATGGGGGAACATGAGAAATGAAGTAAAAGTATAAAAATTCATTCCATTTAATTGATTTAATACTCAAAATTTATCTGAAAAGATTAAAGATTCAGATCAGGTTTTAATAAATTTATTTGAATATATTTGAATTGATGAAAGTATTTCCATTGGTTAGAAGGTTGTTTGTCCAAACCTAACCTTATCTTTTTGGTAATTTTTCGATCGATCTGGGTGGATTAGATTAAAAAGATAAAGTTAAATAGTCAAAATTTGAAAAAATTATTGAACTACATAATTACCCACACAGCAATATAATTATAATAGTGTTTTATTACAGAGCTAATGAACTTTTAAAAAGTTACGTATAATATGTGCATATATCTACAAAAATTTTCTACGATACGTATTGAAATATTCTGGTGAGGCACTGTATATTTCCAGAGATTGCCTGTTCAGCGTTTCGAAGCGATTAGTCCGTGTAATTTTTGCAAACCAGAAAGCTTACAGAGATGATAGCCCGGGGCAACATTTTACCGACTGGTACCATGAATGCGCATAAATTTTCTGGGGAGAATAACATTACTACGCTGTGAGGGGACGTCGTAGAAGGAAATTTCTTGAGAGGTAAGCAAGAAGCTGGAGACGATACGTTCCAGAGCGTCACCGAGAGTTGGAACCGACACAAGTAAGTTATGTTTTCTGTTCATGCCTGTGTCCAGGTATAGTGGCTGGTGATGGGTGTTTGCGTTTTAAGATGAATTGCTTAGGTGATCTGAATTCTAAAATTATGTTTGATATATTTATATATTATTAATCGTAAGTTACTAGATGTAAGATAATTACTAGACTATGAGCATTTATTCGAATTCATCCTTTTACGAATATAATTAACGTGATCTAGATAGAAAATTGTTTCATCTAATAATATATTTGAATGGACTCTGTAATTGTGGTTGATCGTATTTTATGAGAATTTGTAGAGATCTAATTGTAGAAACAGATTTGTAGTAGTACAGTGTACTTTATTAGACTCATTATGTTATTAATACTAAATAGTAATTAATAATGCAAAATTATTGTATAGTATGTATAAAATCTTATAAATGATTTATTTTTCACACTCACGTTATTTGTTGATTAATCGATATGTATCGCTTTACGATAATTTATAATCGGCTATTGTAACTTACTGTGCTTCGAGTTATTTTACGATAATTGTTCATCGCATGACATACATAATTTACATTGTTCAATAATATATTCTAAATAATACCACAATAGTATGTTGTTAATAATGAATAGCAGTGAATAAAAGAGAGGAGGTAAATAACAATATATACGATGAATAATTAAGGTCGACATGATTACAATACTAGATATTGTTAAACATATTCACTTTGCAACCAAAGGTATTAACTGTAATCTGCTAGAATTCACTAGCTCATCATGTCGCGTAATATCCTATGACAGCTGACATCTACAATTCACCAATGACTCGATTAATTTTACACAAATTCACACTTAAACCCGTGTAATAAATTCCACTTGGAAATTCTGCAAACCTAACCTAATAACTCAGTATCGGAGTTCAAATTTAGCTGACTCGTTCGAAATCGAACGACCTATCCATCGATAACCTCAAATTGCCTAGAAGTTGCTGAAAATTTTTTTCACTGAGTAAAAACCACACGTTGAATCATAAAAGAAAGAGCAGATTTAAGAAGAAAAAGGAGATGATGCCATAATGAAAAGCACGTAACGGAATTTCTTTTCGTCACGAAGCTAACCTATCCGAAAAGCTGGTGTTAATTCACAAGAAGTGACGAACCCTTTCCGTTTAACGTGCCGCCATTACATCAAGACACTTCTAATGAACCGGATTGAAGATCTACAACGAGCCATAAACTCCTCCGTGAGATTTGTCGCCGACGTAAAAAGAGCCTTGAGCTTTCCTCTGACACTGTAATTACGATCTGTACGAACATCATTCTGTCCCTTTTCGTTTCTTTGTCCCTCTACGACTCTACAATAGGATTCTCGAGTTTCTGGCGTGTCATTACCGTCGACAATTCGTTTTCGATATCTACCGGATGTTTTAAAGATATTGATTAAAATAGATTTGCTTTTGTATTTTTATAACAAAATAGTTTTTGTTTAGACATTTATTATTAGAAAATAACGTAGTATTTAATTCTACATTTTATTTAACCTCTTAAACAGTCATCTATTGACCATATCCATGATATTGAAATTAAAAATTACTAAACAACAAACCAAATTAACTTTTGACTTTTTTCAAATATAAATGTTGTAGAACATTATCTTCAGTAGAAATGAATCGATGCATTAAGATATAGAGGACTTAAATAAGAAAATTATTACGTCACAAAAATTAAGTATCCGAATGAGACAAGTTAACAGATTAGGTTAGGTTAAAATCCTTAAAACGTCAAAATAAGAGCAGTCATGGTCACAACTCTATATTAAATCACTGTTTAAAACACTATTTTATCGTAAAAATGAAAGATCAATCTTTCTTTCGCTTCATAAAAATGTAGTATAATTATGGTACGATGAAATAATATTTCGTTACAAAAATTCGTACACCAACTTAACCTATGCAATTAGTTATTAAATTCAGCGCAACGTTTTCAAACACGCTGTACTAGATAACTCGGCCACATATCTTCATTCACTGACTGGGAACATTTTCCGAGAGTTCCCCACATGGTATTGTTGTTCACGCTTTTAAACAAATGTTTTCTATTCACCGACCTTTTCGCCACGGTCATAATCGTTTCCAGTCCGGTTGTCCGGTCTGGTTTTTCACATGCCACGCCAATTGAACGTTTAAACGTGAAACACCACCCCCACCATTTGTCATTAACATCTGCCATTCGTGGTAATTTATGTACAGCCATGTTGGCAGTATGGCACAGCTTGATTTATTTTTCGAAAATATGACGGACAGTCGAATATCACCGAGGGGACCGTGTCGATTCCCTTATCATTCATAATTTGCCCTGGTTCAAACACATCATGTCATATATTAGGGTTCTTCTTAAGTCTCTTATCAGATTTATGCAAAAGATTGCTAAAGCAAATTTTGGTTTTAAACAACGACGAACATATTATATAAGTTAAATGATAGACGCCTTATATTGAAATAGTTAGTACATTTATAAATTCTTTGGCTTTTGGCAGTTTTCATCAAAACTAATTTTTAGGTTAATTACAGAAAAAAGAAATAGCTAAAATTAATGATACTCTGTACTGAAATAATTGTTACATTTATACATTTTTCTCATGATATTAGACAGTTTTCATTAAAACTGAGTTTTAGATTAATTACAGAGAAAAAAATTGTTAAAATTACTGATACCCTGAACTGAAATAATTTTTACATTTACAAATTTATCTTATGACTTTTGACACGCTTCATTGAAACTGATTCTTATATTCTTATGATTAATTATAGAGATAAGCAGAAAGTTCTTATATTTTCTCGGAAAAATGTAATTATTGGATCATTGTTATTTCATTATTAATTAGTTATATCTGTATTTACTAATGCAAATTGAATAATGAAATAACGTATTCAATTTATACTTCATATTATTTAACACAAATAATAATCAATAAGAAAGTAGCAAGATTGTAGTGATGATATTCGATATAAATACATATTAAGTAGAAAGTAGTCGGGATCTAGCATAAGTCAGTCATAGAATCCACAGTATAGTATAACATGCATTCTTATTCTACATTGACATACATATATTAAATTGTAATTTCATAGTTATATTTTTTCAGAACCAAATAATCAAAAAAATAGCTTAATGGTTGTTAAAGGCAAATTTGCCTGATACTATTTTGCTTTCACACGATTTACGGCAGATACATACCTGTGAATAGGCAAATCAGTATTTATCAGAATTAGCAATCCAAATGTTCAAGGATGATTAGCGGTTCACAAGTATTAGAATACTTGTAATCACCTTTTACGAATATGTATACCACTTCTTTTACCTATATATTATTATGATTAAAATGATTGTTTATACCGTATACTAATTTTTTACCGAATATATGTTTCCAAATATATTGTATATTATTGTATATACAGGGTGGTTGGTAACTGGTGGTACAAGCGGAAAGGGGGTAATTCTACGCGAAAAAAGAAGTCGAAAATATAGAATAAAATTTTTTTTTTTAATTTTTCCATCGAGACAACGATCTACAGTGAGATCCGTTATAACGTACCACACGCGTACCGAGCGAAAATTCAAAGTCGATTTTCTCGAAAACAAAGCCTCAAACGAAAAATTTTTATTCTATATTTTCGACTTCTTTTTTCGCGTAGCATCACCCCCTTCCGGCTTGTACCACCAGTTACCAACCACCCTGTATATTGTAACTTATTTTTAGATTGGTTCCAAATATGACTAATATAGTCATGACAATCTCTCTCATTATAGAGCTAATAAAATCTAAAAACGTTTTATACAATACAAATAATACATAGATAAAAATTTTCTATACTAACTTTTTAAATACTTTCCTCGGCTACTGTATATGATAAAGCAAACAATTAAAGTATATGATTTAACAATAAAGAAATGAAGTAATTCAACAATACATTGATCTAAAGAAATTAAGATTTAAAATGTCAAAAGTGCTCCCTGGTAAGGAGACTATGAAGTACGTGACACTTATTCCAGAAATTAAATACACCTTGAGTAATTTTAGTCATTTTTTACTATAAAAGACCTTTATCTAGATCTGTATATACTTTATGATGTACATCCTAGATGAAAAACCGTTGAAGAGGAGAAGGAAATGTTTTCGATGCGCGTTGAATTTTCTATTCAATCCACTAAAATTTTCAGCGCGTCTAAAACGAATCTGGCGCGCACCATCAACTGACATACGTGACTTGAACGAAACGCCGCGCGAAAATAATGTGGTATGGAACGAGTTAAGCAGTACAGTTAAAACTGCCTTTCTCGATTTCTTTCCTTTTCGTATGATTGTTCTTATTTTGTTCCTATAGAGGCATCTCCGTCTCATTTGTACCATCAATATTGAGACATTATATATGTATCAATGGAGTTTTCGTTAAAGTCCTATCGCGTGGAAATTCGTGGAAATTTCTTGTTGCTAAAATCCTTTTTTCCTCGATGCTTGGTTAAGCCGTTATTATTTCGTAAGCCGGAAACGCACACGCTGACAATCGAAGGATGGCTCAAAAGTCAAAGAAAAGGTAAGTTTCAGGAGCAAAGCAAACAGCGCGGTTCGTCAAACCCAAGGTTTGAGGTCTGAAAACAGCGCGATAGCTGGTACAGAAAGTTTCGTTTTACGATGGCGAAAAATGTTTAATACCACACAGGATTGAGGAGCGTTTCATGGTACTGTCGGTAAAGCGACAAAAAAACATGCCCGCGGTTTTCACGAAACAAAAATGACCGTCGCTTGCCACAGTAAAAAAGAAATATCGAGGGGAGGGATTTTTGGGCACCCTGTTCTTTTGTATGCTTCGATGAGACCAATCGTCTATGTAATTGTTGTACATTTCATGTCGATAATTTTGAGTGTTTTCCGAAACCCTTTTCCCTACAGCAAACATAACCTACAAAGTATTATGTACTACTTAACTACAACCGCACACTTTCTTCCTGTATCTTTTTCTATTTTGTATTATTTTGTATTATTTTGTATTATTTTTGGCAATGTTCAAAAAATACAGAAAAAAGAAACGGAAGAATCTTCTCTGAATCTTTTGACTGAAATGAATCTAAACCTATGAAAATATTATACCACCTAAATATTACCGTGTACTTTCTACCTGTATTTTTCTCTATTTTGTATTATTTTGCTTTATTACTGGTAACGTAAATAAAAATTTTAAAGAATCTTCTTTAAACCTTTACTTTACAGGAATTTTAACCTATGAGAATACTATATTACTTAAATGCACTCGTATGTTTACTACTCGTATTTTGTACTGTTTTTTTATCGTCTCTAGTTAGATCAATAAAAATTGTATAACATGAAAAATTTTATCGTTTACTTAAAATATTACGAGAAGCCATTCATAACCTTACTACTAAAGTTTATCTACAAGCTATATATGAGAGCAATAAAACATTTTAATACTGAATTGACTGTTCGTGCGAGTTTTACTTTAGTGGCCATTTGTATAAAGGAATAGCCCAACCCACAATAATGGTCTTTCGTAACAAAAAATTTAATCAGATAAAACTGGTTATTTCTGATTCTTTCTGTCAAATTGTGAATCATCGTATCATCGTATCATCGTATATATTGACGTTGACATTTTCAATCAAAAGGCTTGTCGACGATTGATTTGTCTCATATATGTACTTTCCATATAAATAGTAAACGGTAAAAGAGGACCCTACTTCTGATTGATAGCACGCGAGCAGGTGAATTACAAAATACAGTGTAGTAACACTCTTACCCTTATTGCTAGATGAATATACATCTTCCAGAATTCTTTCAAATTCTTGATTATTTCATTCATCATACAAATGAGTCCTCTGACATAACCTCTGCCTACTGGGAAGTCTTCTTGACGAGACTTAGAAATACATACTATTTTTCTCCTGTCCTCTTTCTCTCCCTCTCTCTCTCCCCCTCTCTTTCTCCCTGTCCCTTATTACAGCGCCACACTATAACTTTCTAACCAATGTCTATCGAACCAGACCTTTGTAAGGAAAAATTTGTATTTTTTTTACATAATATTCTTACAATGTTTTTAATTTTTCCTTAAATAATCACTATACGAAATTTTCTATTTATATTTATTATAATTTTCTGCAAGATGCAATAAAGGTCGCAATTATGTTTGAATTTCATAAATACTATTTATAGTTCTATTCTATGCTATTTCATAAATACTAGCCAAAACATACTCTAGTTATTTTCATTATACACCATCGGAACTTATTGTTTTACGATTTACTTGATAATACTTGATGTTACTCAATAATATTGAAACCCTATATTTCGAACTTATATCAGCTATTATAAATTCGTGAAATTTAATTAGGTTAGGCATCTCCGATAAAGAATAGTTTTATTGAAATCACACCAGTGGATCCTAATCCTCTAACCTAGAAATTGATTCCAGATACCTCAGTCCACATCAATCCTGTGAACTCGCAGCCAGGACGCTGTACTAGTTTAATATATAGGTCAATCAAGCTCGGAATAGCAGAAAATATGAAAAAATCCTTTTTTTGTTCAACGAACGTATATCCAATTTCTCTTTATTTTTTTAGTTTTTAAAGTTGCAGATATTTGGTTTCGCGACGAACAACCCACCCACCCTCCAATTCTCGTAGGATTTCAGTGAAGCATTGAATACTAAACTGTATATCATAGTTGTTTTTAAAACAATTTTTTATAACGACCCGTTACTTTTACTCGTTCGAAAGATGAGAAATGGCGCTTTTAAAATGTTTCTGATAATTACGAAAAACCCTGTATAATTATTAACTGAATTTAACGATAAAAACTTTATGAATTATGAATTATGAATTTATACATTATGAATTTAACGTAAGAATGAAATAACATTTATTGTAAACGATGCAGTGGATATCAATATTTATAAAAATATATATAAGAATATATTCTACAAAACTAATATGTACTGAGAAATATTTGAAAATAAAATACACGCATGCAATAGCATTGTTGAGGAAGATTTTCTAATTAAATACCATAAAATATTATTCATCACAGTCAAGGTAAGAAATAATAAATCTTGTAAAATCATTGACAATCTGTTAATACAGAACTCTTTGCGAGTTGTAGGCGTATATACTTGGAAGAAACTTGGGGGAACATGAAGTGGTACCTGAAAAGTTTCTTCTATTTACTGAAACGACCCTCGAAGCGTCATATACATTGGAGAACGAAGAAGCAGCTGAAGAACCGTGGTAAAAGAAAAAAGAAGAAAGAATAACTAAAAATGGAGCTTTCAGAGGTGTCAAATAAGACGCTCGTTTTACAAAGGTTAAGAAAAAAAAGAAAATGAAAAACTTAAGGGAAACAGAATGGAAAGAAAAAAAAGCAAGAAGTTTCAGTGGGATCAATATGCCTACATACATATGTATGTATACAGAATGCTTTAAAACATGTCGGGCATGATAGTGAACAAAGAAAAGCATAAACACTGGATATAGTTTATACAAACATGGAGTTTGTTTGATTTTCCTCGACCGTTCTCAAGTTTTAGTCATTTTTTCATTCTAGTAATTATTATTGTGTTAAACTGAGACACAATCATAGTAAACAAGGTATAACGAAAACGTAGATTAACAGCATTTTTTCAGTCATTTTACGACCCAACCGATTTTTTGAAACTTAAAAAGTATCTCTAGAGGTTGATTAAAATACGAAAGAACTCTTACTGGTGTGCTTATTTCTTATTTCAATTTTATGCTAAAGATTTTCTTACAATATCGAAAACACATTATGACACAACATTACCATATATACAACAGCCTTTTCTGTTTGCTACGGTGAAAGCAAAATTAAAATATAAAAATTCGAGTAACCCAGCGACATTAGTCGATGTTTAAAATTGTGTTACATTTTTGATAGAAGATAGATAAAAGGAAAAGAACAGATAAAAAATGAGATATATGATAAAAGATGTTTGATTTAAAAGTAAAGAAACTGTAAATGTATGATTAATATTTTAATAATTTGAAGGAGAAGTTGAACGAGCGGATTGTAATGCGAATGTAAATTTTTGTTTCCATATATTGTGTGAAGTTTCCATTTGTATGGAATATTTCTTTTCATATTTCAGCTCCATATCTATTGATATTTCTACTAATTTAACTGTGTCAACATACAAATACGGTCGCCTTCGCGCGCCAGTGATTTTACGACTTCGTTACACTGTTGCAGCTACTATTGTTCCACTGGATTATTTGTCTACAAAATTACATATACAATATATTTGGAATATTTGCAAAACAGAAAAGCTTTTGATATACATACTGTACAGTATTATCAAATATATATTGATACAAGCATCAATTAGGATATAATAATATAGAATGTGAAACATCAGAATATATTTAAAGAAAATGAAAGTTAATTTGAGGAAAATATTTATATATACAGGGTGGTTGGTAACTGGTGGTACAAGCGGAAAGGGGGGCGATTCTACGCGAAAAAATAAGTCGAAAATATAGAATAAAAATTTTTCGTTTGAGGCTTTGTTTCCGAGAAAATCGACTTTGAATTTTCGTTCGGTACGCGTGCACTTTATCGCGTCTCGTTATAACGGATCTCACTGTAGATCGTTGTCTCGATGGAAAAATTAAAAAAAAAAATTTTTATTCTATATTTTCGACTTCTTTTTTCGCGTAGAATCACCCCCTTTCGGCTTGTATCACCAGTTACCAACCACCCTGTATATTTATATTTATTTAATAGGAATTATTATGCTTTACAAAAGCTCCATATAGTCAGACAACGGAATATAAAGCTAAGCTAAAACTATAACACAAATTTAACAACGAACTTCAATTTAATGCGAATAAGCTTATATCAAATAAATAGTTATATTTATATTATTTTACTAAAACGAATAGGTATACGCGTAGAACAAGGTCAAACAAGACACATGCCTTTCATTGTTTTTGTGTCCTTTGTTCAGAGATGAAATGGGTCCGACATGTTATGAAACACCCTATATAGTTCTAGTTGGTCGACGTCAACAGAATCTCTGATATGTGAAAGGACCAACGTTCGAGCATGTCGAGAGCTCTCAGATTTCGCGAGTGGCTGAGAGTTCCGCGTATTGACAGTTACATTTCCTCCAGGCCGTTCCTTTAACGTGTTCCACGCTATATAACAATTGTTTCCCCTGGCTCGACTATCAACGTCCATTGAAATCAGCATTTAAGTCCTGCTTTGTGTGCGTATCTTGGATGGAAGATGGTTTTGGCAGATTGATCGTAGTGAGAAAATGACATGTAGGTTAGACTTACGTCTAGATATCGGTTCTTAATCTTCTATCACAAATGGAGTTGAAAATTTCCACTCGGAATTATTAGGAATTATGAATTTTAATCTTATTACTTTTTGTCTTCTTATCTTCCTACTTTAAGCCGTCAATCTTGAATAAAAGATGTTAATTCAAGATAATATTAGTATGGAAATAGAGTCTAAATTGGATTTAGGAGATTATGATACCGTTTAGATTATGATTCTTATCTATTTGTTATACGCAGAATTAAAAATTTCGATTCAAAATCTTTTAGGAAGATTTCATTTTAGATAAAAGGTGATAGGCGGTTTGAACGGAAATATGATACCTAGATTAGATTTCTAATAACACAGATTTCAATTTTTACTTATGTACGTATTATGTTTGCGCAATGTATAAAACATTCTGATTCAGAATTTCTAACTTTTTTTCTTTAATACTACTTCTATAATAGTCTTATACGTAATCTAAATATAAATTTATGCAATTCTATTTATCCAACTTCCATAAAAGACAATAGAAGAGAAACGGAGGAAGCAAATTAATAAATTCCGTCAATAATGGTAAAAATTAATTAACGACCAAATAAGCAATATTGTAATTAAATTAACAAACAGATAAATTGTTGCAAACAATTTAATCTATGATCAGCATTGCACAAACGCTGAAAAGTGAGTTTAAAAAGGCGCCAGGAAAAGAACGGTATAGCATAGGGAAGTACTCGATAATGGAAGTATCAACAGAGTTGGGTTCCATCTTGTTACACATTCCGGTGACTGCTCAAGGAGTACGGTAGAACTGGCTTTTCACACCAGGGAACTCGCATCTCCTGCAATCTTTATTGAAACTTCCATAAAAGACGAACTAAGCAGGGTCTGAACTATAGCGATATAAATAACAGGCTGTCCAAGTTCTAGATGCGCCTTTCTTAACCGTCCAACTCGCTATCAGCAAGTCTGCTACAAGGAAACAACGAACAAAACGCTTAAATCTTTGTTTCATGAACGATTAAGGGGAATGGAAGCGCGCGTAATTCAAATCCTTCTGCATGAACGTAGAAAGAATATGTAAATAGAATTTTATATTATCGAAATTCAAACAACTCTACTGTAAAATATTAAAATGATTTCACTGTACAATATTAAAATCTAAAAATGTCATATTGTCAGAAGTTAAAATATTGAAAGCAATCTATAGGAAAAATTTACACACTTTCTGTACGATAAAATATGAAAGTTTAAAAGATTTCTGATCAATAAATAACTGTATCGAATATTTGTATAGCTTGATGAAATATAGGAAAGTATTCAGGAAGAAATTTAGCAAATAGCAATAAATTTGTTTTAGAAGTATTTCCCTTTCATCGTAAAATATACTAACAACTCTATTCACAGCAGGATAAAACTGTTGTAAACAATAAAAAATGTCCAATACTAATGATTTACATTAATCACATTACTGTAAATTAAAAACATAAAAATACTTAAAATATATCTTCTTTATCGGGCAATTTATAATGCGAATTATTCAAAAACTAAAAAATTCCAAACAATGAAGGCACACATCAAGGTAAACGCCATTATCAAGCGTAACAATAAGAAGAACACAGAAGAGAATATCTAACAAATTACACTCAATTTACCTCTAAAATGTTTTGTCTTCGTCGTGAAATTTATACGGCGGAATTATTCATAACAAAGTAAAAAATTCTCAATAACAAAAATTCCCATTAAAATCAGACCTTCTAGAATCGCAAATAAAAAGGAAATACACTAGTAAGAACATCAAACAAATCATACGAAATTTATTATGCAAGTAATTCATGATAATAAACATTCACACTGAAACTTGATCTAATAAATGGTGCTGGATTCACTCTGTAACAAGTTCACGTCACACCGTTAAGCCTTCGAAATTCTCGGTAAGGGACCAGGCCCATAGATCGTAAGTCTGTGTTCTCTCCCAACCTCTTTAGAAAAGTCCGTAAAACTGCCATTTAACAAAACGTAACATAAAACTCAGCCCCAACCGACATCCTTCTCGATATCAGAAACGTTTAGACCGCACCGCCCTCTCGCTGTCTTGCAGAATCAACTTGTAATCCCCCAACTCGATCTCCGTAGGACAGAGAGTAGCTACGGTAACTTTGATAACCCGCATCAATCTTGATAAACTTATCGATACCAACGCCTCGTGTTGATGGCGGAAGGCGCGAAAAGGCGCGTACCAACGGCTGAAACGGGCCACGACAAAAGCCCTTTCCTACTTCCCAACATCCCCACTCCTTTGGTCGTGTCTCTATGTGACGCGCGACGCGCCGGTTGTTCATGACTATTCAGATTTCCGCGTGCATTGTGCCTCGTTCGCTCGAGAGTCCCTGGATTTTCCTCTTTTCTTGTTTGTAAGTTAATTGACCGACGGTTGCTCGTCGTCATTTTCTATACGATGAACCAGTGGAGTAATTAGAAAAGCATGAAAAGGATCGGTGAGGGAAAACGAAAGGAGGAGTGGAGGGGGCGAGTAGAGAAATAGGACCGCACAAAGAACCGGAAACGCACAAAGCTGCCAAGATAGAAAGAGGAGATAGTCGGAGGGAAAAACAGATGAAAATTTCATTTTCTTGGAGCTAGCAACGCCATTCGCTCCGTTTATATAGGGGATACCAATCGTTCCAAGTGTTACCAGGGAATTTGGACGTTAGGAAAGTAGGATAGGGACGCCTTTGAAAATTTGTACTATAACTGGAGAGAGAGAGAGAGAAAGAGAGAGAGGCGTGGGAAGATCGTGGGTTGTGGTAGTAGGGATATCGTGAATCGTGAGTCAAGTGCGAAACAGGATACCTCGGCTAATGCCTTTCCGCTGGTTCCAGGGAATTCCCCGTGCCGGGATGCGCGAATTTATGGAATATTTATTTTGAATATAAGATAAAGCGAAGAGAAAGGGGGCTCAGAGTGGAAACGGAGTGGAATTGTTTGAATTGCTGGAACTCGTACCTTTGTAAATTTTATTATTGTATACGGGAATACGAAGCTATAATCTCGAGCTAATTCTTTTATAACGTTAATTAAATTTTATACTTCGGTAATAGCGAATGTTGCGATTTTAATAGAGTAAAGTGGCTTTAACAAGAGCTACTAGAAAATTAATAAGAATTATTACTACACGTGGAAATTAATATGTATATATAAATAGAAAAATGATTAGTAGAACGAAATTTCTACGATTAATTCAAAATAATTTAACAACACCAATGATCTAATAATCTAAAAACACAATATATAAAAAAGAACTATCAATTAAAAACGAACATGTTGTCTGTAAATGGATTACAGAAAGAGGTGGAATAGAATTACAAAGTATCGCAACCGAGATTTTAAAAAGTCATTCTTAACTTAATCATTTTCCAAAAAAAAAATATAACAGTTTCTCGGTTAAATGAAAAAATGAAAAAAAGAGAAAAAAGGAAAATAAATCAACGTTGAATGACGTGCCTGGGAGTTACTCATAAAAGAGCCCCGTAATTACACTTTGAGCCCGCACGGTGTGTGAGAACATAGCGCCACAGACAGCATTAAAACCGCCTAAATCTCTCTGATTTAACCTCACACCCACGCTCAATATCCAAAGTCCGTTAGAAACAAAAAAAGAAAAAAAGAATTTTAGAGAAGCAACAAAAAGCATAAAAAAGAATTAAAAAAGATAAAAAGCGTGGGGTGTTAGTAAATCGCTCTGAACGTATCAACTTCTTCTTTTGGACCGTAGAGATTCGCTATTTAACTTCCACCCGCGTATAAGCGATTGGGATCTTTCCAAATTTACCTTGGTCAATTAATTATTTGCCATGCTCTCTCGATCGCTCAATTAACGAATTCTGGACCTACATTGGAAAAACTCGAAGCTCTTGGAAATTTCATTTTAAATATAGTGGTGAACAAAAGTATTGGTACAGATTACCTTCGTACTTTAATACTGCGTAAATTTATAAAAAATACGATTGTTTATTTAACTGTTGCATAAAGTGTAGCTTTCAAGGGTTGAAAAATTGTTATGATGTCGATTCCAGTTCTTAAAAATAGAGGTTATGATGTAAAGCAAATATACGAACAGCAAGTATACGTTAGCTTTCTCTGTAAAATATACAGATTTGTAAAACATTTATAAAAAATATGATTCTTTATTTTTGAGAGTTGATAATAGCTATGGTTCAATTTCAGTTCTTAAGAATGCAGGTTATATAAAGCACGTATAATACTGTGTACGTTTGGAAAAAAATATATTTTATTTAATTCCTTTGTAAAATGTTACCTTCAAAGGAGAACAGTTATTTTATTGATTTCTGTTCTATTGTGAATAACTTCTTTCTGATTATTTTTTCTACATCGATTCTTACATTGTTCTTAATTTATTTTCTGGACTTATATCGGTTCTAAAACGGTACTAAAATCAATTTTTATCAAAAGGGTAGAAACAGAAATAAAACTGCGGAGATGAGGATACCTGAAATAGGAAATGGATAAATGGAAAATGTACGAAAGTATGCCGTAGCCGGTGGACAATTAAATATTGATTACGCTTTTTGAACTCTAGTTTTCCGATCGCATAAAAATTTTTCTTCCCTTGCTTTTTCCTATAATATTTTTCCTATATGAAAAGTTTGTTGAAATTTTTATCAGTGCGGTTTTTGTGGTAGAGAAAGAAAGCAAAGAGGAAAAAAGAAAATTGGTTTGCAATCATAAAGAATATTTTCCCTTTGGTAAAAGTGCTTCCAAAAGTTCGTTATTTCTGTTATTAAAGGAATACAAAAATTTGAATTTCAATCTCTGAAGATTTCTTTTTTTTTTTTTTTTTTCATAAAAATTGTAAGAAATATTTTGAGGATTTATATATATATACATAGAAGTGAAAACAATCTGTTTTTTAATATTTTTGAAGGAGAGTAAGTAGTCACGTTTCAAACTAATAAAAGAATTTGTTTCCTTTTCATAAACACTCAAGAAAAGCAAATAGTAACAGTTTCCCGGTTTTTCTTAACGTTTAATATCAAATATTTGAGAGTTTCTCTTTTTTCTGAAATTTCACAAAATTTTTTCTAAAATAAAAAATATCTCATATTCGCAAACAAGAGGAAAGTAACTAGACAAATTGTTAACAGAATTTTTCCTTTAAAATTACAAAAATTTAAGAAATTATTCTTGAAAAAGGGGACAAAACCAGACATACTCCGAATAGCTAACAGTTTCTTTTTTTAAAGAATTTCCAAAAAGAGCTTTTATGTAATGTAGAAACTTCACATTTTCAACTGAGATCTCTAAAGAACTCACATCAGAGAGATTTGAACAAATTTTACTTCTCGAAACAGAGGAAACAAGTAACTAGAACACATTTCAAACAGCCAATAGAATCTCTTTCCTCGAGATTCCAAAAAACGCTTATAGAAAACTCTTGCTTTCAACTAAAATCCCAAAAAGTCCCTCGTTAAAAGAATTCAAAGAAATTCTAATTCCCAAAACAGAAGAAAGTAAAGTAACTAGACCACACTTTAAACAGCTAACAAAATTTTTGTTCAAAAAAATCGCAAAATAGGGCTATCGAAAACATCTATGCTCTTAGTTGATAATAATTTCTTTGGTTTTCCTAACGCAGCATTGAAAAGCTTTTTGAAAAGTTAGGTTAGGATACACGGTGCTTAAGGTGGAAAAGAAGAAATAAACGCGCGAGGTGTTGAGCTAGGTAAAGGGAAAGAGAGAAGCAGGGAGGGAAAGGGGGGGAAAAACGGAACAGAGGGACGCAGCAGTGTGTCTTCGGCTTAAATATTCACGGGAAACGGGAATGGTGAAACGCGACGGTGAGTAGATAAATCAAAAAGAGAGCACACGGAAAGTCGTAGTAAATAACGGGGCGACGAAGCGCGGGATGCCGCCGAGGAAAAGAAAAATGCGCGCTGTGTGGAATGAGGCCGTGGCCGTTGAAAGAAACAGACACATACGCTATGAAAATACCGGGAGAAAGCTGCTGGCTGCACACGGCATATAATTACGTTTCGAGAGAAGCCTTACCCTTTACCGACCGAGGGTTCTGGCCTGGCTTCGTCCTCGGTCAATTCGAACCTATACTTCCGTTCAAAAGTCTGAGGACACTCGGCTGCTTTTAATGAAATTCCACTATTCGACGTGCACTATGATCTTTGAACCATGCATTTGTTTTTTCTTCAATAGCATGAACATATGAGTAAAGAATTTGTAATTGAAAGTTTATTATTAATAATATATTTCATCAATTATCATTTTAATATTAACCTTAAAATACATAGCACAAAGATAAGAAGACGATCTTTGAACCACACATTTGTTTTTCCAATAGAATTTTGTGTATTTAGAATTTTGTATGACTGTAAGACAGGGGGAATCTATAATTGAAAATTTACTATTAATAATAAATTTTATTTAAATCATTGCTTTAATATTAATTTGAAAATGTATAATATAAGGAAAACAAGATGAACTTTGAACCATACATTTAGTATTTCGGTAGAGGTGCGCATTTAGAATTTACAATTTTGTATGACTGTAGGCGAACAGTAGAAAAATATAATATACATTTGTATTGAACAAGTTTGTATAACTACATAATCTATGTGTATAGTTAGACTTGTGTAAAGAACAAGAACCTGAAAAGGCATTTTTTTCTTTATATTGTTCATCTTTTCCCTCTAATATGGTTTTTAATTGCAAAAATTCTAATTGGTGAAATGCGTGGTTTGTTCTGATTACATGAATCATCCTGTATAGTATACGCGTATATTTGTGCAATTAACGCTAAATTCCACAACAATTTCTTTTGTATTTTCCAATTAACGTCCTATGATACAAAGTGACTTAAAAGTTACTGACATACCCATCTATTTAACTATTTTTTATTTACTGCATGGCTGCTGTACCACTTCATCATTGTACCATTGCATTTACGTCAAACAGTCCATTTATAGTAGTATATTTAGTTTCTAGACTTTCCATCATAATGACAAACTATAATCAATCAAAATAATTTTTTCTCCCATCAGTGAAAATCGTGAAATATAAATAATATTTAATGTCAAACGGTTTTTGTTTATTATTATGTTGCTGAGTTTTCAGTCACTATTTTAAATTTTAAAACGTTAACTTACACACACACAAAATATATAATCAAAAATTTGAAAATCGCGTGAGTGTAATTTTTGATTAATTACTCGCGTAGATGGGACATTACAAAATGTAAAACTTTTAATATAATTTTCTCGGGGAAATTTCAAGTAACGTAACCTATGTATACCGGAAATCATTGCCCACGACTGCGCGCTAATTACACGCAAAATTCCACTTCCACTCTCGTTAAAGCCAAATTGTTTATACACTTGCGTTTATTCCAATTTGCAGTAAATTATGCAATTATACGTCCTAGAATTAATATAACTGCAACGGCAAATATACTATAATAAACTTTAATAAACAAAACATAAATAAAACAAAAATAAAAGTTTGCCTCTGTAAAACTTGAAACTTCTACGTATAGTACAGAAAAAAGAAATTTAATTTTAATTAACAATTAAATTGATGTCACATTATCAAACTAATATAATTAATTTTACGCCATCGAAATGAATATTATTTCTCTATAAGAAAAATTAGAAAAATTACGTTTTATATTAAACCAATTTTTATTAATAATTATATTAACTTTTTATAGTACTAGATCGTTATCATGCATTTTACGCGATTAAAATATACATTATTTCCTCATATAGTTTTTCTTAATTCCTTTGTGCATACTGAGATATAACGTCTGAAATGAAAATGGCGCTCCGTCTAATTGACCTAACCTCAGATAATAACAGCTTGAAATAATAGCTCGAGTATACACGGTATAATTAATTGATATATCGTTCATACGGAGATTTTTAGTCTTCTGTATCTAGATTTAATTTTTCCTTATGTATTTATTTTTACTTTTCTAGCAGTTAATACATAACGTGTGTATATATATATATGCACATACAATATAGTGTGTAGCACGATATAAAAAGATCGTAAAATCGGTCAGGCTAGGCAAGCGAATGGTCAGTAACCTGAAGATAAGAATCAGCAACCTCAGTTGCAGCTATATGAAGCAATCGTCTTCAATGCTGCTA